>NC_050096.1:283304677-283629705 GCF_902167145.1 Zea mays | reverse complement strand
AGGACTCGACAGCCCCGACAGCTGTCCTCCCTCAAGGCTCCAGCGCTCCTCCGACGGCCACGACATTACATGAACAGGGTGTCAAGACCTCTCCGGCTGCCAGAAGGCATGTACTTAGGGCGCTAGCTCCTCTCTGCTAGACACGTTAGCACATTGCTACACCCCCACTGTACACCTGGGCCCTCTCCTTACGCCTATAAAAGGAAGGACTAGGGCTCTCTTACGAGAAGGTTGGCCGCGCGGGAGGACGGGACGGCGCGTAGAGTCCCTCGCTCTCCCCCCACGCGGACGCTTGTAATCCCCTACTGCAAGCGCACCCGACCTGGGCGCAGGACAGCACGGAGGCCGCGGGTTTCCCCTTTTTCCTCTCTTCTTCCCCCTTCGTGCTCCGTCTCGCACCGACCCATCTGGGCTGGGACACGCGGCGACAATTTACTCGTCGGTCCAGGGACCCCCCGGGGTCGAAACGCCGACAATTGGCGCGCCAGGTAGGGGCCTGCTGCGTGTTGACGAACAGCTTCCCGTCAAGCTCCAGATGGGTAGTCTCCAGCAACCTTTCCAACCTGGAACGGTGCTCCGTTTCGGGAGTCTTGAGTTCATGTCCCTCGACGGCAGCTACGACATGATACTCCTTCCTCCGCCGCGCGACGGCGACAATGGCGGCCGACAAGCCCGCCGGCGGCGGAATCGACGACGTCTTCCCCACGAGGCAGAAGAACAACCTCCGAGTTTGTCCCGTCACCTCCCCCGCCGACGGAGGAGGAGGCGGGGCAACCGTGGCCAAGCAGGAGGCGGCACCTCATCGGCTATCGAGCGAGTCGACAGCGCCGGTGCCCCGATGGGGGACACGTCGGGCGTCGACCTCGCGTCTGAGATGAAGACGAGCGTCGTTTCTGAAAGGGAATTAGGCTTACACCTAGTTCCTAAATAATTTTGGTGGTTGAATTGCCCAACACAAATCTTTGGACTAACTAGTTTGCTCTAGTGTATAAGTTATACAGGTGCTAAAGGTTCTCACTTAGCCATTAAAAAGACCAAGAGTTGGGTTCAACAAAAGAGCAAAGGGGCAACCGAAGGCACCTCTGGTCTGGCACACCGGACTGTTCGGTGTGCCACCAGACAGTGTCCGGTGCACCACCGGACATGTCCGGTGCACCAGAGGACTCCGACTCGAACTCGCCACCTTCGGGAATTTCCAGAGGCACTCGCGCTATAATTCACCGGACTGTCCGGTGTGCACCGGACATGTCCGATGCTCCAAGGAAGGGCGGCCCCAGGAACTCGCCAGCCTCGGGTTTTCATTCCAGCCGCTCCGCTATAATTCACCGGACTGTCCGGTGTGCACCGGACTGTCCGGTGCATCTGCGGAGCAACGGCTACTTCAGGCGCCAACGGCTATCTGCAGCGCATTTATTGCGCGCCAGCGCGCGCAGAGGTCAGGCACGCCCATGCTGGCGCACCGGACATTCTACAGTACATGTCCGGTGCGCCACCGGACATCAAGGCGGGCCCAGAAGACAGAACTCCAACGGTCAATTTCCAACGGCACTGGTGACGGGGGGGCACCGGACTGTCCGGTGGCACCGGACTGTCCGGTGCGCCATCGAACAGACAACCCAGCCAACGGTCAAGTTTGGTGGTTGGGGCTATAAATACCCCAACCACCCCACCATTCATTGCATCCAAGTTCTCTACTTCCCAACTACTACAAGAGCTCTAGCATTCAATTCTAGACACACCAAAGAGATCAAATCCTCTCCATATTCCACACAACGCCCTAGTGACTAGAGAGAGAGATTTGCTTGTGTTCTTTCGAGCTCTTGCGCTTGGATTGCTTCCTTCTTTCTTGATTCTTTCTTGTGATCAAACACTCACTTGTAATTGAGGCAAGAGGCACCAATTGTGTGGTGGCCCTTGCGGGAAGTTTGATTCCCAAGTGATTTGAGAAGAGAAGCTCACTCGGTCCGAGGGACCGATTGAGAGAGGGAAGGGTTGAAAGAGACCCGGCCTTTGTGGCCTCCTCAACGGGGAGTAGGTTTGCAAGAACCGAACCTCGGTAAAACAAATCCGCGTGTCACACTCTTCATTTGCTTGCGATTTGTTTTGCTCCCTCTCTCGCGGACTCGTTTATATTTCTAACGCTAACCCGGCTTGTAGTTGTGATTATTTTTGAGAATTTCAGTTTCGCCCTATTCACCCCCCCTCTAGGCGACTTTCAATTGGTATCAGAGCCCGGTGCTTCATTAGAGCCTAACCGCTCGAAGTGATGTCGGGAGATCACGCCAAGAAGGAGATGGAGACCGGCGAAAAGCCCACTACAAGCCACGGGAGCACTTCATCGGAAGAGTCCCGCACCAAGAGGAAGGAGAAGAAGAAGATCTCCTCCAACAAAGGGAAGGAGAAGAAATCTTCTTCTCACCACAAAGAGAAGAAGGAAAAATCTTCTTCCCACAAGCCGCGTCGGAGTGGGGACAAGCAAAAGAGGATGAGGAAGGTGGTCTACTACGAGACCGACACTTCATCAACATCAACCTCCGACTCCGATGCACCCTCCGTAACTTCTAAACGCCAAGAGCGTAAGAAGTTTAGTAAGATCCCCCTACACTATCCTCGCATTTCTAAACATGCACCTTTACTTTCCGTCCCATTAGGCAAACCACCAACTTTTGATGGTGAAGATTATGCTAGGTGGAGTGATTTAATGCGATTTCATCTAACCTCACTCCACAAAAGTATATGGGATGTTGTTGAGTTTGGTGCACAGGTACCATCCGTAGGGGACAAGAATTATGATGAGGATGAGGTGGCCCAAATCGAGCACTTCAACTCTCAAGCGACAACAATACTCCTCGCCTCTTTAAGTAGAGAGGAGTATAACAAAGTTCAAGGATTGAAGAGCGCCAAGGAGGTTTGGGATGTACTCAAAACCGCGCACGAAGGAGATGAGCTCACCAAGATCACCAAGCGGGAAACGATCAAGGGGGAGCTTGGTCGGTTCCGGCTTCGCAAAGGGGAGGAGCCACAACACATGTACAACCGGCTCAAGACTTTGGTGAACCAAGTGCGCAACCTCGGGAGCGTCAAGTGGGACGACCACGAAATGGTTAAGGTTATTCTAAGATCTCTCATTTTCCTTAACCCCACTCAAGTTCAATTAATTCGTGGTAATCCTAGATATACTAAAATGACCCCCGAGGAAGTAATCGGACATTTTGTAAGTTTTGAGTGCATGATCGAAGGCTCGAGGAAGATCAACGAGCTTGATGATCCATCTACATCCGAAGCTCAACCCGTCGCATTCAAGGCGACGGAAGAAAAGGAGGAGTCTACACCAAGTAGACAACCAATCGACGCCTCCAAGCTTGACAATGAGGAGATGGCGCTCGTCATCAAGAGCTTCCGCCAAATCCTCAAACAAAGGAGGGGGAAAGACTACAAGTCCCGCTCCAAGAAGGTTTGCTACAAATGTGGTAAGCCCGGTCATTTTATTGCTAAATGTCCTATATCAAGTGACAGTGACCGAGGCGACGACAAGAAGGGGAGAAGAAAGGAGAAAAAGAAGTACTACAAGAAGAAGGGCGGCGATGCCCATGTTTGTCGGGAGTGGGATTCCGACGAAAGCTCAAGCGACTCCTCCGACGACGAGGACGCCTCCAACATCGCCGTCACCAAGGGACTTCTCTTCCCCAACGTCGGCCACAAGTGCCTCATGGCAAAGGACGGCAAACGGAAGAAGGTTAAATCTAACTCCTCCACTAAATATGAGTCTTCTAGTGATGATAATAATAGTGATGAGGAGGATAATTTGCGTGTTCTTTTTGCCAATCTTAACATGGAGCAAAAAGAAAAAATAAATGAATTGATTAGTGCTATTCATGAAAAGGATGACCTTTTGGACTCCCAAGAGGATTGTCTAATTAAAGAAAACAAGAAACATGTTAAGGTTAAAAAGGCTTATGCTCTAGAAGTAGAAAAATGTGAAAAATTATCTAGTGAGCTAAGCACTTGTCGTGAGATAATTGACAACCTTAGGAATGAAAATGCTAGTTTAAATGCTAAGGTTGATTCTCATGTTTGCATTGTTTCAACTTCCAATCCTAAAGATAATAATGATGATTTGCTTGCTAGGATTGAAGAATTGAATATTTCTCTTGCTAGCCTTAGAGTAGAAAATAAAAATTTAATTGCTAAGGCTAAAGATTATGATGTTTGCAAAGTTACAGTTTCCGATCTTAGAGATAAAAATGATATTCTTCATGCTAAGATTGTTGAACTTAATTCTTGCAAACCCTCTACATCTATTGTTGAGCATGTATCTATTTGTACTAGATGTAGAGATATTGATGTTAATGCTATTCATGATCATATGGCTTTAATTAAACAACAAAATGATCATATAGCAAAACTAGATGCTAAAATTGCCGAGCACAACTTAGAAAATGAGAAATTTAAATTTGCTCGTAGCATGCTTTATAATGGGAGACGCCCGGGCATCAAGGATGGCATTGGCTTCCAAAGGGGAGACAATGTCAAAATTAGTGCCCCTCCTAAAAGATTGTCTAATTTTGTTAAGGGCAAGGCTCCCATGCCTCAGGATAACGAGGGTTACATTTTATACCCTGCCGGTTATCCCGAGAGCAAAATTAGGAGAATTCATTCTAGGAAGTCTCACTCTGGCCCTAATCATGCTTTTATGTATAAGGGTGAGACATCTAGCTCTAGGCAACCAACCCATGCTAAGTTGCCTAGAAAGAAAACTCCTAGTGCATCAAATGATCATAACATTTCATTTAAAACTTTTGATGCATCTTATGTTTTGACTAACAAATCCGGCAAGATAGTTGCCAAATATGTTGGGGGCAAGCACAAGGGCTCCAAGACTTGTGTTTGGGTACCCAAAGTTCTTGTGTCTAATGCCAAAGGATCCAAAACCATTTGGGTACCTAAAGTCAAGAACTAAAATTGTTTTGTAGGTTTATGCATCCGGGGGCTCAAGTTGGATACTCGATAGCGGGTGCACAAACCACATGACTGGGGAGAAGAAGATGTTCTCCTCATATGAGAAAAACCAAGATCCCCAACGAGCTATCACATTCGGGGATGGAAATCAAGGTTTGGTCAAAGGATTGGGTAAAATTGCTATATCACCTGACCATACTATTTCCAATGTTTTCTTGTAGATTCTTTAGATTACAATTTGCTTTCCGTTTCACAATTATGTCAAATGGGCTACAACTGTCTATTTACTGATGTAGGTGTCACTGTCTTTAGAAGAAGTGATGATTCAATAGCATTTAAGGGTGTGTTGGAGGGTCAGCTATACTTGGTAGATTTTGATAGAGCTGAACTCGACACATGCTTAATTGCTAAGACTAACATGGGTTGGCTCTGGCACCGCCGACTAGCGCATGTTGGATGAAGAATCTTCATAAGCTTCTAAAGGGGGAACACATTTTAGGATTAACCAATGTTCATTTTGAGAAAGACAGAATTTGTAGCGCATGCCAAGCCGGGAAGCAAGTTGGTACCCATCATCCACACAAAAACATCATGATGACCGACAGGCCACTGGAGCTCCTACACATGGACCTATTCGGCCCGATTGCTTACATAAGCATCGGCGGGAGTAAGTACTGTCTAGTTATTGTGGATGATTATTCTCGCTTCACTTGGGTATTCTTTTTGCAGGACAAATCTCATACCCAAGAGACCTTAAAGGGATTCTTGAGACGGGCTCAAAATGAGTTTGGCTTAAGGATCAAGAAAATTAGAAGCGACAATGGGACGGAGTTCAAGAACTCACAAATAGAAGGTTTCCTTGAGGAGGAGGGCATCAAGCATGAGTTCTCTTCTCCTACACGCCACAACAAAATGGTGTAGTGGAGAGGAAGAATCGAACTCTTTTGGACATGGCTAGAACCATGCTTGATGAGTACAAGACACCGGATCGGTTTTTGGGCCGAGGCGGTCAACACCGCTTGCTACGCCATCAACCGGTTATATCTACACCGAATCCTCAAGAAGACATCCTATGAACTCCTAACCGGTAAAAAGCCCAACATTTCCTATTTTAGAGTTTTTGGTAGCAAATGCTTTATTCTTGTTAAAAGAGGTAGAAAATCTAAATTTGCTCCTAAAACTGTAGAAGGCTTTTACTAGGATATGACTCAAACACAAGGGCATATAGAGTCTTTAACAAGTCTTCAGGACTTGTTGAAGTTTCTTGTGACGTTGTGTTTGATGAAACTAACGGCTCTCAAGTAGAGCAAGTTGATCTTGATGAGATAGGTGAAGAACAGGCTCCGTGCATCGCGCCTAAGGAACATGTCCATTGGGGATGTGTGCCCTAAGGAATTCGAAGAGCCTCCAAATACACAAGATCAACCATCCTCCTCCACGCAAGCATCTCCACCAACCCATGATGAGGACGAGGCTCAAGTTGATGAAGGAGAGGATCAAAAGGATGAGCCACCTCAAGATGACGACAACGATCAAGGGGAGATGCAAATGATGAAGACAAGGAGGACGAACAACCAAGGCCGCCACACCCAAGAGTCCACCAAGCAATCCAACGAGATCACCCCATCGACACCATTCTCGGCGACATTCATAAGGGGGTAACCACTCGATCTCGTGTTGCACATTTTTGTGAGCATTACTCTTTTGTTTCCTCTATTGAGCCACAAAGGGTAGAGGAAGCACTCCAAGATGCGGATTGGGTGATGGCGATGCAAGAGGAGCTCAACAATTTCACGAGGAACGAGGTATGGCGCTTAGTTCCACGTCCTAACCAAAATGTTGTAGGAACCAAATGGGTCTTCCGCAACAAGCAAGATGAGCATGGTGTGGTGACAAGGAACAAAGCTCGACTTGTGGCCAAAGGATACTCCCAAGTCGAAGGTTTGGATTTCGGTGAAACCTATGCACCCGTAGCTAGGCTTGAATCAATTCGCATATATTAGCCTATGCTACTTACCATGGCTTCAAGCTTTATCAAATGGACGTGAAGAGTGCCTTCCTCAACGGACCAATCAAGGAAGAGGTCTATGTTGAGCAACCTCCCGGCTTTGAAGATAGTAAGTACCCTAACCATGTCTATAAGCTCTCTAAGGCGCTTTATGGGCTCAAGCAAGCCCCAAGAGCATGGTATGAATGCCTTAGAGATTTCCTTATCGCTAATGGCTTCAAAGTCGGCAAGGCCGATCCTACTCTATTCACTAAAACTCTTGACAATGATTTGTTTGTATGCCAAATTTATGTTGATGATATCATATTTGGGTTCTACTAACGAATCTACTTGTGAGGAATTTAGTAGGATCATGACACAGAAATTCGAGATGTCTATGATGGGGAGTTGAAGTATTTCTTAGGATTTCAAGTGAAGCAACTCCAAGAGGGCACCTTCCTTAGCCAAACGAAGTATACTCAAGATATTCTAAGCAAGTTTGGGATGAAGGATGCCAAGCCCATCAAGACACCCATGGGAACCAATGGGCATCTCGACCTCGACACGGGAGGTAAGTCCGTGGATCAAAAGGTATACCGGTCGATGATTGGTTCATTGCTTTATTTATGTGCATCTCGACCGGACATTATGCTTTCCGTTTGCATGTGTGCAAGATTCCAATCCGACCCTAAGGAATCCCACCTTACGGCCGTAAAACGAATCTTGAGATATTTGGCTTATACTCCTAAGTTTGGGCTTTGGTACCCTCGGGGATCCACATTTGATTTGATTGGTTATTCGGATGCCGATTGGGCGGGGTGTAAGATTAACAGGAAGAGCACATCAGGGACTTGCCAGTTCTTGGGGAGATCCTTGGTGTCTTGGGCTTCAAAGAAGCAAAATTCGGTCGCTCTTTCCACCGCCGAAGCCGAGTACATTGCCGCAGGCCATTGTTGCGCGCAATTGCTTTGGATGAGGCAAACCCTGCGGGACTACGGTTACAAATTAACCAAAGTCCCTTTGCTATGTGATAATGAGAGTGCAATCAAGATGGCCGACAATCCCGTCGAGCATAGCCGCACTAAGCACATAGCCATCCGGTATCATTTTCTTAGGGATCACCAACAAAGGGAGATATCGAGATTTCTTACATTAACACTAAAGATCAATTAGCCGATATCTTTACCAAGCCTCTTGATGAACAACTTTTACCAAACTTAGGCATGAGCTCAATATTCTTGATTCTAGGAACTTCTTTTGCTAGATTGCACACATAGCTCATTTATATACCTTTGACCATGTCTCTTTCATATGCTATGACTAATGTGTTTTTCAAGTCTATTTCAAACCAAGTCATAGGTATATTGAAAGGGAATTGGAGTCTTCGGCGAAGACAAGGCTTCCACTCCGAAACTCATCCTTCGCCGTCGCTCCAAGAGATTCTCCATTCTTGGGGGAGAAAAGCTGAGCATCAAAGAGAAGGACCGGACTTCGTCTTTGGTATAATCTTAACTCATTTATGTATAACCAAAGGGGCAGATAGCACTTCGAGGGCTCTAATAATTCCGTTTTTGGCGATTCAGGCCAAAGGGGGAGAGAGTATGAGCCCAAAGCAAAAGGACCGCACCACCACCACCAATTTCAAAAACTTAGTGTTTTCCAAGAGTAGTTATCAATTGGTATCCTATTGTGTTCAAAAGGGGGAGAAAGTAGTATTTCAAAAATGATATATCAAAACCCTCTTGAACACTAAGAGGAGGATCTCCTTTAGGGGGAGTTTTGTTTAGTCAAAGGAAAAGCATTTGAATCAAGGGGAGAAAATTTCAAATCTTGAAAATGCTTTGCAAAATCCTATTCATTTACCTTTGACCATTTGCAAAAGAGCTTTGAAAAGGATTTACAAAAGAGTTTTGCAAAACAAAACATGTGGTGCAAGCGTGGTCCAAAATGTTAAATAAGAAAGAAACAATCCATGCATATCTTGTAAGTAGTTATATTGGCTCAATTTCAAGCAACCTTTACACTTACATTATGCAAACTAGTTCAATTATGCACTTCTATATTTGCTTTGGTTTGTGTTGGCATCAATCACCAAAAAGGGGGAGATTGAAAGGGAATTAGGCTTACACCTAGTTCCTAAATAATTTTGGTGGTTGAATTGCCCAACACAAATCTTTGGACTAACTAGTTTGCTCTAGTGTATAAGTTATACAGGTGCTTAAGGTTCTCACTTAGCCATTAAAAAGACCAAGAGTTGGGTTCAACAAAAGAGCAAAGGGGCAACCGAAGGCACCTCTGGTCTGGCAAACCGGACTGTCCGGTGTGCCACCGGACAGTGTCCGGTGCACCACCGGACATGTCCGGTGCACCAGAGGACTCCGACTCGAACTCGCCACCTTCGGGAATTTCCAGAGGCACTCGCGCTATAATTCACCGGACTGTCCGGTGTGCACCGGACATGTCCGGTGCTCCAAGGAAGGGCGGCCCCAGGAACTCGCCAGCCTCGGGTTTTCATTCCAGCCGCTCCGCTATAATTCACCGGACTGTCCGGTGTGCACCGGACTGTCCGGTGCATCTGCGGAGCAACGGCTACTTCAGGCGCCAACGGCTACCTGCAGCGCATTTATTGCGCGCCAGCGCGCGCAGAGGTCAGGCACGCCCATGCTGGCGCACCGGACATTCTACAGTACATGTCCGGTGCGCCACCGAACATCAAGGCGGGCCCAGAAGACAGAACTCCAACGGTCAATTTCCAACGGCACTGGTGACGTGGCGGGGGCACCGGACTGTCCGGTGTGCACCGGACTGTCCGGTGCGCCATCGAACAGACAACCCAGCCAACGGTCAAGTTTGGTGGTTGGGGCTATAAATACCCCAACCACCCCACCATTCATTGCATCCAAGTTCTCTACTTCCCAACTACTACAAGAGCTCTAGCATTCAATTCTAGACACACCAAAGAGATCAAATCCTCTCCATATTCCACACAACGCCCTAGTGACTAGAGAGAGAGATTTGCTTGTGTTCTTTCGAGCTCTTGCGCTTGGATTGCTTCCTTCTTTCTTGATTCTTTCTTGTGATCAAACACTCACTTGTAATTGAGGCAAGAGGCACCAATTGTGTGGTGGCCCTTGCGGGAAGTTTGATTCCCAAGTGATTTGAGAAGAGAAGCTCACTCGGTCCGAGGGACCGATTGAGAGAGGGAAGGGTTGAAAGAGACCCGGCCTTTGTGGCCTCCTCAACGGGGAGTAGGTTTGCAAGAACCGAACCTCGGTAAAACAAATCCGCGTGTCACACTCTTCATTTGCTTGCGATTTGTTTTGCTCCCTCTCTCGCGGACTCGTTTATATTTCTAACGCTAACCCGGCTTGTAGTTGTGATTATTTTTGAGAATTTCAGTTTCGCCCTATTCACCCCCCCTAGGCGACTTTCAGTTTCCCCGCAACACGCCAACTCCAAGCGGACGGACGACGCCAGCACGCTCGCGAAGGACTTGCTGGGCGTCACCCTCATACCTGAGACGACGGTGCAGTCCGCCCCTGACGTGACTTCGTCACCGCCTGTCGACCAAGAGGTACCGACCGATTCCCGTCTCGTGCCTTTTGGATTCGGCCTCGACCCACCAAGCGACCCCGCTTTGGTGGAAGCCTTCATAGAGGCATGCACCAACCCTCCGGGGTATCATATGCGGTCACCCTGGGACCGGCTGACGGTCGTCTCGACCTACGGACCCTTGGGTTCCGAGGAAGATGACGAGCCCGACTTTGGTTGGGATTTCTCCGGGCTCGGTAACCCCAGTGCCATGCGGGACTTCATGACCGCATGCGACTACTACCTTTCCGATTGTTCCGACGGTAGCCGCAGCTTCGGCGATGAAGACTGCGGCCCAAGTCGTGAATGTTTCCACGTCGATCTAGGGGGTCCCGACGAAGGCAACCATCTTGGTATACCGGAAAACGGTGATCCCCCTAGGCTTGCGCCTCGCGTTGACATCCTTCGGGAGCTAGCTGTGGTCCCAGTCCCTGCGAGGGGTCAGGATGCACACCTCGAGCAAATCCGCGAGATGCAGGCCAGGCTCGACGAGGGAGCAGGAACACTTGAGCCGCTCCGCCGGAACATCGGGCGGGAATGGGTAGACCAAGCTCCGGCCGGAGAAGCGCGTCATCTACCCCAGGGCATCCAGCCCCGCATCGCCGACGACGTCAGGGCAAGGCCACCACCGGCTTCCAGTGGGGTCGGCCAGAACCTGGCTACAGCAGCAATACTTCTCCGCGCAATGCCGGAACCATCAACCACCGAAGGGCGGCGTATCCGGGGAGAGCTCAAGAATCTCCTGGAGGATGTCGCGGTCCGACGGGCCGAAAGCTCTGCCTCCCGAAGGCAGGGATACCCCTCGGAGCATCGCGCCGCGACTTCCCGATTCATGCGGGAAGCCTCGGTCCACACCGGGCGCACGCGCAACACAGCGCCTGCGGCCCCGGGTCGCCTCGGCAACGAGCACCACCACCGCAACCATCGAGCCCACCTCGACGAGAGGGTGCACCGAGGCTACCGCCCCAGGGGTGGGGGACGCTACGACAGCGGGGAGGATCGGAGTCCCTCGCCCGAACCACCCGGTCCGCAGGCTTTCAGCCGAGCCATACGACGGGCGCCATTCCCGACCCGGTTCCGAACCCCGACTACCATCACAAAGTACTCGGGGGAGAGAAGGCCGAAACTGTGGCTCGCGGACTACCAGCTGGCCTGCCAACTGGGTGGAATGGATGATGACAACCTCGTCATCTGCAACCTCCCCCTGTTCTTCTCTGACTCCGCTCGAGCCTGGCTGGAGCATCTGCCTCCGGGGCAGATCTCCAACTGGGACGACCTGGTCCAAGCCTTCGCCGGTAACTTCCAGGGCACGTACGTGTGCCCTGGGAACTCCTAGGATCTCCGAAGCTACCGCCAGCAGCCGGGAGAGTCTCTCCAGGACTACATCCGGCGATTCTCAAAGCAGCGCACCGAGCTGCCCAACGTCACCGATTCGGATGTCATCGGCGCGTTCCTCGCCGGCACCCCCTGCCGCGACCTGGTGAGCAAGCTGGGTCGCAAGACCCCCACCAGGGCGAGCGAGCTGATGGACATCGCCACCAAGTTCGCCTCTGGCCAGGAGGCGGTTGAGGCCATCTTCCGGAAGGACAAGCAGCCCCAGGGCCGCCAGCCGGAAGATGTTCCCGAGGCATCCACTCAGCGCGGCACCAAGAAGAAAGGCAAGAAGAAGTCGCAAGCGAAACACGACGCCGCCGACGCGGACCTTGTCGCCGCCGCTGAGTACAAGAACCCTTGGAAACCTCCCGGAGGCGCCAATCTCTTCGACAAGATGCTCAAGGAGCCGTGCCCCTATCATCAGGGACCCGTCAAGCACACCCTTGAGGAGTGCGCCATGCTCCAACGCCACTTTCACAGGCCAGGCCACCTGCGGAGGGTGGCATGGCCCACCACGACGACAAGAAGGAGGATCACAAGGCAGAGGAGTTCCCCGAGGTCCGCGACTGCTTCATGATCTGCGGTGGGCAAGTGGCGAACGCCTCGGCTCGACACCGCAAGCAAGAGCGTCGGGAGGTCTGCTCGGTGAAGGTGGCGGCGCCAGTCTACCTAGACTGGTCCGACAAGCCCATCACCTTCGACCAGGGCGATCACCCCGACCGCGTGCCGAGCCCAGGGAAATATCCGCTCGTTGTCGACCCCGTCATCGGCAACGTCAGGCTCACCAAGGTCCTCATGGACGGAGGCAGCAGCCTCAACATCATCTACGTCGAGACCCTCGAGCTCCTGCAGATCGATCTGTCCTCGGTCCGGGCCGGTGCGGCGCCTTTTCATGGGATCATCCCCGGGAAACGCATCCAACCCCTCGAACAACTCGATCTGCCCGTCTGCTTCGGGACTCCCTCCAACTTCAGAAGGGAAACCCTCACGTTCGAGGTGGTCAGGTTCCGAGGAACCTACCACGCAGTGCTGGGGAGGCCATGCTACGCCAAGTTCATGGCCGTCCCCAACTACACCTACCTCAAGCTCAAGATGCCGGGCCCCAACAGGGTCATCACCGTCGGCCCCACGTACCGACACCCGTACGGATGCGACGTGGAGTGCGTGGAGTACGCCGAGGCCCTCACCGAATCCGAGGCCCTCATCACCGACCTGGAGAGCCTCACCAAGGAGGCGCCAGACATGAAGCGCCATGCCGGCAACTTCGAGCCAGCGGAGACGGTTAAGTCCGTGCCTCTCGACCCCAGCAACGACGCCTCCAAGCAGATCCGGATCGGCTCCGAGCTCGACCCCAAATAGGAAGCAGTGCTCGTCGACTTTCTCCGCGCAAACGCCGAAGTTTTCGCATGGAGTCCCTCGGACATGCCTGGCATACCGAGGGATGTCGCCGAGCACTCGCTGGATATCCGAGCTGGAGCCCGACCCGTGAAGCAACCTATGCGCCGATTCGACGAAGAAAAGCGCAGAGCCATAGGCGAGGAGATCCACAAGCTGATGGCCGCAGGGTTCATCAAAGAGGTATTCCATCCCGAATGGCTTGCCAACCTCGTGCTTGTGAGAAAGAAAGGAGGGAAATGGCGGATGTGTGTAGACTACACTGGTCTAAACAAAGCATGTCCAAAAGTTCCCTATCCTCTGCCTCGCATCGATCAAATCGTGGATTCCACTGCTGGATGCGAAACCCTGTCTTTCCTCGATGCCTACTCAGGGTATCACCAAATCAGGATGAAAGAGTCCGACCAGCTCGCGACTTCTTTCATCACACCTTTTGGCATGTACTGCTATGTTACTATGCCATTTGGTTTGAGGAATGCGGGTGCGACGTACCAAAGGTGCATGAACCACGTGTTCGGCGAACACATTGGTCGAACGTTCGAGGCTTATGTCGATGACATCGTAGTCAAGACGAGGAAAGCCTCCGACCTCCTTTCCGACCTTGAAACGACATTCCGGTGTCTCAAGGCGAAAGGCGTAAAACTCAATCCCGAGAAGTGTGTCTTCGGAGTCCCCCGAGGCATGCTCTTGGGGTTCATCGTCTCTGAGCGGGGCATCGAGGCCAACCCGGAGAAAATTGCGGCCATCACCAACATGGGGCCCATCAAGGACTTGAAAGGCGTACAGAGGGTCATGGGATGCCTTGCGGCTCTGAGCCGTTTCATCTCGCGCCTCGGCGAAAGAGGCCTACCTCTATACCGCCTCTTAAGAAAGACCGAGTGCTTCACTTGGACCTCCGGGGCCGAGGAAGCCCTCGGGAACCTGAAGGCGCTCCTTACGAACGCGCCCATCTTGGTGCCCCCCGCCGCCGGAGAAGCCCTCTTGATCTACATCACCGCTACCACTCAGGTGGTCAGCGCCGCGATCGTGGTCGAGAGACAAGAAGAAGGGCATGCATTGCCCGTCTAGAGGCCGGTTTACTTCATCAGTGAGGTACTGTCCGAGACCAAGATCCGCTACCCGCAAATTCAGAAGCTGCTGTACGCGGTGATCCTGACGCGGTGGAAATTGCGACACTACTTCGAGTCTTATCCGGTGACTGTGGTGTCATCCTTCCCCCTGGGGGAGATCATCCAATGCCGAGAGGCCTCGGGTAGTATTACAAAGTGAGCGGTGGAAATCATGGGCGAGACGATCTCGTTTGCCCCTCGGAAGGCCATCAAGTCCCAAGTCTTGGCGGACTTTGTGGCTGAATGGGTCGACACCCAGCTCCCGGCGGCTCCGATCCAGCCGGAACTCTAGACCATGTTTTTCGATGGGTCGCTGATGAAAACATGGGCAGGCGCGGGCATGCTCTTCATCTCGCCCCTCGGGAAACACCTACGCTACGTGCTGCGCCTCCATTTCCCGGCGTCCAACAACGTGGCTGAGTACGAAGCTCTGGTCAACGGGTTGCGCATCGCCGTTGAGTTAGGGGTCCGACGCCTCGACGCTCGCGGCGACTCGCAGCTCGTCATCGACCAAGTTATGAAGAACTCCCACTGCCGCGACTCGAAGATGGAAGCCTACTGCGATGAGGTTTGGCGCCTGGAGGACAAGTTCTACGGGCTCGAGCTCAACCACATCGCCCGACGATACAACAAGACTGCGGACGAGCTGGCTAAGATAGCCTCGGGGCGGACAACGGTTCCCCCGGACGTCTTCTCCCGAGACCTACATCAACCCTCAGTCAAGACCGACGACACGCCCGAGTCTGAGAAGGCCTCGACCCAGCCCAAGGCACCCTCGGCTCAGCCCGAGGCACCCTCGGCCCCCGAGGGTGAGGCACTGCACGTCGAGGAAGAGCGGAGTGGGGTCCAGCCTAATCGAAACTGGCAGACCCCGTACCTGCAATATCTCCACCAAGGAGAGCTGCCCCTCGACCGAGCTGAGGCTCGACGACTGGCACGGCGTGCCAAGTCGTTCGTCTTACTAGGTGACGGGAAGGAGCTCTACCACCACAGCCCCTCCGGCATCCTCCAGCGGTGCATATCCATCGCCGAAGGCTAGGAGCTCTTACAAGAAATACACTCGGGGGCTTGCGGTCATCACGCAGCGCCCCGAGCCCTTGTTGGAAACGCCTTCCGACAAGGTTTCTACTGGCCGACAGCGGTGGTCGACGCCACTAGAATTGTCCGCGCCTGCCAAGGGTGTCAATTCTACGCAAGGCAGACCCACCTGCCCGCTCAGGCTCTGTAGACAATACCCATCACCTGGTCGTTTGCTATGTGGGGACTGGACCTCGTCGGTCCCTTGCAGAAGGCACCCGGGGTCTACACGCACCTGCTGGTCGCCATCGACAAATTCTCCAAGTGGATCAAGGTCCAACCCCTGAACAGCATCAGGTCCGAACAGGCGGTGGCATTCTTCACCAACATCATCCATCGCTTTGGGGTCCCAAACTCCATCATCACCGACAACGGCACCCAGTTCACCGGCAGAAAGTTCCTGGACTTCTGCGAGGATCACCACATCCGGGTGGACTGGGCCGCCGTGGCTCACCCCATGACGAATGGGCAAGTAGAGCATGCCAACGGCATGATTCTGTAAGGACTCAAGTCGAGGATCTACAACGACCTCCACAAGTTCGGCAGGCGATGGATGAAGGAACTCCCCTCGGTGGTCTGGAGTCTGAGGACAACGCCGAGCCGAGCCACGGGCTTCACACCGTTCTTTCTAGTCTATGGGGTCGAGGCCATCTTGCCCATGGACTTAGAATACGGTTCCCCGAGGACGAGAGCATACGACGACCGAAGAAACCAGACCGACCGAGAAGACTCACTGGACCAGCTCGAAGAGGCTCGGGACATGGCCTTACTACACTCGGCGCGGGTACCAGCAGTCCCTGCGACGCTACCACGCCCGAGGGGTTCGGTCCCGAGACCTCCAAGTGGGCGACTTGGTGCTTCGGCTGCGACAAGACGCCCGAGGGCGGCACAAGCTCACGCCTCCCTGGGAAGGGCCATTCGTCATCGCCAAGGTTCTGAAGCCTGGGACATACAAGCTGGCCAACAGCCAAGGCGAGGTCTACAGCAATGCTTGGAACATCCGACAGCTACGTCGCTTCTACCCTTAAGATGTTTTCAAGTTTTTCGTGCACCTCGTTCACGTACAAAGTCTAACCATCAAGGAATGGTCAGCCTTGCCTCGGCAAAGCCCGACCCTCCCTCGGGGGCTAGAAGGGGGGAACCCCCTCTGCGTCAAAATTTTCCTCAGAAAAAGTCTTTCTGCCAGAACGTCTTTCGTGCTTTTTGACTACTTCAAAAGTGGGATCCTGAAAACGACGGAGTACACGTAAGCAGCCAAGGCCGACCGAGCCGAGGGACTCCTACGCCTCCGGGATACGGATACCTCACTCATCACCTTCTGCGATAAGTAACTCACGCTCGGATAAGCGATTCCGCTGACTGAACAAGTCTTAATGCTCGGAGACCTTTCTACTGAAATGATTTTTCGGGCCTTCTCGACTACATCGTTAGCAGAATCCTACGGACGAGTAAGAGTACATGTAAGCGGCAAGGCCGATCGAGCCGAGGGACTCCTACACCTCCGGGATACGGATACCTCACTCATCACCTTCCGTGAAAAGTAACTCACGCTCGGACAAACAATTCTGTTACCGACAAATAAGTCTTGATACTCGAAGCAAAGGAAAAAGAAACGCAACTTTACCACACAACGACAGTATGTTTGGGCCTCGGCGGCCGCAGAAAACATACGCACACTACAAGGTAAACCGATCCTGCAGTTTCGGACCTCGATGGAGGGGGAGCAGCAGCACCCTCGGTGTCAACACCACCTTCGGCGAAGTCCGACCGAGCCTCAAACGACAACACAGTCGGGGGATCTCTGCTCCGAAGGACGACGTCAGCACCACGCCCGGGCCATCGCCGCCAGGGTCTCCTCCAGGAGTCCGGCTCGAGCAGACGGCTCGGTCGGTCGCCCCGAAGTCTCAGCCAGCTGTCCCCCGAGGACATCAGCCCGGCCCATGGCCTCGGCAACTCAACTCCGGCGTCGGTCCCGCCAGTGGACGGCCCGGTCAGGCTCCGGCCGACGAAGTCTTCTTTTCGAGCCAACTCTGCCTCTGTCCACGCTGATACCGCTACCTCCGGCTCCGGCTCATCGAAGAGCGGCCGAGGGTTTCCTTTAACTAAGCAAGAGAAGCCTCGGGCGGCAAGGTCGACCGAGCCGAGGGACTCCTACGCCTCCGGGATACGGATACCTCACTCGTCACCTTCGCACGAGGCAACTCACACTTGGTGAAGCGGTTCAGTTAGCTGACAGGCGAGTCCTAGTTCTCGGAATGAGGGAAAAACACGACTTCACGCCAAAAGATACATACATGTTCAGGCCCTGACAGCCACAATAAACAAACACCGGCACTCAAGGTGCCATTACAAACGGAACTCCGGTTCCACCCCCGCAGGTACGAACAACCCCCCACGTTGGAGGGCCTGCGGGGCGACAAAACCCCTGGTGACTCGCCGACGCCCGCTCCGGCAGCAGCGACAACGACCTCCGCCCCGGGCGGCGAAACAGCTGCAGCAACGGCTTCCGGGCAGATGCTGCGGCAGAAGGGCTCTCGCCCACGAAGGACGAGAACCAGCCATTCAAGTCAGGGGACGGAGGTTCGGGGGTGCAGGCGGAGTTGGCAATCTCGTCGGCAGAGAAGCCTTCTCCGGCTGCCACCACCTCAACACCGCACCAGCGGGCGCCAGGCGCCCCAAAGCACACCGGCAGGTCCTTGCTCCCGCCCTCGCCGGAGCCACCCCAGAACATAAGCGTCGCCCTCGCGGCGCACGACGTGCTGGGCGACCCTCTAGCGCGGCTGTCGACGCGAGGAAGACCTGGACGTGGCCGGCCCGCACGCGGCGCGACCATCGCCCGGACGGAGGACGGAATGCTGCACCCTGGCTGGGCAGCAGCAGTCCGCCTTCCCCAGCATGGCTGAAGGAAGCCTCCGCGGGGCTGGAGGATGCCTTTCTCCCCCAAACGCCGGGGGAAGAAAAGGGTTACCGACCCACGCGGAGGCAACCCCTTGGCTCGCCTTGCTCTCCGCCCCAGCAAGGATGATGAAGATCCTTGAAGCTGAGGGAGGGGCAGAGGCCGCAGCCCGGTTTGCTTCCCCCCACCATCGAACTGGTGGTCACCGTCTTGGGTGACCACCGGCGAGGGGATGCAGCCGGGCTGCCTAATAAAAATCCTTGAAGCCGAACGATGGCTGAAAGGTACCAACTTCCGCGAAGTTGCGTTCCCCCAACGACGACAAGGCGGAAGAACCACGGGCGCCCCCCATATGGGGGCTCGAAAGGTGGAAAGACGCGATGCATGAGGGGAGCGCGAAGACATGGTTGCCTTTCAAGGGGGTCACCCTCTTTTTAAAGGCAACTCTCCCCACTTGCGTCCTCAGCCGTCGCGGGCTGAGTCTTCTCCAACACGCTCCAAGGTCCTCCCCCTACGACACGGGGGCTGGGCCCCACGCGTCATGCAAGCTGGCCCAGGGCAGACAAAGCCAAACCACCGTGCACGGTGCGCGCAACTACCCAGCGGTTACGAGCATTCCTCCACTTTCGCCCAGGCCAGCGGGTGAAAGGGCGGACCGCCATGCAGACGGCGTGCAACCGCACCCAGGGGGTGCACCCTTTCGACTTCGACGCGTCCAGCATGGAGGCCCAGGCCCACACGTCATGTAACCGGCGCGCCGGTTACTACGTGCAAGAAACTGCACCGCCACTCGCGCCAGTACCGCGCCTTCTCGACTGCGGAACCAGTGCCGCGACTCGAGGCGACCCTGCGCATGACCCGACAGTGCCAACCGAGCACATCGGTCATGGGTCAGTCAGCCGTGGGAGAGGGCGCGACGGTCGATACGGCCAGAAATGGGCCGGCAGTAATGGCGGTGGCAGGCGGGCGGAAGCGGCAGTCAAGTCGTCAGCAAGCTCACGTCCCCTCCTGGGATAGCGAGAGGACCTTCTCCCACGGCGTGAAGACGACGTGTCCGCGTTCCGTTCCTCAAACGACGCTCGCACACACAACGGTCGCCCCGTGAACCACTCGTCCCGTCGCATTAACTCTGAGGCAGGACAGGCGACACCTTTGGCAGGCGAAGCAGGCGACGCTTCACCTCCACCATAATGACCGCGTCAAAAAAAAGGTGCGCCACGTCATTCGATTTCGTATCCTTTTCCACTTCCTCTTTCTCTCTCTTGCCTCAGGGATCAGGAAAGGGGATACTCCGAAAGGGATCCTTCTCCGCGAACGAAGCGGGACCCGAACCCCCTACTGATCAGAGGTTCGAAGGCTGGCCCCTCGGAAGGGTTCAACAGCCGCCTCAGAGCACTAGGGCTCCGCGCCCACTACTGGTCAGAGGTTCGAAGGCCGGCCCCTCGGAAGGGTTCAACGGCCGCCTCAGGCCACTCGGGCTCCGCGCCCACTACTGATCAGGGGTTCGTAGGCTGGCCCCCGAAGGGTTCGATAGCCGCCTCAGACGCAGAGCGAGGGATGACCCTGGGTACGTTCGATACATAACCGAGGCTCGGGCTGCGTTCCCGAGGTACCCTAGGACATTTCCGAGACCAACGGGAACGATTTTGTAACAGAATCCCACCAGAGGGAGGCATCGAGCCCTCGGACCCCGTCAAAAGGGGACCGGGTCCGGCAAATCACCTGCAGGTACTTTTGGAGCGCGCCTCCGGGCCACTAGCCGACCCCTAACAAATGGGGCACGGGCGTCCACTCGGATTAGCCGTTAGCAACTCACTGGAGACACCATGTTCGGCGCCCTCCGAGGGCAACATGGCGCTTTCCCCCCTCCTCCTTGCGGAAAGGCGACGCAAGGGGCGTATGTAAAAAGCCGAGTCTGTCCCTGACCGTCCTCTCGCTCTGTGCGGAGGCTCGAGGGCTGCTCTCGCAAACCCGGCTCCGGCCAAACCGTTGAGAGCGTCAACATACCAGCTCGAGAACTTGGGACTCGACTGTGCACCCGGGCTACGGCCAGTTCGCATGAGGGAACAACCAGACCGGCCGAAGCATTATGAAACGTACTAAGACCTCGAAGGAGTCAAACTACTCCTCCGAGGCCTCGGGGGCTACACCCGGTGGGTGCGCTCGCGCGCACCCACCGGAACAAAACGCAACCGAGGAAGGCCGGTCCCTTGCAAAAAAGTGCGGCAAAAGCCTCCAAGCGAGTATCAACACTCCCTTTGAAGCTCGGGGGCTACTGTCGGGGACCATAATTAGGGGTACCCCCAAGACTCCTAATCTCAGCTGGTAACCCCATCAGCACAAAGCTGCAAAGGCCTGATGGGTGCAATTAAGTCAAGGCTCGGTCCACTCAAGGGACACGACCTCGCCTCGCCCGAGCCCAGCCTCGGGCAAGGGCAGCCGACCCCGGAGGATTCACGTCTCGCCCGAGGACCCCCTCAAGCGATGGACACACCTTCGGCTCGCCTGAGGCCCAGTCTTCGCCAAGAAGCAACCTTGGCTAGATCGCCACACCGACCGACCGTATCGCAGGAGCATTTAATGCAAGGATGGCCTGACACCTTATCCTGACGCGCGCCCTTCAGTCGATAGAGCCGAAGTGACCGCAGTCACTTCGCCGCTCCACTGACCGGCCTGACAAGAAGACAGCGCCGCCTGCGTCGCTCCGACTGTTG
Source organism: Zea mays (assembly GCF_902167145.1). Classification (NCBI taxonomy): domain Eukaryota; kingdom Viridiplantae; phylum Streptophyta; class Magnoliopsida; order Poales; family Poaceae; genus Zea; species Zea mays. Next base: position 283,608,603 of record NC_050096.1, on the reverse strand, counting down.
TGCCACTCGACAGAGTGAGGCTGACAGCAGCCAAGTCCGGCCTCGGGCGCCATAGGAAACTCCGCCTCGCCCGACCCCAGGGCTTGGACTCAGGCTCGGCCCCGGAAGACGACGAACTCCGCCTCGCCCGACCCCAGGGCTCGGACTCGGGCTCAGCCCCGGAAGACGACGAACTCCGCCTCGCCCGACCCCAGGACTCGGACTCGGGCTCGGCCCCGGAAGACGATGAACTCCGCCTCGCCCGACCCCAGGGCTCGGACTCGGGCTCGGCCCCGGAAGACGACGAACTCTGCCTCGCCCGACCCCAGGGCTCGGACTCGGGCTCGGCCCCGGAAGACGACGAACTCCGCCTCGCCCGACCCGGGGCTCGGACTCGACCTCGACCTTGGAGGAGCATCCACCTCGCCCAACCTAGGACTCGGACCGACCACGTCGCAAGAAGGGCCATCATTACCCTACCCCTAGCTAGCTCAGGCTACGGGGAACAAGACCGACGTCCCATCAGGCTCGCCCCGGTAAACAAATAGTAATGATGGCGCCCCGCGTGCTCCGTGACGACGGCGGCTCTCAGCCCCTTACGGAAGCAAGGAGACGTCAGTGAGGACTCGACAGCCCCGACAGCTGTCCTCCCTCAAGGCTCCAGCGCTCCTCCGACGGCCACGACATTACATGAATAGGGTGTCAAGACCTCTCCGGCTGCCACGAAGGCATGTACTTAGGGCGCTAGCTCCTCTCTGCTAGACACGTTAGCACATTGCTACACCCCCCACTGTACACCTGGGCCCTCTCCTTACGCCTATAAAAGGAAGGACCAGGGCTCTCTTACGAGAAGGTTGGCCACGCGGGAGGACGGGACGGCGCGTAGAGTCCCTCGCTCTCCCCCCACGTGGACGCTTGTAACCCCCTACTGCAAGCGCACCCGACCTGGGCGCAGGACAACACGGAGGCCGCAGGTTTCCCCTTTTTCCTCTCTTCTTCCCCCCTTCGTGCTCCGTCTCGCGCCGACCCATCTGGGCTGGGACACGCGGCGACAATTTACTCGTCGGTCCAGGGACCCCCCGGGGTCGAAACGCCGACAAAATTATATAAGATACAACTACCCGGTACGCGGTATCATATATTGCATCTTTATCATCTATAGAATATTAAATGTTAATACATGTGAAATATGAGATATAGTTCATTTGGATGGTTAAAATTTCAATGTATATGATCTTGTGTCCAAGTAGTATCTCCAATATATAACTTTAATCTCTTTCATTTTAACTCTTGCAACATAAAAAATGCTTATGTGGCATGTATTAAATATTTATGATGTTATGGATTGGAAATAAACTTAGATGACTAACTATTAGCTAATTTTGGATAGGCTGAACCAGCTAATAACTAATGAGTAGTTGAGAGTGTAGCTAATAATTAGCTGGACTATTAGCTAGGGATATTTAGATGTCTACAGCTAAAAGTAACTAATAGCTAAACTATTAGTTATATTGTTTAAATGTCTTTGTCATATTTATGTCACACCCGAATTAAAGGGATAAAGTTGGGTGCATCTCATATGTGCGCCAAAAAAACATCACTATAATAACAAAATGTATGGAGATAAATGTCACAATCATTATTACATAGTGGAAGAGTCTTACAAAAAATAAATGATAATAATAAAACGAACTAAATAATTATTCCTTGGCGCCGTCAAGCTGACTCGGAGACGCCACCTAGATAAGCTCATACTCCTCATTGTAGGTCTCCTCTTGGACCACCTGTTCTTCTCCTATGGGGTTTATATATCTCAAGGGTGAGCTCATAAAAGATCATAGATCAACAAGTTGTGGAGAATAATGTGCATGAACTCACCAAAGGTGGGAGCCCATTTGTAGTGTAAGGCTGATCAAAAAATAATGGTTGTAGCTGAGCATTGCTTTTGTTGGGACTATGCTTCGTCGCGCCGAAGGTCTTGAAGGAAGAAGCAGCTTCAGCTGAAGCTGTCCGCGTGCGATGACCGAAGCTTGCTCTTCATAAAGCTTCGGAATTATGAACCGACTTAAAAGTAGAAAGACCTTTTAGTCCATAAGCGTTTGAGTCGTTATTGTAAACTTTCATGAAGGGCATGGTTGTAAATTCTCACAGGCTGTGTCCTGTGCCTATAAATAGTGAACAGTACTCCTCTACTGTTCACGCTTCTTTTCGGGTATCTCACCACCTCATCATTTTGAGAACCAACCTTTGTCAAGGCAGAGGTATAATTGTATCCGGTACTTAAAGATATTGAATGGATATTATATTATTCATTTACTTTTGATATTCTATATTTTATGTTATTTCGTACAATTTATCCACGTACAATTACGAAAACTCAACCTTCGTAATCATATTGTCGTTCGCCTTCGTCCAGAGTTCATTATCCTCGAGGGAATAATGCTTCATTGGACGAAGGACATTGTCATTTAATATTTTATGTTGCCTTGTTCTTGATTCATAGCGGCTGAGAACAAGTCCCCAACATTGGCGCCCACCTCCGGTGAACTCACTTCCACTTTTTTGAGCTGATGGCTTCGTCCAACAATCAAGCTGGAGCTGCTTCGGCCCCGAAGCTGCTGCTCCCAATAACAGGTGGTTCGTGCTCAGAGCCAGCCAACAAAAAGCAAAAGAAGGAGGCACAAAGAAGGGTACAACATGTTGGAGTGCAGGGACCCTTCATCAAGTCAAGGTGGTCCCACGTTCCAATCACCTTCTCCCAGGAGGATCTTCAGCTCAAGGATTTTCCTCATAATGATGCTATGGTTATTTCTTGCGTCATTAAAGGGTTTCTGGTCCACAATGTCTTGGTTGATACAGGCAGTGCAGCTGATATCATATTTGCTAAGGCCTTCAGACAAATGCAAGAGCCAGAAGATAAGATTCATGATGCTACACACCCTCTCTGTGGCTTCGGAGGAAGACAGATTGTAGCACTGGGCAAGATCACCATGCCAGTGACCTTCGGATTCATCAACAATACCAGAACTGAGCAAGTTGTGTTTGATATTGTTGACATGGAATACCCTTACAATGCAATTATTGGTCATGGCACCCTCAACGCTTTCGAAGCAATCCTTCATCCTGCTTACCTTTTCATGAAGATACCTTCGGATCAAGGACCCATTGCTATTCATGGAAGTCAAGAAGCTGCCAGAAAGGCCGAGGGAAATTGGACTGACTCAAAAGCAATCCATAACATAGATGGAGCTGAAGCTTGTGAACAGTACAAATTCAGAAGGGAGAAAGCAGTTTTAGCAGATCAGCCGAAGCCCATGCTCTTATGTGAGGACATAGCAGAGCAGAAGGTGCAGTTGGGCTCTCAGTTATCTGAAGAACAGGAGAGAACCTTGATAAGGTTTTTGTTCAACAACAAAGATGTGTTTGCATGGTCAGCTAATGATCTTTGCGGAGTTAACAGGGATGTTATTGAACACTCGCTCAATGTTGACCCATCCTTCAGACCCAGAAAGCAGAGGCTTCGGAAAATGTCTGACGACAAGGCCGAAGGTGCTCGGAATGAAGTCAAAAGGCTCCTCAGTGCAGGAGTTATCAGAGAAGTAAAGTACTCAGAATGGCTAGCTAACACTGTTATGGTAAAAAAGGCCAATGGCAAATGACGGATGTGTATCGATTTTACGGATCTCAACAAGGCTTGTCCGAAGGACGAATTCCCATTGCCAAGGATAGACTCCTTAGTTGATGCAGCAGCTTCGTCAGAGCTTATGAGTCTTCTCGATTGTTATTCAGGCTATCATCAAATTTGGATGAAGAAGGAGGATGAGCCGAAGACCAGTTTCATAACCCCTAGTGGAACATATTGTTACCTTCGGATGCCTGAGGGGCTCAAGAACGCTGGAGGAAGTTTCAGCAGAATGACTGCGAAGGTTCTCCAGTCTCAAATAGGCAGAAATGTGCTAACTTATGTTGATGATATCATTGTGAAAAGCACGAAACAGGAAAATCACATTGCTGATTTGCAAGAGACCTTCGCCAGTTTTAGACAAGCTGGTCTAAAGTTGAATCCAGAAAAATGTGTCTTCGGAGTAAAGAAGGGAAAATTTCTTGGATGCTTGGTTTCAACAAAGGGAATTGAAGCTAATCCAAATAAAATTGAAGCTATACTTCGGATGGAGCCACCAACTACAAAAAAGGGGGCCCAAAGATTGACAGGGAGGCTGGCATCTCTCAATAGATTCATATCCAGATCAGCAGAGAGAAATTTACCATTCTTCGAAGTGCTGAAATCAGCCAAAGTCTTTCAATGGGGACCAAGCCAACAAAAAGCCTTCGAGGAACTGAAGCAATATTTGATAGATTTAACAACATTAACTCCACCAATGCCAGGGGCTCCTTTGTTGTTATATGTGGCAGCTTCGCACTCAGCGGTAAGTGCAGCACTTGTCCAGGAGAAGCTTGATGGCCAAGTCAAGAAACAGGTTCCAGTGTATTTTGTATCTAAAGTTCTTAGTGTATCAAAGAAAAACTATACAGAATTGGAGAAAGTATTATATGCTGTTTTGATGGCATCCAGGAAGCTTCGGCATTATTTTCAAGCATACAATATTATTGTTCCTTCTTCGCAGCCGTTGAAGGATATTATGAGAAATAGAGAAGCTACTGGACGGATTGGAAAATGGGCTGCAGAGCTCAATGAATTTTGCATTGATTATGTGCATAGATCCTCGATCCAGTCTCAAGCGTTGGCAGATTTCATTGCCGATTGGACGCCAGGGGCTCAGGATGAAGAAACAAATAAAGATGCCGAAGTATGGACAATGTTTAGCGATGGGTCTTGGGGAACCTTCGGAGTGGGAGCAGCCGCTGTGTTGGTCTCATCATCCAAAGTCAAAACTTGTTATGCGGCGAGACTCGATTTTAGTTGTACAAACAATATTACTGAGTACGAAGCCCTGCTTTTGGGTCTTCGGAAATTAAAAGCAATGGGAATCAGAAGGGCCATTCTTAAAACTGATTCCCAGGTTGTTTCGGGTCATGTTGACAAGAGTTGCAAGGCTAAAGATCCGAAGCTTGAAAAATATCTAGACACATTCCGAAGAATCGAAGCTTCCTTCGAAGGATTTTCTGTCAAAAATATCCCTCGAGGACAAAATGAGTATGCTGATTTGCTAGCTAAGTCAGCAGCACAGGGGCTGCCCTTACCTTCGGATGTGTTCTTCGAAACAATAAAAGCACCTTCAGTGGAACTTCTTGAAAGAGCAGTCCTCAATATATCTCCTGTTTATGGTGAAGACTGGAGAACTGAGATCATCTCTTACCTTCAGGGTAATTTCCTTTCAGATGACGAAACTTATAACAGGAGGATAGAGGCAAGAGCTCGTCCATATGTCATGATAGAAGGGGAGTTGTACAAGCATGGAGTTTGTGCTCCACTACTCAAGTGTTTATCCAGAGCTGAAGGCATAGAGTTGATGAAAGAAATACATGCAGGCTTGTGTGGATCTCACATTGGATCTAGGCCGTTACTTGGAAAAGTTTTTCGTCAAGGGTTTTATTGGCCGAAGGCAGCTTCGGATGCAGCGGAATTAGTTCAAAAGCGCGAAGGTTGTCAGAAATGTGCAAGAGATCAAAAACAACCTTCGTCTCTAACTCAGCTGATACAACCCATCTGGCCATTGCAAAGGTGGGGTCTTGATTTGTTAGGTCCGTTACCACCGGCCCAAGGAAACTTAAGATATGTTGTAGTGGCTGTGGAATATTTTTCTAAATGGATTGAGGCAAAGCCTTTAGCCACAATAACTTCGGCCACCATTCAAAAGTTTTTCTGGCAGAATATTGTTTGTCGTTTCGGAGTATCGAAGGCCATCACTGTAGATAATGGAACACAGTTCGACTCCGAAGCTTTCAGAGAGTTCTGTGATCAAATCGGCACGAAGATCCATTTTGCATCAGTCAGGCATCCGGAGTCAAATGGACTCGTTGAAAGAGCCAATGGCATCATAATGATAGGAATAATGAAGTTAATCTTCAACCAACCCAGAGGAAAGTGGCCAGATCAATTAATCAAAGTGGTATGGAGCCACAATACGACAATATCAAGGTCAACAGGCTTTACCCCATTCAAATTATTGTTTGGTGACGAAGCAATAACTCCGGAGGAAGCTAAAACTGGATCGATAAGAGTAGTAGCTTCAGCAGAGTCAGATCCTGAAGCTGATCATTCTGTTGAAAAAGATGCTATAGAAGGGATCAGACTTCAAGCTGTGGAGAACATCAATAAATATAAAGCCGAAACAATCAAATGGCGTGATAGAAAGGTTCGGCTGAAAAATATTGAGCCAGGACATTTGGTGCTTCGGAGAGTGGCTAACCCAGATACAGTGGGCAAACTGCAGTTGAAATGGGAGGGACCTTTTTTGGTAGTATCTTCGTCAAGACCCGGTTCATACAGATTGAAGGATATGGACGACAACGACATTCCTAGATCCTGGAATGCGGATGAGCTTCGGCGATATTATGTATAATTTGATGTAGTTTTTTATATATTTTTTATTTTTTCTTTCATGGCACCCTTTTCCTTTCTGAAGGGGGAGAAAGGTTTTTAATGGGGCCATCACATGTAACTTCATTTTTTAGCTCTATAAGCGAAAAATCCCCCAAAGATGTAAATGTAAAAGCTGAGAACGCACCATCGAGTGCCGAAAAGAAACAGGGAAGAAGCTCCAAAGTCGTTCCTAAGGGAATGCAGAGCTTACAGCGAAAAGTCAACGCTGATTCCGCCGAAAGTAAAAGGCGAAGAAGCTCCAAAGTCGTTCCTAAGGAATGCAGAGCTTACAGCGAAAAGTCAACGCTGATTCCGCCGAAAGTAAAAGGCGAAGAAGCTCCAAAGTCGTTCCTAAGGGAATGCAGAGCTTACAGCGAAAAGTCAGCGCTGATATGTGATTGTTTCTAAGGAAATAACGGTTGTGATTATGGCTTCGTATATGTGTTTGGACATTCATTTGCACATCATATTACATCATAACATTTGCATTCATAAACATTCATCTAGGCATATATAGGATAACCATCATCATAGCATAAGTGGTTGCTTCGGCAAAAAGGAAAAACTGTCTTTTGTACTTCGTTGTGTACAAAAAGAAGAGCTTCGGAAAAGTTGTTTTTTATGCTTCGATGTGTACGAAAAGAAGGGAAGGTGTTTTTTTTTTCGCCTTCGGCTCAAAAAGATAATTTCGTCCACATCAAGGCACCTCTAATACATTAATGCAAGGGTAAAAGCATATTACAAGGTATGAACAGAATTCATTAAGACAAGTTTAGTCATATTTACAAAAGTTTCTTAAGTCTATCTACAGTCTACTCCTATTGATCTTCGTGGGGCCTCAGCTTCGGCGTCATGCTTTTTAAGCATCGGTCTCAGCTTCGTCATCCTACATAAATTAAGTTGTTGAGGGTCAAAACCAAGCTTGAAGGAAAAGGTAAGCACAAGGTATGATTTCTTACTGGTTCAAGGTGACTCCGAGCTTCGTCTCCAGCCTTTTCTCGCCCGCCTTTTGTCCATATCATTTTTACAAATCTATTAGAGATGCTTCGGGCGAGATCAGGAATGTCATCTAGAATTGATGGGGATAAAGTGAAATTGGGCCTATTGACAATCTTTCCATGATCGCAGCCAGCTTTTAGGAAAGCTGCAGCAGTGCCCCGAGAAGCTACCCAGGCGCAGAAGTCACCGTGCCCAGCTATAACTTCGTCAAGCTCATCAATTTCACCTTCGATATGTTCAAAGATCTTTGGTAAATCTTCAGCTGACGGGGTGAATTTTTCACTGCTAGCTCCAACTGAGTGGAAAATTTTTCTCAGTCGTTGAATGCATTTGTTGCTAAATTCCAAACATTTTTCTTGAAGGTTTGCCAATAATTTTTTCAAATCTGAATTTTGTTGAACTTCGGCTTTAAGTTTCACACTAAGTTCTTGTTTTTCCTATTCAAATTGTTCAGATTGACAGAGAAGCTTCGAATTCAATTCTGCTACTTTAGCTTCGGCTTCTGCCAATAAACCTTCAGTTGTCCGAAGCTCGAAGTCTTTCTTTTCAACAATAGCTGATTGCTCTTTTATTTTGCTCTCTAGGCTTTCAATTATAACTTCGTGTTTTTTGTCTTCTAAATCTTGCTGCATTTTCAAAGCCTTGCTCAGCAGCATACTCTGCAAGTAAACAATCTTCGTTAGGCATGTCTTCATCATTAAAAACAATAAAAGTCAAGGGAAAAGTAGTTTACCTTGAAATTAGAATAAAATAAACTACCAACGATATGTTGTCGTCGGTAGCGGCTGATGTCTGTTTCCAGCTTCGGAAAACCGATACTCTTTGATAGAGTACCGATAATCTTAGCTCCAGTTTGGTCTCGGATACAGTTCAATTTTTCATCGTCAATTCCCCCGAAGAGGAGTGCTCCTGGCTTATAACCGCAAGATTTGGCATATTCTTTAAGCTCTTCCATTTCGGCCTCTGACAATTCTTGTCCAATTAAATTTTGGAACATGAAGGCTTCGTCCTCTGAAGCTTCGTCAGCGATTTCCTTTTCTTTCCCAGAAGCTGCGGCCATGGCCTCTTCGGCGGCAGTGGTAGCTTCTTCTATGGCCATGTCTAGCAGAATTTTATCGATATGCTCAATTGTGCTTTCCAAGTTCAAATCTTCGGTTGAAGCAGCTTCGGTAGCCGCCATCTCCGAAGGCACAACTTCAATATTTGTTAGTCCTTCAGCCTCTGGTATCTTCTGAGCCGAAGCTCTCGGTGGTGTCTTGTCAATGACTTCTATCACTGCGATGATTCTTTGTCTTTTAGTTTTAATTGATTTCTTCGTTTGTTCGGGCTCCTTTTCCTTCTGAAAAAACTTCGTCAGTTGAGGCCCCAATGGACTTAGCTTCATAGGCAGGGATTCAGTCATTACCTTCAAAATCTCTTCCACGTCAGTGGCAGAGGGCGATGCGGGGGTCTCCTCTTTGTCGGATATCTTTTGCTTTGCAGATAATACTTTCTTTTTCTTCGGAATATTCTTCTTTTTTGCTGGTTCCTTCTCATCTTTATCTGAAGCTTCGGCTACCTTTTTTCTTTTCCGGCCTTCGACACTTTTATTCAGATTTTCGTAGTCAGGGTATTCAAAGCCCAAGGCATCCAGCACTCGGTTCAATCTTCGCTTCGGACGGGTGCCGAAGGCCGCAGTCATCAACTGATCTTCTTTTTTGGAGTAATTGCCGAGTATTTCATTGCACATTACTTCAATTGTATCAAGCCACTCTTGGCAAGGTGTTTTAAAGTATTTCTTGAACTTGAAATAGTAAGGTAATCGCACAAGTTCTCCTTCTTTTTTCTCCCCCTCTAGCTTCGGCATTTTCCATTCTTTTAAACTAGGAAAACCCCTGAAAGCCAAAAACTCCTGTACCAGGTCTCTTGTACTGATATGCTCTGAAATAATTCTAAACTCATCTAACGCTTGTTGGGTTGGACCTTCTGGTGTCATGTTGCAACGAGGTCGGGTTTCTCCGAAGATTAGTTCAAGTGGACTTTGCACAAACTTCTCCTTGTCGTCATCAACCTTGACATAGAACCACTCCGACTTCCAGCCTGCTGCCCATTTGCTTCGGTAGCTGATTACAGGAAACTTTGTGGTTTTCCGATAAGCAAAATTATAGCAACCAAAATTGTCATGCAATCCATCTTTTCTAGCCTTCGTCTGATAGTGCAGCTCGTGAACTCGGCAAAAGCTGTCCGCAAACGGTTCCACCGTTTGGCTTCGGAGGGCCCAGATATAAACATTGAGCCTAACGATAGCATTAGGAGTCAGCTGATGAAAGTAGATTCCAAACCTATTCAATATTTCTGCAATAATCCCATTCAGGGGGAATCTCAACCCAGCCTTTAGAAAGCTCTTGAAAATAACTATTTCATCTTTCTCTGGCTTCGGGGTAGTTTCTTCCCCCCCGAAGCGAAGTAGCTTCTTCTGATTTTCACTGAAATAGCCCGACTTTACCATCTTGGAGAGATCAGCTTTTGAAACAGTCGACTTTCCGAAGTCCAAGTGACTGGGTTTACTCGGCATGGCAATACGATAATCATCTTCGGGATCAGTTTCTTCAATGTTCTCTTCTTCTGCTTCGGCAGTTGCTTGTTCTGCTTCAACAGTGGGGATTTCTTCCGAAGTTACCAGTCTGGATCGCTGCATTGCTTCGGAGATGGGAACAGTCTCTGAGCCTTCAGCTTCGCCTCCCTCACGCTCAACCCTAGCGGTAGAACGCACTCTGGCCATTTAATTCTGAATTTGTGGGATTTAAATACTTTTTCTTCCGAAGTTTCTTCTTCTGACGAAGCAGGCTTTAAGCTGGAGCTTCGTTCGATTCCGAGAGTCAAGCTTCGGCTATGGTTAAAAATTTTGGCAGCAAAACAGTGCAAATAGCAATGAATGCTGTGGTAACTTCACACCTACTCGTCTGTTTATATAGTACTGCAGGTAAGAAGGCGAAGCGCCAGGATTTTTACACCAGGCGGACAGCCGCTTGCACTCGCTGCGCGGTGGACCGCAGAGACCAAACAGTAACTCTGCAAGGTGGGACCGCTACGCGCTCGGAAACTGAATCGTTTCTCGACAACGAGCTCAGGGAAGGTGTTTTTTGGACCTTCGGCTTCCCGAAGCTTAAGAGACCTTTTCTTTTCACGGATCAAGCTCGTTACGAAAAACGATCTAGCGCCGCGAAAGGGGCTACTGTTGGGACTATGCTTCGTCGCGCCGAAGGTCTTGAAGGAAGAAGCAGCTTCAGCTGAAGCTGTCCGCGTGCGATGACCGAAGCTTGCTCTTCATAAAGCTTCGGAATTATGAACCGACTTAAAAGTAGAAAGACCTTTTAGTCCATAAGCGTTTGAGTCGTTATTGTAAACTTTCATGAAGGGCATGGTTGTAAATTCTCACAGGCTGTGTCCTGTGCCTATAAATAGTGAACAGTACTCCTCTACTGTTCACGCTTCTTTTCGGGTATCTCACCACCTCATCATTTTGAGAACCAACCTTTGTCAAGGCAGAGGTATAATTGTATCCGGTACTTAAAGATATTGAATGGATATTATATTATTCATTTACTTTTGATATTCTATATTTTATGTTATTTCGTACAATTTATCAACGTACAATTACGAAAACTCAACCTTCGTAATCATATTGTCGTTCGCCTTCGTCCAGAGTTCATTATCCTCGAGGGAATAATGCTTCATTGGACGAAGGACATTGTCATTTAATATTTTATGTTGCCTTGTTCTTGATTCATAGCGGTTGAGAACAAGTCCCCAACAGCTTTTAATAGGTTGGTCAAATTTTATTAACAGTTACTAAATGTAAGTGTATATCAACCCAAAGTAATAGTAGATCAAAATTAATAATAAGCCATAATGCGATGCAAATGACAAATTAAATTTACTTCCATAGATTAATTATGTGAGTGTCTGAGCCGCTCATGACCGTGAGCACGGCTGATATACCGGTTTTACACTATGCAGAGGTTGCACATCTTTATACACAAGTCGTGTTACCCATTTGCCAAGGGATCGCGACTTCCCATTCATCTCTACCGAGGAGACGGGTCAGGTAGCACTACGAGGCCTTTCCAAAGTTCTACTAGTTCGAAAAAACCCGCTACGAATTCAGTAAGAAGGAAGCATAGGAATCCCCCGTTCGGAAAGCCAGACAGTCCGACCCGAGAACCTCCATATACTCTGAAACGATGCATCCCCGCTTGCCTCTTTTAGGTAAGGTAATCTCTCCCTACTTTTCCTAATTACTTGGCTAAGGGTGTCCCATTCCACCCTTGTGGTAGCACTGTTTTCCCGGGTGGATCTTCGTGTTTCAATTAACACAGTAATTTTATCATGAACAATAAATAATAAATAGTAATAATAAAGAATGGTCATGTGTCAAGTTTATCTCAACACTCAAAACCACATATAGCAATAGCAAGACTACCCAAAAGTTCTGTGGTGATCAAGGCATAAGGTAAAGTAGACTAGGGTGACCTATTGGGTCCCATCAAAATTAAGCCTAAACATGCCATAGTGATTGAAGAGAACATTATTGGATAAATAAAACTGATCAAGGGCACAACTTGCCTTCAACGAGCTCCTGCTCGGAATTATCCACCTGCTGAACACCTAGGTCCTCACTGGCTTGCTCGTCTACTCGCAACAATACAAACAAACATGGTACAGGAGAAATCAACATCACACCAAACATAAGATCATACTGCATAATAATATTCTACGCATCGCAAAGATATCGTAGGTACAAGAATCACTAAATTTGGAGTTACAGTTATCGAGTTACGATTTTCTGAAGTTATTAAGTGGTTGATATAGATTAGACCAAATGAATAAATTTAATCTATGTTTCATGACAAATCAGAGTTACTAGGTGATATACAATATTAATACAAAATTAATGCAATTGGAATGGATCAAAAAGAAATTAAAATATATTTACTATGATTTAAACAAGTTTCTAGAATATTTTAATACTAAAATCATTTTCTATAATTTTTTATTCCATTTACCAGTTCTCTGGACTGCGCTCAATAATACTGGAAAGTACAGGGGCTAACTCGTAAATTCTCAGGACTCGGATTAAACTCTCCTCAACACGTGATGGATTGCAGGTTGATTCACCGGGAACAGAGGGGCTCTTTAGCAAAAGGTTGGGCCGAAGGGTATCCAGCCACGTGAGCCATCCGATCCACCATCTACGGTTCGGATTAGATTTTACAATTTTCACGGCTAGCGCGCTAGGTGGCCGTCTGATCCAAGATCCAAGGCCCAAAGTCGATGAACCCAAGATCTAATCCCCACCGTAAGGCGCGAGATATACGGTCCTCCTTCAACAAGACCTATCCACCGCACACACACCGACTAGTGGTCGAGATCAGGCCGAAGCAAACCGGTATGAACTTCTAATCCTAGCCGCCCACATCAAGATTGTAACACCCTGAATTTGGGGGTAGAATTTTTTCTTCTTTTTACTCACCAAATTCAGGCGTTACTCTCTTTCCTTTCCCGTTTCGCTCCTTCTCCCCAATTTCAAAGCAATATCGTGATGGGTGTCCGTGTCATGTATAAACAAAACCTAACTTGACATGAGTGTTGCATCATGCCGAAGCACATTTCTTTGTCTGATGTCGTGTTTAGTCGTGTGTTCGTCTCGGCCCGTTTCGGATTTCGGTTCGCGAATCGATCTTCCGATCTGTGGTTGTGCGTGCCGCGAGGTTTCGACCTGCGGTGTGACCCAGCCCGACCCGGTCCGGCCCGCGCGCCCCTGGCGCCCCACCCCCTTCCCATGCGCCCCCTCCTCCTCCTCTCCCTCTCTCATTTGGATTTCTCGTGCAGCAACCTCCCTCTCCCTCTCCCACCTCTCTCTCCCCGTGGTGCCCTAGGGTTTGGAGACGGCAATCACCGGAATTTGGACCCCGAGGTGAGCTCCCTCCCCTCCTCTCTCTCTGTTAGACATATATGGACAGTACAACCATATATGGACAGCACAGCCGTGTGCAGCCATATATGGACAGCACTGCCGTATATAGACTAGTATAGACTGATTATAGTCTTCCTTGTATAGGCATATAGCTTTCCCTGTTTAGGAGATTGTATACTTGTACTCCAAGTTACCTTGGCTATATATATGAGAGATCACCCCCCCTCAGCAAAAATGTGTGAAGTCATCTAGTAAAACCAAGTAATATGAGCAGCCAGATATACTAGGAACCGGTGATGTCCAGACATCACAATGAACTATCTCAAAAGGGGAAACAGTGTGGGAAGTAGATGTATTAAAAGGTAGACGGGCATGTTTGCCTAGCTGACAGGCATGACAAAGAGTCTGGTCTACTTTATTACATGAAATTAAATTTTTCCGCTTGAGACTAGATAAGACTGCTGGACCAGGGTGACCTAGGCGACGATGCCACACTGAGGAGGAGGCTGCGAGGAGGGCGATAACCTCATCTCTTGGTCCTCCAAGAGACAGACTACCGTCTCCCGGTCCAGCGCGGAGGCTGAGTACCGGGCAGTGGCCCACGCTGTTGCTGAGTGCTGCTGGCTGCGACAGCTTCTTGAGGAACTCCATGTGTCGATTACTTCTGCGACGGTCGTCTACTGCGACAACGTGAGTGCTGTCTACATGGCAGCCAATCCCGTTCACCACCGCCGCACCAAACACATCGAGATCGATATTCACTTCGTCCGTGAGAAGGTTGCTCTTGGACAAGTACGCGTGCTTCATGTCCCATCTTCTCATCAGTTCGCGGACATCATGACCAAAGGCTTGCCTGTACAGCTCTTCAACGAGTTCAAATCCAGTCTTTGCGTCCGGGACCCTCCCGCTGCGACTGCGGGCGGGTGTTAGACATATATGGACAGTACAGCCATATATGGACAGCACAGCCGTGTGCAGCCATATATGGACAGCACTGCCGTATATAGACTAGTATAGACTGATTATAGTCTTCCTTGTATAGGCATATAGCTTTCCCTGTTTAGGAGATTGTATACTTGTACTCCAAGTTACCTTGGCTATATATATGAGAGATCACCCCCCTCATTGGGTGTGGTGTCTTCCCAATTCTATCTCTCTACACTCTCTCTCTCTCTTCTCTTCCCCTCCCTCTTTCTTCTCCCCTGCCCCCCCCCCCCCCCGTTTTTCCCTCCCTGTGCGGGCGCGACCTCGGCGCGGGCGCGCGGCCTCGGCCCCCTGCGCGCGGCCGTCCTGGCCCCATTGCGCGGCGTCCGACCCTCGGATTAGTTAGTTTCAAATTTAGTTTAATGAGCGTGTTGAGTCGCGCGCTTCGTCGCGCGACGATTCAATTTAAATTTGTGTTTATTAATGTGCTGCGTCGCATGCTTCGTCGCGCGACGATTCATTTTAAATTCGTATTTATTAAGGTGCGGTGTCGCGCGCTTCGTCGCGCGACGATTCGTTTTAAATTCAGTTCAGTTGACGTAAGCCGTCGTGCGTTTCATCACACGACGCTTAATGTCTGTTTATAAAAGTAATGCAGGAGTCTCGTTGCGCGCCCCATCGTGCGACAAGTCGTTTATTTCTTAATTCAATTTGAATGTTGCGTCGCGCGTCTCACCGTGCGACCATTTCCTTTGATTCACCTTTATCTGCTTATAATAATTAAATGTGGAACATGACCTTACTTTATGCGAAATGCAATGACCAAATTAATACCCTTTTGTTTAAACGAGTAGTTTAATTTATAATTGTGTAACGTGGTCGATTCTCGGCTGTAGACTCGACCGCTATTTTCTCTTTCTCGCTTAGTCGTGATTGCGAGCCCTACGTTGAACGCGTGTTTAATTATTGCATTCCATTGTATGGTGTACTGTTCTTTTGTATTAAATGTGTGGAATGTATATCTGAACTCGTATAGATAACGGTCAGTTGGTGGAGTCCGAAGGAGTTGCAGGTGAAGACCCTGAGCAGCAGTCGATTGGTGAAGGCAAGTGTCCCTTGACCTATCTTTGTCCTATCCATTCTATAATTCACTTCCCGCATTTACACAGTTATACCTAAGGATTGACTAGCTTTTCTTATCTATGTCCTTGTTTACCTATTTGGTTAGATTATTATTGTTTAACTTTATGCTATTGCTCAACACTAATCAATGAACATGATGAGAGTTATCTATGATACACTGTTTTCCCTCTTATTTATGATATCATATTTGTGGCATTTAAGGGGACTCGAGCGGTTTCTCGAGTGCCTCTCCGTAAGGACCTGTTCGTTGGATGACCGCCCGGGAAAACAGTGCAACCATGAGGGTGGAGTGGGACGCCCTTAGCTGAGTAATTAGAGGAACCAGGGTGTAGTTCGCTTAGCCGTCGTGCCGTCAATGGGGCTCGGTGTATGCGGCTCGCTCTGCCAAGGTTGATTTGTCCCTTGGGGAGGAGTGCGGTACATTTAGGAAACCTAACAGGTGGCTACAGCTCCGGGGAATCTTTGTAAAGCCTGCGTAGTGATACCCTGCTGGGTCACCTTGGTAGTGATCAATGGAGAGTCATGATCTCCGGGCAGAAAGGGAAATCACGGCTTGTGGGTAAAGTGCGCAACCTCTGCAGAGTGTTATGAAAACTAATATATCGGCCGTGCTCATGGTTATGAGCGGCCAACGGAGCTCCAGTGATTAGTGGTACTTGATCAGAGATGTTTGGATTTCAGGTGGCAGTGAGATTGATGGTTTTTGTATTGATTATGGTAATGGTAAGTGGTATTCTTTCCGTTTGGAAAGAGTACGTTTGGGTTAATAACGTGGGCTAATTCTAAAACTTGGCTTTCTCTACTAGTAATAATAATCTGACCAACTAAAAGCAACCGCTTGACTTACCCCCACATAAAGCTAGTCCACTACAGCCAAACAGGACACTTGCTGAGTATGTTGATGTGTACTCACCCTTGCTCTACACACCAAACCTCTCCCAGGTTGTCCGCATTGCAACCACTGCTCAGGAGAAGATGAAGCCGTGGAAGGAGACCACCAGGAGTTCCAAGATTATGATGAATTCTAGGCGTGGGTTAGCGGCAACCCCCAGTCGGCTGCCTGTGAAGGCCGCGTGTATCTATGTTTCTTTTCCGCACTTTGATTATTGTAAAGACTATGTGGATGTCTCAGACATATGATGTAATCGACTACTATTCCCCTTTTATATTATGATTTGAGCACTGTGTGATGATGTCCAGTTATGTAACTGTTGTGTACGTGAATTGCTGATCCTGTCACATACATGGTTCGCATTTGGTTTGCCTTCTAAAACCGGGTGTGACATAGGTGGTATCAAAGCCGTGCTGACTGTAGGACCGCTAACCTAGAGTAGAATGGTCGTTCTAAGGATTATAGACCCCTATTATCACCTTGACTTTGGTATCCCTTCAAAAGTTGGTTATATCGATCAAACCTATGTTCTACTATATATTATACCTTGCTGAAAAATTGTGTTTTATTCTAATCCTTCGTTTCTTTATGGTCTACTTGCTGGTCATATTAGTTCTATTCTACTCTTATGCTTACGGTGTCTTTTGTAGATGGCTCGTCTTAGACACACTGCACGGAAGTCCGTCATCCCCTTCTTGCCTTCTCTCCTCGCTGAGCGTCCGCTTCGCCGTCCAGTGACTGGTCAGTCCAGCCATTTGGAGAGGCTGCACCACCGCCTGCATGAGGAGCGGGAACGTCGACGACAGGAGCAGGAGCATCAGAGCTCTTCTTTCTCGCTCCAGCAGGAGATAGAGTCTGTGAGGAGCTGCTCCCCGTGCTTCCGCTGGAGGTGCCCCCTGCACCACCACTGAGCGCCCCAGCCCCTGGAGTAGCTGCTGGAGGAGACCCAGACGACGGAGGTGGCGACAGCAGCTCGAGCCACGACACCGACCTTTCCGCCGACCAGGAGTTGGAAGGATGGGTTGCTCGACCCATCACTCGCGACGCTGCTCGCGGGTGTCACTTCCACGATGCGCTCGACACCCTGCTACGTCGGGCACTCGACCGGCGTACTTAGTCTATCGAGTATCGCTGTGTGGTCTTCCAGCACCGTCGCGGGGTCTACCCGGACCGCTGGGAGGCGACCTGCTTGGTGCGCCGTCCGGAGAATAGTCTCCGGGGTGCGGAGGTCTGCTCAGAGCACTATTCCATCTCTGAGCGGGACTCAGCTAAGGCGGCCATGCAAGATGCCGCACGTCGTGTGCTTTCGCACTACTGCTCGATTCTCGGCAGGGTAGCCGACCATCTCAACCTGAAGTATTACCCCTGCCGTCCATCTGGCAGCACAGGAGGTGTGATTGTCTCACCTGTTGGTGAGGACAATCCTAGGTTGAGCAGCACAGTCAACCTAGCCGCCATGCTAAACACGGAGCTGGACCATGCACTAGACGAGCTGAGTAGGGCTCGTGCTGAGATCGCCCAGCTGCAGGCTGAGCGCGCGGAGCGTCGTCACCTGGATGATGGTTCCCTCGCTCCCATCGGGACTCAGCACCCGTACCGCTCACCTCGGCGTGGACACCAGTCTTACGGCAACCCCGACTGCAAGACCAAGATAGATCTGGAACCATAGATCGTCAGTGTTGAGTCGTGTAATAGAATGCTAAATATAGAAGTTTTAGTCTTAGTCTCAGTCTCAATCTTAGCGTTAGTCTCACTCTTAGTTAGTCTTAGTTAGACAGGGTAGTTTGTTTATCCTGTGCTTTTATGCTTGTTATGGTGAACTATGCTGGAGTTGGATCTTTGTAATGACTGTCACCAAAGTGTGGGTATCCCCCTGCATTCTGGTTTACTCGTTATATGTTAATGGAGTTAGTTATCTAGTTGGGAAGCCCTTTTTATTCTACTTTCCTCTTTATCTGAGAAGCTGTGTTGGTCTGTGTTGGAGATCAGTGAAGATGTTCATCTGTTTAGTGTTGTTGAAGAATTCTACAATCTTTTCTTATGCTGCAAGATTTGCAAGATCAGTTCTGATGTGTGGTTGCATTCTGCAGATGTCAGAAAACAGGCGCAGAGGAGAAAGACGTGCTCAGCAGGAGCAAGCAGCTCAGCAGGATGAGGTACCCCAGCAACAGCAACTGCAACTGCCGCCCCTGCCCCCGATGTCCATCGAGCAGATGTTCCTGATGCAGACTCAGGCAGTTCAAGCCATCGGTCAGACTATGGCCGCCATTCAGCAGCAGCAGCAGCAACCACCACCCCAGCCTCAGATGCCTCAGATGCCCAGGGACAAACGTGCTGAGTTTATGAGAGGTCATCCCCCAACGTTTGCTCATTCTTCTGACCCCATGGATACTGAAGACTGGCTGTGCACAGTGGAGCGAGAGTTGCATACCACTCAGTGTGACAACAGGGAGAAAGTTTTGTATGGTCCCCGTCTATTGAGAGGAGCAGCTCAGTCCTGGTGGGAGTCTTATCTCGCCACCCATGCCAACCCTGACACTATTACCTGGGAGGAATTCAGAAACAATTTCCGTCAGTACCATGTTCCTGCAGGTCTGATGACATTGAAGGAGGAGTTCCTGGCACTCAAGCAAGGGTCATTGTCCGTCAGTGAGTATCGAGACAAGTTTCTGCAGCTGTCTCGCTATGCTCCCGAAGATGTCAACACCGACGCCAAGAGACAGTATCGTTTCCTGAGAGGCTTGGTCGACCCTCTGCAGTATCAGCTGATGAATCATACCTTCCCCACATTTCAGCACCTGATGTATAGAGCAATCATGACAGAGAGGAAGCGCAAAGAGATGGAGGATCGCAAGCGCAAGATCAGTGGACCCCAGCCTGGAAGCAGCAATCGTCCTCATTTCTCAGGCAATCAACCTCAGCAGTTCAGGCAGAACCAGCGTCCACCTCAGCAGCAGCAGTTTCAAAGGCAGTATCCTTAGCATCAGCAGCAGAATCGCCAGAGCAATCAGTCAGGAGGAGGTCAGTTCCAGAGGCAGAATCAGCAGGCACCTCGTCTTCCTGCCCCAGCGACCCAGCAGAACAGTCAAGCCGCACCAGCTTAGGGTGGAAGCAGGGCATGTTTCCACTGTGGAGAGCAAGGCCATTGGGTGATGCAATGTCTGAAGAAGGCAGCCTAGCAGCAGTCAGGCCCCAATGCCCCAACAAAGCAGAATGTGTCTCAGCCTGGAGCAGGCAACCACTCTCAGCCATGCTACAACCATGGGAGACTGAATCACTTGGAGGCTGAAGCAGTTCAGGAGACCCCTGGCATGATAGTAGGTATGTTTCCAGTCGACTCC
The DNA here is from genome assembly GCF_902167145.1 of Zea mays. Lineage (NCBI taxonomy): Eukaryota > Viridiplantae > Streptophyta > Magnoliopsida > Poales > Poaceae > Zea > Zea mays. Next base: position 283,588,825 of record NC_050096.1, on the reverse strand, counting down.
CATATTGTAGAAGTGTTATTTGATACTGGAGCAACACATTCTTTCATTACTGCATCATGGGTAGAAGCATATAATCTTCCAGTAACTACCATGTCAACCCCCATTCAAATTGACTCAGCCGGTGGTAGAATTCGAGCAGATAGCATTTGCTTGAATGTAAGTGTGGAAATAAGGGGGATAGTGTTTCCCGCTAACCTCATAGTAATGAGTAGTCAGGGAATAGATGTCATCCTAGGGATGAACTAGCTAGATAAATATCAGGCAGTTATTAGTTGTGATAAGAGGACAATCAAGTTGGTGTCCCCACTAGGAGAGGAAGTGGTGACCGAGTTAGTCCCGCCTGAGCCCAGGAAAGGAAGTTGTTATCAGATGGCTGTTGATAGCAGTGAAGCAGATCCACTTGAGATTATCAAGGTTGTGTCTGAGTTCCCAGATGTGTTCCCAAAGGACCTACCAGGTATGCCACCAGAGCGAAAAGTTGAGTTTGCCATAGAGCTTCTTCCTGGAACCGCCCCCATCTTTAAGAGAGCTTACAGAGTATCTGGACCAGAGTTGGTTGAGCTTAAGAAGCAGATCGATGAACTGTCAGAGAAAGGTTACATCCAGCCAAGCACCTCGCCTTGGGCCGCCCCTGTCTTATTCGTGGAGAAGAAAGATGGCACCAAAAGGATGTGTATCGATTATCGAGCTCTGAATGAAGTCACAATCAAGAACAAGTACCCTTTGCCCAGAATAGAAGATCTGTTCGACCAGTTGAGAGGAGCCAGCGTGTTTTCAAAGATAGATCTGAGGTCAGGTTATCATCAACTCAGGATTCGACCTTCAGACATTCCGAAGACGACATTCATTACCAAGTGAGAGCACCTAGAGGGGGGGGGTGAATAGGTGATCCTGTATACTTCAAAACTTAAGCCACAAAACTTTGATTAAGCGTTAGCACAGTTAATACCAAGTGGCTAAAGAGAAGACCTTGCACAATATGATAACCACAAAAAGTTCAACACAGAGAAGACACAGTGATTTATCCCGTGGTTCGGCCAAGTACAAAACTTGCCTACTCCACGTTGTGGCGTCCCAACGGACGAGAGTTGCACTCAACTCCTCTCAAGTGATCCAATGATCAACTTGAATACCACAGTGTTATCTTTTCCTTTCAATTTCCCGTTTGCAAGGAATCTCCACAACTTGGAGTCTCTCGCCCTTACACTTGAGATTCACAAAGAAATACGGAGTAAGGGAGGGAAGCAACACACACAAATCCCCAGCAAAATGCGCACACACACGGCCAAGAATCGAGCTCAAAAACTATCTCAAAGTTCTCACTAGAACGGAGCTCGAATCACTTAGAATAACAAACGGATGCGCAAAGACTGAGTGTGGATGATCAAGAATGCTCAAAGGTTGCTTGGTACGCTCCTCCATGCGCCTAGGGGTCCCTTTTATAGCCCCAAGGCAGCTAGGAGCCGTTGAGAGCAATTCCAGAAGGCCAAACTTGCCTTCTGTCGTCGGGTGCACCGGACAGTCCGGTGCACACCGGACACTGTCCGGTGCCCGATTTCCTTCCTTAAACAGCGCAGTCGACCGTTGCTGATCTGGGAGCCGTTGGCGCACCGGACATGTCCGGTGCACACCGGACAGTCCGGTGCCCCTTCCGACCGTTGGCTTGGCCATGTGTCGCGCGCAGAATCCGCAGCCGACCGTTGGCCCTAGTCGACCGTTGGCTCACCGGACAGTCCGGTGCACACCGGACAGTCCGGTGAATTTTAGCCGTACGCCGTCGGCGAATTCCCGAGAGCGGCCTGTTCGGCCGAGGCAGCCTGGCGCACCGGACACTGTCCGGTGCTCCACCGGACAGTCCGGTGCCCCAGACCGAAACAGCCCCTTGGCTGTACACAGCCACCTTTTTCCTTTTCTTTTTCTTCCTGTTTCCAATACTTAGACAAGTATATTAGTACACAAAACCAATGTACTAAGACTTAGAAACATACCTTTGCTCTTGATTTGCACTTTGTTCATCCATTGCATAAATTCACATTTTAAGCACTTGAGTTGGCACTCAATCACCAAAATACTTAGAAATGGCCCAAGGGCACATTTCCCTTTCAATCTCCCCCTTTTTGGTGATTTATGCCAACACAACATAAAGCAACTAGAACAAGTGCAAAATCACTTCAAATAAAATTCAAATTGATTTTGACTCAATTTTGGCATATATGGATCATCCTTTGCCACCACTTGGTTTGTTTTTGGAAATCAAACTCAAATCTCTATCTCTATGTCAAACACACATATTGAGGCATAAAGAGAGTCATTCCGAAAGAGATTGATCAAAGATTTCAAAAACTCCCCCTATTTCCCATAATCAACATTTCTCCCCATACGAAGCCAACTTTTGACAAGAGAGACAATAAAAGAGTTTAACAAAACAAAAACTCTATTCTACTATTTTCAAAATCTCTCAAGTGGTAGCTGATCCATTTATCAATTTATCGCTTTGGCCTTTATTTTCTCCCCCTTTGGCATCAAGCACCAAAACGGGATCAATCTTGGCCCTTTAACCCCATTGCCTCACCAAAATCTTCAGTAAGAATACAAAGGCAATAAGAGTCTAAAGATGAACTTGGAATAAGTTACCCTCTCATCGGAGTGCAGTGGAAGTCTTTCATGATCCAAGTCCACCTTTTCCCTTTCAATTCTCCTTTGAGACTAAATCATCAAACTCAAGCACATGGTTAGTCTCGAAAGGGTCAAGTTGTAATACATCTCCCCCTAAACATGTGCATCACTTTGCAACGGACTTGGGAGGTCCAGGGAGTGTTTGTACAACTTGAGCACCACAATAAGCAACAAAATGCAGAATGAACCTGATCAAGGGCATAAGCACATGTATGCTATAATTCAATCCAAGTTCCGCGAATCTAAGACATTTAGCTCACTACGCAACCTGCAAAAGGTCTTCTCATCTAGAGGCTTAGTGAAGATATCGGCTAGCTGGTTCTCGGTGCTAACATGAAACACTTTGATATCTCCCTTTTGCTGGTGGTCTCTCAAAAAGTGATGCCGGATGTCTATGTGCTTTGTGCGGCTGTGCTCAACAGGATTTTCCGCCATGCGGATAGCACTCTCATTGTCACATAGGAGTGGGACTTTGCTCAGATTGTAGCCAAAGTCCCGGAGGGTTTGCCTCATCCAAAGTAGTTGCGCGCAACACTGACCTGCGGCAACGTACTCGGCCTCAGCGGTGGATAGGGCAACGGAGGTTTGTTTCTTAGAGTTCCATGACACCAGGGACCTTCCTAAGAATTGGCACGTCCCTGATGTACTCTTCCTATCGACCTTACATCCAGCATAGTCGGAGTCTGAGTATCCAACTAAGTCAAAGGTAGACCCCTTTGGATACCAGAGCCCGAGGCAAGGCGTAGCAACCAAATATCTAAGAATTCGCTTTACCGCCACTAAGTGACACTCCTTAGGATCGGATTGAAATCTAGCACACATGCATACGCTAAGCATAATATCCGGTCTACTAGCACATAAGTAAAGCAAAGAACCTATCATTGACCGGTATGCTTTTTGATCAACGGACTTACCTCCTTTGTTGAGGTCGGTGTGTCCGTCGGTCCCCATCGGAGTTTTTGCGGGCTTGGCGTCCTTCATCCCAAACCGCTTTAGCAGATCTTGCGTGTACTTCGTTTGGGAGATGAAGTTGCCGTCCTTGAGTTGCTTCACTTGGAACCCAAGGAAGTAGTTCAACTCGCCCATCATCGACATCTCGAATTTCTGCGTCATCACCCTGCTAAACTCTTCACAAGACTTTTGGTTAGTTGAACCAAATATTATGTCATCGACATAAATTTGGCACACAAACAAATCACCATCACATGTCTTAGTAAAAAGAGTTGGATCGGCTTTCCCAACCTTGAAAGCATTAGCAATTAGAAAGTCTCTAAGGCATTCATACCATGCTCTTGGGGCTTGCTTAAGTCCATAGAGCGCCTTAGAGAGCTTACACACGTGGTTGGGGTACCGTTCATCCTCGAAGCCAGGGGGTTGCTCCATGTACACCTCCTCCTTGATCGGCCCGTTGAGGAAAGCGCTCTTCACATCCATTTGGAACAGCCTGAAAGAATGGTGAGCGGCATATGCTAGCAGGATACGAATAGACTCTAGCCTAGCCACAGGAGCAAAAGTCTCCTCGAAATCCAAACCTGCGACTTGGGCATAACCTTTTGCCACAAGTCGAGCCTTGTTTCTCGTCACCACCCCGTGTTCGTCCTGTTTGTTGCGGAACACCCACTTGGTTCCCACAACATTTTGCTTCGGACGAGGCACCAGCGTCCAAACTTCATTTCTCTTGAAGTTGTTGAGCTCCTCCTGCATGGCCAACACCCAGTCCGGATCTAGCAAGGCCTCCTCTACCCTGAAAGGCTCAATAGAAGAGACAAAGGAGTAATGCTCACAAAAATTAACTAATCGAGATCGAGTAGTTACTCCCTTGCTAATGTCACCCAGAATTTGGTCGACGGGATGATCCCTTTGAATCATCGCTCGAACTTGGGTTGGAGGTGCTGGTTGCGCATCTTCCTCCATCACACGATCATCTTGTGCTCCCCCTTGATCACACGCCTCCTGTTGATGAACCTGTTCATCGTCTTGAGTTGGGGGTAGTACCATAGTTGAGGAAGATGTTTGATCTCGTTCATCGTGTTCCTGTGGCCGCACTTCTCCAATTGCCATGGATCGTATAGCGGCCGTTGGAACATCTTCTTCATCTACATCATCACAATCAACAACTTGCTCTCTTGGAGAGCCATTAGTCTCATCAAATACAACGTCGCTAGAGACTTCAACCAAACCCGATGATTTGTTGAAGACTCTATACGCCTTTGTATTTGAGTCATAACCTAATAAAAACCCTTCTACAGCTTTGGGAGCAAACTTAGAATTTCTACCCTTCTTCACTAGAATGTAGCACTTGCTCCCAAATACACGAAAGTAAGATACATTGGGTTTGTTACCGGTTAGAAGCTCATACGACGTCTTCTTGAGGAGGCGGTGAAGGTAGACCCTGTTGATGGCGTGGCAAGCCGTGTTCACGGCTTCCGACCAAAAACGCTCGGGGGTCTTGAACTCTCCAAGCATAGTCCTCGCCATGTCGATTAGCGTCCTGTTCTTCCTCTCTACCACACCATTTTGCTGTGGTGTGTAGGGAGCAGAGAACTCATGCTTGATCCCTTCCTCCTCAAGGAACTCCTCTACTTGAAGGTTCTTGAACTCGGACCCGTTGTCGCTCCTTATCTTCTTCACCTTGAGCTCAAACTCATTTTGAGCTCTCCTGAGGAAGCGCTTGAGGGTCCCTTGGGTTTCAGACTTATCCTGCAAAAAGAACACCCAAGTGAAGCGGGAAAAGTCATCAACAATAACTAGACCATACTTACTCCCTCCTATGCTCAGATAGGCGACGGGTCCGAAGAGGTCCATATGCAGCAGCTCCAGGGGTCTTGAAGTGGTCATCACATTCTTGCTGTGATGCGCTCCTCCCACTTGTTTACCTGCTTGACAAGCTGCACAAGGTCTATCTTTTTCGAATTGCACGTTAGTTAAACCTATCACATGTTCTCCCTTTAGAAGCTTGTGAAGGTTCTTCATCCCCACATGTGCTAAGCGGCGATGCCACAGCCAGCCCATGCTAGTCTTAGCTATTAAGCATGCATCTAGACCGGCCTCTTCTTTTGCAAAATCAACTAAATAAAGTTTGCCGTCTAATACACCCTTAAAAGCTAGTGAACCATCACTTCTTCTAAAGACAGACACATCTACATTTGTAAATAGACAGTTATATCCCATATGACATAATTGACTAACAGAAAGCAAATTATATCCAAGACTCTCTACTAAAAATACATTAGAGATAGAATGCTCATTAGAAATTGCAATTTTACCTAACCCTTTTACCTTGCCTTGATTCCCATCACCGAATATAATTGAATCTTGGGAATCCTTATTCTTGACGTAGGAGGTGAACATCTTCTTCTTCCCCGTCATATGGTTTGTGCATCCGCTGTCGATAATCCAGCTTGAACCCCCGGATGCATAAACCTGCAAGGCAAATTTAGGCTTGGGACTTAGGTACCCAACTCTTGTTGGGTCCTACAAGGTTAGTGCAAATATCCTTAGGGACCCAAATGCAAGTTTTGTCTCTCTTGCATTTTGCCCCTAACTTCCTAGCAACTATCTTCCTATCCTTTCTACAAATAGCAAAGGAAGCATTTAAAGCACAATAAATTGTAGAAGGTTCATTTACTACTTTCCTAGGAGCATGAATAGTATTCTTTCTAGGCACGTGATGAATAGCATTTCTCCTAGTCATACTTCTACCATGCATATAGGAAGAACTAGAAGCAGTCATGGCATAAGAATCATAAGCATGTGAATCAAAAGCATCATAACTTCTAAAGGCATTTCTAGAGTATCTCCTATCATAGTACATGAAAGCATGATTCTTCTTAACACTATTAGCCATAGGAGCCTTCCCTTTCTCCTTGGTGGAGATAGGAGTCTTATGGCTTGTTAAGTTCTTGGCTTCCCTCTTGAAGCCAAGCCCATCCTTAATTGAGGGGTGTCTACCAATAGTGTAGGCATCCCTTGCAAATTTTAGTTTTTCAAATTCACTCTTGCTAGTCTTAAGTTGGGCATTAAGACTAGCTAATTCATCATTCAATTTTGAAATGGAAACTAAGTGTTCACTACAAGCATTAATATCAACATCCTTACACCTAGTGCAAATTTCAACATGTTCAACACAAGAGTTGGATTTTTGTGCTTCTACTAGTTTAGCATTTAAGTCATCATTGATGCTCTTTAATTTAGAAATTGAATCATGGCATGTAGACAACTCACAAGCAAGCATTTCATTTCTCTTAATTTCTAATGCAAGGGATTTTTGAGCCTCTACAAACTTACCATGTTCTTCGTACAAGAGATCCTCTTGCTTTTCTAGTAGCCTATTCTTATCATTTAAAGCATCAATCAATTCATTAATTTTGTCAATCTTAGATCTATCTAATCCTTTAAATAAGCATGAATAGTCTATTTCATCATCACTAGACTCATCCTCACTAGAAGAAGCATAAGTAGAGTTTCGAGTACTTACTTTCTTCTCCTTAGCCATGAGGCACGTGTGATGCTCGTTGGGGAAGAGGGATGACTTGTTGAAGGCGGTGGCGGCGAGTCCTTCGTTGTTGGAGTCGGACGAGGAGCAATCCGAATCCCACTCCTTTCCAATATGAGCCTCGCCCTTTGCCTTCTTGTAATTCTTCTTCTTTTCCCATTTCCCACTCTTCTTTTCCTGGTCACTATCATTATCGGGACAATTAGCGATAAAGTGACCAATCTTACCACACTTGAAGCATGAGCGCTTCCCCTTCGTCTTGGTCTTGTTGGGATGCTCCTTGCGACCCCTTAACGCCGTCTTGAAGCGCTTAATGATGAGAGCCATTTCTTCATCATTAAGCCCGGCCGCCTCAATTTGCGCTACCTTGCTTGGTAGTGCCTCCTTGCTTCTCGATGCCTTGAGAGCAATGGGTTGAGGCTCGTGGATTGGACCGTTCAATGCGTCATCGACGTACCTCGCCTCCTTGATCATCATCCGCCCGCTTACAAATTTTCCAAGAATTTCTTCGGGCGACATTTTGGTGTACCTGGGATTCTCACGAATATTATTCACCAAATGAGGATCAAGAACGGTAAAGGACCTTAGCATTAGGCGGACGACGTCGTGGTCCGTCCATCGCGTGCTTCCATAGCTCCTTATCTTGTTGACAAGGGTTTTGAGCCGGTTGTATGTTTGGGTTGGCTCCTCCCCCCTTATCATAGCAAATCTTCCAAGTTCGCCCTCTACCAACTCCATCTTGGTGAGCATGGTGACGTCGTTGCCCTCGTGAGAGATCTTGAGGGTGTCCCATATCTGCTTGGCATTGTCCAAGCCGCTCACCTTATTGTATTCTTCCCTGCACAAAGATGCTAAAAGAACAGTAGTAGCTTGTGCATTTCTATGGATTTGTTCATTTATAAGCATAGGACTATCCGAGCTATCAAATTTCATTCCATTCTCTACAATCTCCCATATGCTTGGATGAAGAGAGAATAAGTGACTACGCATTTTGTGACTCCAAAATCCGTAGTCCTCCCCATCAAAGTGTGGAGGTTTGCCGAGAGGAATGGAAAGCAAATGCGAATTCGAACTATGTGGAATACGAGAATAATCAAATGAAAAGTTTGAATTGACCGTCTTCCTGTAGTCGTTGTCGTCGTCCTTTTGGGAAGAAGAGGATTCATCGCTGTCGTAGTAGACGATCTCCTTGATGCGCCTTGTCTTCTTCTTCTTCCCATCTTTACGTCTGTGGCCCGAGCCAGAGTCGTTGGATTTATCATCTTTTGGCTCGTTGACGAAGGACTCCTTTTCCTTGTCGTTGATCACGATTCCCTTCCCCTTAGGATCCATCTCTTCGGGCGGTTAGTCCCTTTCTTGAAGAAAACGGCTCCGATACCAATTGAGAGCACCTAGAGGGGGGGTGAATAGGTGATCCTGTATACTTCAAAACTTAAGCCACAAAACTTTGATTAAGCGTTAGCACAGTTAATGCCAAGTGGCTAAAGAGAAGACCTTGCACAATATGATAACCACAAGAAGTTCAACACAGAGAAGACACAGTGATTTATCCCGTGGTTCGGCCAAGTACAAAACTTGCCTACTCCACGTTGTGGCGTCCCAACGGACGAGAGTTGCACTCAACTCCTCTCAAGTGATCCAATGATCAACTTGAATACCACAGTGTTATCTTTTCCTTTCAATTTCCCGTTTGCAAGGAATCTCCACAACTTGGAGTCTCTCGCCCTTACACTTGAGATTCACAAAGAAATACGGAGTAAGGGAGGGAAGCAACACACACAAATCCCCAGCAAAATGCGCACACACACGGCCAAGAATCGAGCTCAAAAACTATCTCAAAGTTCTCACTAGAACGGAGCTCGAATCACTTAGAATAACAAACGGATGCGCAAAGACTGAGTGTGGATGATCAAGAATGCTCAAAGGTTGCTTGGTACGCTCCTCCATGCGCCTAGGGGTCCCTTTTATAGCCCCAAGGCAGCTAGGAGCCGTTGAGAGCAATTCCAGAAGGCCAAACTTGCCTTCTGTCGTCGGGTGCACCGGACAGTCCGGTGCACACCGGACAGTCCAGTGCCCGATTTCCTTCCTTAAACAGCGCAGTCGACCGTTGCTGATCTGGGAGCCGTTGGCGCACCGGACATGTCCGGTGCACACCGGACATGTCCGGTGCACACCGGACAGTCCGGTGCCCCCTTCCGACCGTTGGCTTGGCCACGTGTCGCGCGCAGAATCCGCAGCCGACCGTTGGCCCTAGTCGACCGTTGGCTCACCGGACAGTCCGGTGCACACCGGACAGTCCGGTGAATTTTAGCCGTACGCCGTCGGCGAATTCCCGAGAGCGGCCTGTTCGGCCGAGGCAGCCTGGCGCACCGGACACTGTCCGGTGCACCACCGGATAGTCCGGTGCCCCAGACCGAAACAGCCCCTTGGCTGTACACAGCCACCTTTTTCCTTTTCTTTTTCTTCCTGTTTCCAATACTTAGACAAGTATATTAGTACACAAAACCAATGTACTAAGACTTAGAAACATACCTTTGCTCTTGATTTGCACTTTGTTCATCCATTGCATAAATTCACATTTTAAGCACTTGAGTTGGCACTCAATCACCAAAATACTTAGAAATGGCCCAAGGGCACATTTCCCTTTCACCAAGTATGGGTTGTATGAGTTTACTGTGATGTCTTTCGGTCTAACGAATGCGCCAGCCTTCTTCATGAATCTGATGAACAGTGTATTCATGGATTATCTTGACAAGTTTGTGGTGGTATTTATTGATGACATTCTGATATATTCTCAAAACGAAGCAGAGCATGCAGATCATTTGAGGATGGTTTTGCAGAGATTGCGAGAGCACCAGCTGTATGCAAAGTTGAGCAAGTGTGAGTTCTGGATCAGTGAAGTCCTGTTCTTGGGTCACATAATAAACAAAGAAGGATTGGCTGTGGATCTAAAGAAAGTGTCAGACGTTCTAAACTGGAAAGCGCCGACAAATGCTCGAGGAATCAAGAGCTTCATTGGAATGGCCGGATATTATCGGCGATTCATTGAAGGGTTCTCGAAGATTGCGAAACCAATGACGACTTTGCTAGGCAACAAAGTTGAGTTCAAGTGGACCCAGAAATGTCAAGAGGCCTTTGAAGCGCTGAAAGAGAAGTTGACTACAGCGCCTGTCTTAGTCTTGCCTGATGTGCACAAGCCCTTCTCGGTGTATTGCGATGCTTGTTACACTGGCTTGGGATGTGTGTTGATGCAGGAGGGAAGAGTTGTGGCCTACTTGTCCCGACAGCTGAAGGTTCATGAGCAGAATTACCCAATCCATGACCTAGAGTTGGCAGCAGTGGTTCACGCACTGAAGACATCGAGACACTATCTGTATGGGCAAAAATGTGATGTTTACACAGACCACAAGAGTCTGAAGTACATATTCACTTAGTCAGAGCTGAATATGAGGCAACGAAGATGGTTAGAGTTGATCAAGGATTATGAACTGGAGATTCATTACCATCCAGGCAAAGCGAACGTAGTGGCAGATGCTTTGAGCAGGAAGAGTCAAGTCAATCTGATGGTCGCTCGTCCGATGCCTTATGAGTTGGCCAAAGAGTTTGACAGGTTGAGTCTCGGATTTCTGAACAACATGCGAGGAGTCACAGTTGAATTAGAACCCACCTTAGAGCGGGAAATCAAAGAAGCACAGAGGAATGATGAGAAGATGAGTGAAATCTGGCGACTGATTCTAGAAGGCAGAGGTAAAGATTTGTGGGAAGATGCAGAAGGTGTGATATGGTTCAAAGACCGCTTGTGTGTTCCCAATGTTCAGTCTATTCGGGAGTTGATCCTCAAGGAAGCTCATGAGACAGCTTATTCGATTCACCCTGGAAGTGAGAATATGTATCAAGATCTAAAGAAGAAATTCTGGTGGTACAGAATGAAGAGGGAAGTCGCGGAGCATGTGGCTATGTGTGATAGTTGTCGAAGGATCAAGACAGAGCATCAAAGGACAGCTGGATTGTTGCAACCGTTGCAGATCCCTCAGTGGAAATGGGATGAAATCGGTTTGGATTTCATAGTCGGATTGCCTCGCACCCGAGCTGGCTACGATTCCATTTGGGTAGTGGTGGATTGCTTGACCAAGTCGGCCCACTTCATACCAGTTAAGACCAACTACAGCAGTGCAGTATTGGCAGAGTTGTACATGTCTCGGATCGTTTGTCTTCATGGTGTGCCAAAGAAGTAGTGTCAGACAGAGGAACGCGGTTCACCTCTCATTTCTGGCAGTAGTTGCATGAAGCCTTGGGCACACATCTGAATTTCAGTTCAGCTTATCATCCGTAGACAGATGGTCAGACCGAAAGAACCAATCAAATCCTTGAAGACATGTTGAGAGCCTGTGCGTTGCAAGATCAGTCCAGATGGGACAAGAGGTTGTCTTATGCAGAGTTCTCCTATAACAACAGTTATTAGGCCAGCTTGAAGATGTCACCATTTCAGGCGCTTTATGGGAGGAGTTGTAGAACTCCATTGCAATGGGATCAGCCTGGAGAAAAGCAAGTGTTCGGGCCAGACATTCTGCTTGAAGCTGAAGAGAACATCAAGATGGTTCGGGAGAACCTGAGGATAGCGCAATCAAGGCAGCGAAGCAATGCAGACACAAGAAGGAGAGAGCTGAGTTTTGAAGTTGGAGATTTTGTCTATCTGAAAGTGTCACCGATCAGAGGAGTCAGAAGATTCGGAGTCAAAGGCAAGCTAGCGCCTCGCTATGTCGGTCCGTATCAGATTCTCGCAAGGCGTGGAGAAGTGGCTTATCAGCTCAGTTTACCAGAAGGTTTGTCCGCAGTGCATGATGTCTTTCATGTGTCTTAGTTGAAGAAATGTTTGCGTGTGCCAGAAGAGCAGTTGCCAGTGGAAGGTCTTGAGGTCCAGGAGGGCTTGACCTATATAGAGAAGCCAGCGCAGATTCTTGAGATGGCAGACAGAGTCACCCGGAGGAAGACAATCAGAATGTGCAAAGTCAGATGGAGTCACCACTCTGAGGAGGAAGCAACCTGGGAGCGTGAAGATGATCTGATGGCCAAGTACCCTGAACTCTTTGCTGGCCAACCCTGAATCTCGAGGGCGAGATTCTTTTAAGGGGGATAGGTTTGTAACACCCTGAATTTGGGGGTAGAATTTTTTCTTCTTTTTACTCACCAAATTCAGGCGTTACTCTCTTTCCTTTCCCGTTTCGCTCCTTCTCCCCAATTTCAAAGCAATATCGTGACGGGTGTCCATGTCATGTATAAACAAAACCTAACTTGACATGAGTGTTGCATCATGCCGAAGCACATTTCTTTGTCTGATGCCGTGTTTAGTTGTGTGTTTGTCTCGCCCCATTTCGGACTTCGGTTCGCGAATCGATCTTCCAATCTGTGGTTGTGCGTGCCGCGAGGTTTCGACCCGCGGTGTGACCCAGCCCGGCTCGGTTCGGCCCAGTCCGGCCCGCGCGCCCCCAGCGCCCCACCCCCCTCCCCATGTGCGCCCCCTCCTCCTCTCCCTCTCTCATTTGGATTTCCCGCGCAGCAACCTCCCTCTCCCTCTCCCACCTCTCTCTCCCCGTGGTGCCCTAGGGTTTGGAGACGGCAATCACCGGAATTTGGACCCCGAGGTGAGCTCCCTCCCCTCATCTCTCTCTCTTCTCTTCCCCTCCCTCTTTCTTCTCCCCTGCGCCCCCCGTTTTTCCCTCCCTGCGCGCGCTCCCTACGGGCGCGGCCTCGGCGCGGGCGCGACCCCGGTGACCCGGTTCCCCGGTGGCGCGGCCTCGGCGGCTCGGCCCCCCGGCGCGGGCGCGCGGCCCCGGCCCCCCCGCGTGCGGCCGTCCTAGCCCCGTTGTGCGGCGTCCGACCCACGGATTAGTTAGTTTCAAATTTAGTTTAATGAGCGTGTTGAGTCGCGCGCTTTGTCGCGCGACGATTCAATTTAAATTTGTGTTTATTAATGTGCTGCGTCGCGCGCTTCGTCGCGTGACGATTCATTTTAAATTCGTATTTATTAAGGTGCAGTGCCGCGCGCTTCGTCGCGCGACGATTCGTTTTAAATTCAGTTCAGTTGACGTAAGTCGTCGTGTGTTTCGTCGCGCGACGCTTAATGTCTGTTTATAAAAGTAATGCAGGAGTCTCGTTGCGCGCCCCGTCGCGCGACAAGTCGTTTATTTCTTAATTCAATTTGAATGCTGCGTCGCGCGTCTCGCCGTGCGACCATTTCCTTTGATTCACCTTTATCTACTTATAATAATTAAATATGGAACATGACCTTACTTTATGCGAAACGCAATGACCAAATTAATACCCTTCTGTTTAAATGAGTAGTTTAATTTATAATTGTGTAACATGATCGCTTCCCAGCTGTAGACTCGACCGCTATTTTCTCTTTCTCGCTTAGTCGTGATTGCGAGCCCTGCGTTGAACGTGTGTTTAATTATTGCATTCCATTGTATGGTGTACTGATCTTTTGTATTAAATGTGTGGAATGTATGTCTGAACTCGTATAGATAAAGGTCAGTTGGTGGAGTCCGAAGGAGTTGAAGGTGAAGATCCTGAGCAGCAGTCGATTGGTGAAGGCAAGTGTCCCTTGACCTATCTTTGTCCTATCCATTCTATAATTCTGTCGGGGACCGTAATTAGGGGTACCCCAAGACTCCTAATCTCAGCTGGTAACCCCCATCAGCACAAAGCTGCAAAGGCCTGATGGGCGCAATTCCGGTCAAGGATGCATCTGCTCAAGGGACACGATCTTGCCTCACCCGAGCCTAGCCTCGGGCAGGAATGGTAGACCAAGGCAGATTCATGCCTCGCCCAAGGGTCTCCTCAAGCAACGGGCGCACCTTCGACTCGCCAAAGGCCCAGCTCGGGCAGGCTTCACGGAGAAGCAACCTTGGCCAGATCGCCTCGCCAGCCGACCGGATCGCAGGAGCATTCAATGCAAGGATCACCTAACACCTTATCCTGACGCGCACTTTCCAGTCGACAAGGTCGAAGTGACCGCAGTCACTTCGCCCCTCCACTGACTGACCTGACAGGAAAACAGCGCCGCCTGCGCTGCTCCGACTGCTGTGCCACCCGCCAGGGTGAGGCTGACAGCAGCCAAGTACAGCCTCGGGTGCCATAGGAATCTCCGCCTCGCCCGACCCTAGGGCTCGGACTCCACCTCGACTCCGAAAGACAGTCTCCGCCTCGCCCGACCCTAGGGCTCGGACTCCACCTCGACTCCAGAAGACGGTCTCCGCCTCGCTCGACCCCAGGGCTCAGACTCCACCTCGACTCTGGAAGACGGTCTCCGCCTCGCCCGACCCCAGGGCTCGGACTCCACCTCGACTCTGGAAGACGGTCTCCGCCTCGCCCGACCCCAGGGCTCAGACTCCACCTCGACCTCGGACGACGGTCTCCGCCTCGCCCGACCCCAGGGCTCGGACTCCACCTCGATTCCGGAAGATGGTCTCCGCCTCGCCCGACCCCAGGGCTCGGACTCCACCTCGACTCCGGAAGACGGTCTCCGCCTCGCCCAACCCTAGGGCTCGGACTCCACCTCGACCTCGGACAACGGTCTCCGCCTCGCCCGACCCCAGGGCTCGGACTCAACCTCGACCTCGGACGACGGTCTCCGCCTCGCCCGACCCCAGGGCTCGGACTCAACCTCGACCTCGGACGATGGTCTCCACCTCGCCCAACCCCAGGGCTCGGACTCAACCTCGACCTCGGACGACGGTCTCCGCCTCGCCCGAACCCAGGGCTCGGACTCAACCTCGACCTCAGACGACGGTCTCCGCCTCGCCCGACCCCAGGGCTCGGACTCAGCCTCGACCTTGGAGGAATCACCACATCGCCCGACCTTGGGCTCGGATCGACCACACCATAAGGGGGGCCATCATTACCCTACCTCTAGCTAGCCCAGGCTACGGGGAACAAGACCGGCGTCCCATCCGGCTCGCCGCGGTAAAACAAGTAATGATGGCACCCCGTGTGCTCCATGACGATGGTGGTTCTCAGCCCCCTATGGAAGCAAGGATACGTTAGCAAGGATCTGACAGCCCCGACAGCTGTGCTTCTATAGGGCTCAAGCGCTCCTCCGACGGCCATGACGCCACATGAACAGGGCTCCAACACCTCTCCGACAACCACGTCGGCATGTACATGGGGCTCTGGCTCCTCTCTGCTAGACACGTTAGCACACTGCTACACCCCCCGTTGTACACCTGGACCCTCTCCTTACGTCTATAAAAGGAAGGTCCAGGGCCCTCGTACGAAAAGGTGGCCGCGCGGGAGAACGGGCTGACGCGCAGTCTCACGCCCTCTCTCTCTCCCTCGCGAACGCTTGTAACCCCCTACTGCAAGCGCATCCGCCCTGGGCGCAGGACAACACGAGGTCGCGGATTCCCCTTACTGTTTCCCCCCCCCTTGTGTCTCCATCTCGCGATGACCCATCTGGGCTGGGACATGCAGCGACAATTTACTCGTCGGTCTAGGGACCCCCCGGGGTCGAAACGCCGACAGTTGGCGCGCCAGGTAGGGGCCTGCTGCGTGTCGACGAACAGCTTCCCGTCAAGCTCCAGATGGGGAGTCTCCAGCAACCTCTCCAACCCGGGACGAAGCTCCGTTTCGGGAGTCTCGAGTTCATGTCCCTAGACGGCAGCTACGGCATGATACTCCTTCCTCCGCCGCGCGACAACGACAATGGCGGTCGTCAGCCCGCCCGCCGGCAGTGGAATCGATGACGTCTTCCTCGCGTGGCGGAAGAACAGCATTCGAGTTTGTCCCGTCACCTTCCCCCATCGACGGGGAAGGAGGTGGGGCAATCATGGCCAAGCAGGAGGCAGTGCCTCGTTGGTTGTCGAGCGAGTCGACGACGCCGGCGCCCCAGCGGGGGACACGTCGTGCGTTGACCTCGCATCTGAGACGAAGACAAGCGTCGTTTCCCCGCAACACGCCAACCCCAAGCAGACGAACGATGCCAGCATGCTCGCGAAGGACTTGCTGGGCGTTAGCCTCGTACCTGAGATAACGGTGTAGTCCGTCCCTGACACGACTTCGTCACCATCCGTCGATCAAGAGGTACCGTCCGTTTCCCATCCTGTGCCTTTTAGATTCACCTTCGACCCACCAGGCAACCCCGCTTCGGTGGACGCTTTCATAAAGGCATATCCAAACCTTTCGGGGTACCATATGTGGTCAACCTGGGACCGATTGACGGCCGTCTCGACCTATGGGCCCCTGGGTTCCGAGGAAGACGACGAGCCCGACTCTGGTTGGGATTTCTCTGGGCTCGATAACCCCAGTGCCATGCGGGACTTCATGACTGCATGTGACTACTGCCTCTCCAATTGCTCTGATGATAGCCACAGCCTCGGCGACGAGGACTGTGGCCCAAGCCGTGAATGTTTCCACATCGATCTACGGGGTCTCGACGAAGGCAACCACCTTGGTATGCCGGAGGACGGCGATCCCCCTAGGCATGCGCCTCACGTTGACATCCTTCAGGAGCTAGCTGTGGTCCCAGTCCCTGCGGGGGGTCAGGACACACAGCTCGAGCAAATCCACGAGATGCAGGCCAGGCTCGACGAGGAAGCAGGACAACTTGTGCAGCTCCGGCAGAACATCGGGCAGGAGCGGGCAGGCCGAGCACCGGCCGGAGAAGCGCGTCATCTGACCCAGGACGTCCAGCACCGCATCACCGACGATGCCAGGGCAAGGCTGCCCCCGGCTTCTAGTGGGGTCGGCCAGAACCTGGCTGCAGCAGCAATACTACTCCGAGCGATGCCGGAACCATCCACCACCGAGGGACGGCGTATCCAGGGAGAACTCAAGAATCTCCTGGAGGATGCCGCGGTCCGACGGGCCGAAAGCTCTGCCTCTCGAAGGCAGTGATACCCCCCAGAGCATCGTGCCACGACTTCCCGATTTATGTGGGAAGCCTCGGTCCACACCAGGCGCACGCGGGACACAGCGCCTGTGGCCCCGGGCCGCCTCGGCAACGAGCACCATCGCCGCGACCGTCGAGCCCACCTCGACGAGAAGGTGCACCGAGGCTACCACCCCAGGCGTGGGGGACGCTACGACAGTGAGGAGGATCGGAGCCCTTCGCCCGAACCACCCGGTCCGCAAGCTTTCAGCCGGGCCATACGACGGGCACCGTTCCCGACCCGGTTTCGGGCCCCGACTACCATCACCAAGTACTCGAGGGAGACAAGGCTAGAACTGTGGCTCGCGGACTACCGGCTGGCCTGCCAGCTGGGTGGAACGGACGATGACAACCTCATCATCCGCAACCTCCCCCTATTCCTCTCCGACGCCGCCCGAGCCTGGCTGAAGCATCTGCCTCCTGCGCAGATCTCCAACTGGGACGACCTGGTCAAAGCCTTCGCCGGCAACTTCTAGGGCACATACGTGCACCCTGGGAACTCCTGGGATCTCCAAAGCTGCCGCCAGCAGCCGGGAGAATCCCTGCGGGACTACATCCGGCGATTCTCGAAGCAGCGCACCGAGCTGCCCAACATCACCGACTCAGATGTCATCAGCGTGTTCCTCGCCGGCACCACTTGCCGCGACCTGGTGAGCAAGCGGGGTCGCAAGACTCCCACCAGGGCGAGCGAGCTGATGGACATCGCCACCAAGTTCGCCTCTGGCCAGGAGGCGGTCGAGGCCATCTTCCAGAAGGACAAGCAGCCTCAGGAGCGCCAGCCGGATGACGTCCCTGAGGCGTCCGCTCAGCGCGGCGCAAAGAAGAAGGGCAAGAAGAAGTCACAAGCGAAACGCGACGCCGCCGACGCAGACCTTGTCGCCCCCGCCGAGCACAAGAACCCTCGAAAGCCTCCCGGAGGCACCAACTTGTTCGACAAGATGCTCAAGGAGTCGTGCCCCTATCATCAGGGTCCCGTCAAGCACACCCTTGAGGAGTGCGTCATGCTTCGGCGCTACTTCCACAAGGCCGGGCCCCCGGCGGAAGATGGCAGAGCCCCCGACAACGACAAGAAGGAAGCCCACAAGGCAGAGGAGTTCCCCGAGGTCCATGACTGCTTCATGATCTACGGTGGGCAAGTGGCGAACGCCTCAGCTCGGCACCGCAAGCAAGAGCGCAGGGAGGTCTGCTCGGTGAAGGTGGCAGCGCCAGTCTACCTAGACTGGTCTGACAAGCCCATCACCTTCGACCAAGGCGACCACCCCGACCGCGTGCCGAGCCCGGGGAAGTACCCGCTCGTTGTTGATCCCGTCATCGGCAACGTCAGGCTTACCAAGGTCCTCATGGACGGAGGCAACAGCCTCAACATCATCTACGCCGAGACCCTCGGGCTCTTGCAGATTGATCTGTCCTCGATCCGGGCCGGTGCGGCGCCCTTTCACGGGATCATTCCTGGGAAGCATGTCCAGCCCCTTGGACAACTCGATCTGCCCGTCTGCTTCGGGACTCCCTCCAACTTCTGAAAGGAAACCCTCACGTTCGAGGTGGTTGGGTTCTGAGGAACCTACCACGCAGTGCTGGGGAGACCATGCTATGCCAAGTTCATGGCCATCCCCAACTACACCTACCTCAATCTCAAGATGCTGGGCCCCAACGGGGTCATCACCGTCGGCCCCACGTACCGACACGCGTACGAACACGACGTGGAGTGCGTGGAGTATGCCGAGGCCCTCGCCGAATCCGAGGCCCTCATCGCTGACATGGAGAGCCTCCCCAAGGAGGCGCCAGATGCGAAGTGCCACGCCGGCAACTTCGAACCAGCAGAGGTGGTTAAGTCCGTCCCTCTCGACCCCAGCAATGACACCTCCAAGCAGATCCGGATCGGCTCCGAGCTCGACCCCAAATAGGAAGCAGTGCTCGTCGACTTTCTCCATACAAATGCCGAGGTTTTGTGTGGAGACCCTCGGACATGCCTGACATACCGAGGGATGTCGCCGAGCACTCACTGGATATCCGAGCTGGAGCCCGACCCGTGAAGCAACCTCTGCGCTGATTCGACGAAGAAAAGCACAGAGCCATAGGCGAGGAGATCCACAAGCTGATGGCTGCAGGGTTCATCAAAGAGGTATTCTATCCCGAATGGCTAGCCAACCCTGTGCTTGTGAAAAACAAAGGTGGGAAATGGCGGATGTGTGTAGACTACACTGGTCTAAACAAAGCATGTCCAAAGGTTCCCTACCCTCTGCCTCGCATCGATCAAATCATGGATTCCACTGCTGGGTGCGAAACCCTGTCGTTCCTCGATGCCTACTCAGGGTATCACCAAATCAGGATGAAATAGTCCGACCAGCTCACGACTTCTTTCATCACACCCTTTGGCATGTACTGCTACATTACTATGCCATTCGGTTTGAGGAATGCGGGTCCGACATACCAAAGGTGCATGAACCACGTGTTCGGGGAGCACATTGGTCGAACGGTCGAGGCTTACGTCGATGACATCGTAGTCAAGACGAGGAAAGCCTCTGACCTCCTCTCCGACCTTGAAACGACATTCAAGTGTCTCAAGGCGAAAGGCGTAAAACTCAATCCCAAGAAGTGTGTCTTCGGAGTCCCCTGAGGCATGCTCCTGGGGTTCATCGTCTCCGAGCGGGGCATCGAGGCCAACCTGGAGAAAATCGCGGCCATCACCAACATGGGGCCTATCAAGGACTTGAAAGGAGTACAGAGGGTCATGGGATGCCTTGCGACTCTGAGCCACTTCATCTCGCGCCTCGGCAAAAGAGGCTTGCCCCTGTATCGTCTCTTAAGGAAGACCGAGCGCTTTGCTTGGACCCCCGAGGCCGAGGAAGCCCTCAGGAGCTTGAAGGCGCTCCTTACAAGCGCGCCCATCCTGGTGCCCCCCGCTGCCGGCGAAGCCCTCTTGATCTACGTCGCCGCTACCACTCAGGTGGTCAGCGCCGCGATTATGGTCGAGAGACGAGAAGAAGGGCACGCATTGCCCATCCAGAGGCCAGTCTACTTCATCAGTGAGGTACTGTCCAAGACCAAAATCCGCTACCTGCAAATTCAGAAGCTGCTGTACGCGGTAATTCTGACACGGTGAAAGTTGCGACACTACTTCGAGTCTCATCCGGTGACTGTGGTGTCATCCTTCCCCCTGGGGGAGATCATCCAGTGCCAAGAGGCCTCGGGTAGGATTGCAAAGAGGGCGGTGGAGATCATGGGCGATACAATCTCGTTCGCCCCTCGGAAGGCCATCAAGTCCCAAGTCTTGGCGGACTTTGTGGCTGAATGGGTCGACACCCAGCTTCCAACAGCTCCGATCCAATTGGAACTCTGGACCATGTTTTTCGACAGGTCGCTGATGAAAACAGGAGCGGGCGCGGGCCTGCTCTTCATCTCACCCCTCGAGAAGCACCTCCGCTACGTGCTGCGCCTCCATTTCCCGGCGTCCAACAACGTGGCCCAGTATGAGGCTCTGGTTAATGGGTTGCGCATCGCCATCGAGCTAGGGGTCCGGCGCCTTGACGCTCGTGGCGACTCGCAGCTTGTCATCAACCAAGTCATGAAGAACTCCCACTGCCGCGACCCGAAGATGGAAGCCTACTGCGACGAGGTTCGGCGCCTGGAGGACAAGTTCTACGGGCTTGAGCTTAACCACGTCGCTCGACGATACAACGGGACTGCAGACGAGCTGGCTAAGATAGCCTCGAGGCGGACAACGGTCCCTCCGGACGTCTTCTCCCGAGACCTACATCAACCCTCCGTCAAGACCGATGACACGCCCGAGCCCGAGAAGGCCTCGGCTCTGCCCGAGGTGCCCTCGGCCCAGCCCGAGGCGCCCTCAGCTCAGCCCGAGGCAGCCTCGGCCCCGCCCGAGGCACCCTCGGCCCCGAGGGTGAGGCACTGCGCGTCGAGGAAGAGCGGGATGGGGTCATGCCTAATCGAAACTGGTAGACCCCATACCTACAATATCTCCACCGAGGAGAGCTACCCCTCGACAGAGCCGAAGCTCGGCGACTGGCGCGGCGCGCCAAGTCGTTCGTCTTGCTAGGTGACAGAAAGGAGCTCTACCACCACAGCCCCTCAGGCATCCTTCAACGATGCATATCCATCGCTGAAGGTCAGGAGTTATTGCAAGAAATACACTCGGAGGCTTGCGGTCACCACGCAGCACCTCGAGCCCTCATGGGAAACGCCTTCCGATAGAGTTTCTACTGGCCAACCGCGGTGGCCGACGCCACTAGGATTGTACGCACCTGCCAAGGGTGTCAATTCTATGCAAGGCAGACCCACCTGCCCGCTCAGGCTTTGCAAACAATACCCATCACCTGGCCGTTTGCTGTGTGGGGTCTGGACCTCGTCAGTCCTTGCAGAAGGCACCCGGGGGCTTCACGCACCTGCTGGTCGCCATCGACAAATTCTCCAAGTGGATCAAGGTCCAACCCCTGAACAGCATCAGGTCCGAACAGACGGTGGCGTTCTTCGCCAACATCATCCATCGCTTCGGGGTCCCGAACTCCATCATCACCGACAACGGCACCCAGTTCACCGGCAGACAGTTCCTGGACTTCTGCGAGGACCACCACATCCGACATGATTGTACAGTGACTCAAGCCGAGGATCTACAACGACCTCAACAAGTTCGGTAGGCGGTGGATGAAGGAACTCCCCTCGGTGGTCTGGAGTCTGAGGATGACGCCAAGCCGAGCCACGGGCTTCACGCCGTTTTTTCTAGTCTATGGGGCCGAGGCTATCTTGCCCACAAACTTATAATACGGCTCCCCGAGGACGAGGGCATACGACGCCCAAAGCAACCAGACAAACCGAGAAGACTCACTGGACCAGCAGGAAGAGGCTCGAGACATGGCCTTACTACACTCGGCGCGGTATCAGCAGTCCCTGCGACGCTACCACGCCCGAGGGGTTCAGTCCCAAGACCTCCAGGTGGGCGACTTGGTGCTTCGGCTACGACAAGACGCCCAAGGGCGCCACAAGCTCACACCTCCCTGGGAAGGGCCATTCATCATCGCCAAGATTCTGAAGCCCGGAACATACAAGCTGGCCAACAGTCAAGGCGAGGTCTACAGCAACGCTTGGAACATCTGACAGCTACGTCGCTTCTACCCTTAAGATGTTTTCAAGTCGTTCATATACCTCGTTCACTTATGCAAATAAAGTCTAACCTTCAAGGAAGGGTCAGCCTTGCCTCGGCAAAGCCCGACCCTCCCTCGGGGGCTAGAAGGGGGGGACCCTCTCTGTGTCAAAATTTTCCTCGAAAAAAGTCTTTCTGCCAGAACATCTTTCGTGCTTTTCGACTACTTCGATAGTGGGATCCTGAAAACGACGGAGTACACGTAAGCAGGCAAGGTCGACCGAGCTGAGGGACTCCTACGCCTCCGGGATACGGATACCTCACTCATCACCTTCTGTGATAAGTAACTCACGCTCGGATAAGCGATTCCACTGTCCGAACAAGTCTTAGCGCTCGAATTTTTTTGGCCGAAATGATTTTTCGTGCCTTCTCGACTATATCGATAACAGAATCCTACGGACGAGTAAGAGTACACGTAAGCGGCAAGGCCGACCGAGCCGAGGGACTCCTACGCCTCCGGGATACGGATACCTCACTCATCACCTTCTGCGATAAGTAACTCTCGCTCGGATAAACGATTCTGTTACCGAAGAACAAGTCCTGATATTCGAAACAAGGGGAAAAGAAACGCAGCTTTACAACACGACGATGGTATGTTTTGGCCTCGGCGGTCGCAAAAAACATACGCACACTACAGACAAACTGTTCCTGCAGGTTCAGACGTCAGTAGGGGGAGCAGCAGCACCCTCGGCATCGACTCCACCTTCGGCGGAATCCGACCCGGCCTCGGACAGCAACATGGTCGGAGGATCTCCACCTCAAAGGAAGATGTCAGCACCGCGCCTAGGCCATCGCCGCCAGGGTCTTCTCTAGGAACCTAGCCCAAGCAGACGGCCGGACCGGCCGCTCCGTAGCCTTAGCCAGCTGTCCCCTGAGGACACCAGCCCGGCTCATGGCCTCGGCAGCCCGACTCCAGGGTTGGTCCTGCCAGTGGACGACCTGGCCAGGTCCTAGTCACCACTGCAACGCCTCCTCGGCCTGGGAAGTCCCCTACTCCTGGGCCGACGAAGTTTCTTCTCCAACCAACTCCGCCTCTGTCCATGCTGACACCGCTGCCTCCGGCTTCTGCTCATCGCAGAGCAGCCGAGGGTTCCTTCACTAAGCAAGAGAAGCCTTGAGCGGCAAGGCCGACCGAGCCGAGGGACTCCTACACCTCTGGGAAACAGATACCTCACTCATCACCTTCCGCACAGGGCAACTCACACTTGGTTAAGCGGTCCAGCTAGCCGACAGGCGAGTCTTGGTGCTCGAAATGGGGAAGAAACACGGCTTTACGCCCAAATACACAGATGTTCAGGCCCCAACAGCCGCAATGAACATACGCCAGCACTCAAGGTGCCATTACAAACGGGACTCCGGTTCCGTTCCCGTGGGTACGAACAACCTCCATACCAGAAGGCCCGCGGGACGACGAGCTCCAAGCGGCTCACCGCTGCCCGCTCCGACAGCAGCGGCAACGACCTCCGTCCTAGGCGGCAGGTGGACGGAAGCAGCAGTCAAATCATCTGCAGGCTCACGTCCCCTCCTGGAACAGCGAGAGAGCCCTCTCCCACGGCGTGAAGATGACACGCCCGTGTCCCGTTCCTCGAACGGCTTGCGCATGCACAACGGCTGCCCCGCGAACCACTCGTCCCGTCGCATTAACTCTGCAGCAGGGCAGGCGACACCTTTGGCAGGTGAAGCAGGCGACGCTTCACCTCCGCCATAATGACCGCGTCAAAAAAGGTGCGCCACGACGTTCGATTTCGTATCCTTTTTTGCTTCCCCTTTCTCTCTCTTGCTACAGGGACCGGGAAAGGGGATACTCTGAAAGGGATCCTTCTCCGCGAAGGAAGCGGGCCCCGAGCCCTCCTACTGATCAAAGGTTCGAAGGCTGGCCCCTCGGAAGGGTTCGACAGCCGCCTCAGAGCACTCGGGCTCCGCGCCCACTACTGGTCAGAGGTTCGAAGGCTGGCCCCTCGGAAGGTGTCGGCGTTTCGAGACAGGGGGGTCCCTAAGCCGACGAGTGAGTGTGCTGCGTGCCCCAGCCCAGATGGGTCGAGCGCGTGGGCGAGCGCGAAGGGGGGAGAGGCGAGGTGGCCGGAGTCGAGCGTGAGAGAGGTGGAAGTCCCGCGGCCTTCATGTTCGTCCCGCGCCCAGGTCAGGTGCGCTTGCAGTAGGGGGGTTACAAGCATCCACGCGGGTGAGGGAAGCGAGCGGCCCCAAGAGAGCACCTGTCCCGTCCTCGGTCCCGCGCGGCCAACCTTTTCTAAGAAGGCCCTGGTCCTCCCTTTTATAGTCGTAAGGAGAGGATCCAGGTGTACAATGGGGGGTGTAGCAGAGTGCTACGTGTCTAGCGGAGGGAGAGCTAGCGCCTTAGGTACATGCCAATGTGGCAGCCGGAGAGATCTGGGCACCCTGCTGGCGTGATGTCGTGGCTGTTGGAGGTGCGGCGGAGCCTGGCGGAGGGACAGCTGTTGGGGCGGTCGAGTCCCTGTTGACGTCGTCCTGCTTCCGTAAGAGAGCTGGGGGCCGCCGTCGTCATAGAGCTTGTGGAGCGCCATCATTGCCCCTCCGGCGGAGCTGGCCGGATGGGACGCCGGTCTTGTTCTCCGTGACCCGAGTCGATTCGGGGTAGGATGATGATGGCGCTTCCTGTTGACGTGGCGGTCTGTGCCCTAGGCAGGGCGACGTGGGGGTTCCTCCGAAGCCGAGGTTGAGTCTGCCTTCCGTTGCCGTGGCCGAGCCCGAGCCATGGGGTCGGGCGAGGCGGAAGTCGTTCGGCCGAGGCCAGGGCGGAGTCCGAGCCCTGGGGTCGGGCGAGGCGGAGTTTCGTCGTCTTCCGGGTCTTAGCCCGAGTCCGAGCCCTGGGGTCGGGCGGAGCGGAGTTCGCCGTCTTCCGGGTCTTAGCCCGAGTCCGAGCCCTGGGGTCGGGCGGAGCGGAGTTCGCCGTCTTCCGGGTCTTAGCCCGAGTCCGAGCCCTGGGGTCGGGCGGAGCGGAGTTCGCCGTCTTCCGGGTCTTAGCCCGAGTCCGAGCCCTGGGGTCGGGCGGAGCGGAGTTCGCCGTCTTCCGGGTCTTAGCCCGAGTCCGAGCCCTGGGGTCGGGCGGAGCGGAGTTCGCCGTCTTCCGGGTCTTAGCCCGAGTCCGAGCCCTGGGGTCGGGCGGAGCGGAGTTCGCCGTCTTCCGGGTCTTAGCCCGAGTCCGAGCCCTGGGGTCGGGCGGGGCGGAGTTCGCCGTGGCGCCTTTGGCAAGGCCTGACTGCCTGTCAGACTCACTCTGTCGAGTGGCACTGCAGTCGGAGTGGCGCAGGCGGCGCTGTCCTTCTGTCAGACTGGCCAGTGGAGCGGTGGAGTGACGGCGGTCACTTCGGCTCTGCCGGGGGCGCGTGTCAGGATAAAGGTGTCAGGCCACCTTTGCGTTAAATGCCCCTGCAATTTGGTCAGTCGGTGCGGCGATTTAGTCAAGGTTGCTTCTGAGCGAAGCCAAAGCCTCGGGCGAGCCGGTGATGTGTCCGCCATAAAAAGGGGGCCTCGGGCGAGACGGAAGTCTCTCAAGGTCGGCTGCCCTTGGCCGAGGCTAGGCTCGGGTGAAGCGTGATCGAGTCACTCGTGTGGACTGATCCCTGACTTAATCGTACCCATCAGGCCTCTGCAGCTTTATGCTGATGGGGGTTACCAGCTGAGAATTAGGCGTCTTGAGGGTACCCCTAATTATGGTCCCCGACAGTAGCCCCCGAGCCTCGAAGGGAGTGTTAGCACTCGCTTGGAGGCTTTTGTCGCACTTTTTTGCAAGGGGACCAGCCTTTCTCGGTTGCATTTCGTTCCGGTGGGTGCGCGCGAGCGCACCCGCCGGGTGTAGCCCCCGAGGCCTCGGAGGAGTGGTTACACTCCTTCGAGGTCTTAATACCTTGCGTAACGCTTCGGCTGGTCTGGTCGTTCCCTCATGCGAACTGGCCGTAGCCCGGGTGCACGGTCGGGGCCCAAGCTCTCGGGCTGGTATGTTGACGCTGTCAACGATTTGGCCGGAGCCGGTTTTTGCGAGAGCAGCCCCCGAGCTTCTGCACAGGGCAAGAGGACGATCAGGGACAGACTCGACTTTTTACATACGCCCCTACGTCGCCTTTCCGCAAGGAGGAGGGGGGGAGTGCGCCATGTTACCCTCGATGGGCACCGAACATGGTGTCTCCGGTGAGCTGCAAGCGGGTAATCCGAGTGGACGTCCGTGCCCCGTTCGTTGGGGGTCGGCTAGGGGCCCAGAGGCACGCCCAAAAGTACCTGCGGGTGATTTGCCGGACCCGGTCCCCTGGCGACGGGGTCCGAGGGCTCGATGCCTCCCTCCGATGGGATTCCGTTACAAGATCGTTCCCGCTGGTCTCGGAAATGTCCTAGGGTACCTCGGAAGCGCAGCCCGAGCCTCGGTTATGTATCGAACGTACCCTTGGTCATCCCTCGCTCGGTGTCTGAGGCGACTGTGAACCCTTCGGGGGCCAGCCTTCGAACCCCTGATCAGTAATGGGCGCGGAGCCCGAGTAGCCTGAGGCGGCCATGGAACCCTTCGGAGGGCCAGCCTTCGAACCCCTGACCAGTAGTGGGTGTCGGGCCCACGCGATCTGAGGCGACTGTTGAACCCTTCGGAGGGCCAGCCTTCGAACCCCTGATCAGTAGTGGGGGGCTCGGAGCCCGGTTCCTTCGCGGAGAAGGGTCCTTTTCGGGGTATCCCCCTTTCCCGGTCCCTGTTGCAAGAGATAGAGAAAGAGGAAAAAGGAAAAGGATACGAAATCGAATGACGTGGCGTACCTTTTCTGACGTGGTTATTATGGCGAAGGTGAAGGGTCGCGCGCTCCTCCTGTCAGAGACGCCGCCTGTCCCGCCGCGGAGTAAATGCGACGGGGCGAGTGGTTGGCGGGGCGGCCGTTGCGCGCGTGCGATCCGTTCGAGGAACAGGTCACGGGTGCACCGTCTCCACGCCGTGAGAGGAGGCTCTCTTGCTGTCCCAGGATGGGACGTGAGCCTGGCTGACGACGTGACCGCTGCGCCCGCCCGCCTGCCACCGCTATTACTGCCGGCCCACTTTCGGTCGCTTTGACCGACGCGCCAGGCTGGCGCTGTTGGGTCGCCTCGAGTCGCGGCATTGGCTCCGCAACCGAAGAGGCGCGATGGTGGCACAAGTGGCGGTGCGGTTGCTTGCATGCAGCAACTGGCGCGCCGGTTGCTCGACGCGTGGGCCTGGGTTCCCAAGCTGGCGTGTCAGAAGTCGGAGAAGCGCGTCCATCTGGCGCGGTTGCATGCCGCCTGCATGGCTGCTCGCCCCTTCTGCCCGTTGGTCTGGGCGAAAATGGGGGGTCGCTTGTAACCGCTGGACGGTCGTGCGCACCACGCGCGGCGGTTTGGCTTCTTCTGCCCTGAGCCGGCTTGCATGACATGCGGGACCCAGCCCCCGAGTCGCAGGGGAGGGCCTTGGAGCGTGTTGGAGAAGACTCAGCCCGTGGCGCCTGGGGGCGCACGTAGGGAGAGTTGCCTTTAAAAGGAGGGAGACTCCTTTCGAAAGGCAACCATGTCTTCTTCCTCCCTTAACCGTCGTGTCTTCCCATCTTCCAAGCCCCCGGATGGGGGGGTATCCGCCGCCTTTCCGCCTCCTCGTTGGAGGAACACAACTCCATGGGAGTTGGTACCTCTCAGCCATCGTTCGGCTTCAAGGATTTTCATCACGCAGCCCGGTCGCACCCCTTCACCGGCGGTCACCCGAGATGGCGACCTCCGGCTTGATGGTGGGGGAAAGCGAGCCGGGCTGCGGTCTCCGCCCCTCCCTCAGCCTCAAGGATTATCATCACCAAGGCTGGGGAGGGGAGAGTGCCGAGTTGGGGTCGGCCCCTGCGTGGGCGGTGGCCCGCTCCTTCACTCAGTGATGGGGGGAGAAGCGGGTATTGCCCGTGGCGCCCGGCAGCTGCAGCGTGCCCGGTCTTCAGCCGCGAGTGGCTTCGGGGCCGCTCGCGGCGCCGGCGTCCGCCACGGCAGCCGGAAGAGGTTCTTCCGCCGGCGCGGCGGCCGGGACCGGCCACGGGCTGACCTCCAACTTCTCGGCCTTCTGCCCGTCCTTGCCTCACAAGTTTTGGCATGGGCGGGGGCCTCCTGGCAGCGGCATCGACCCTGAGGTCAGTGCTGCCGCTGTTCGGCCCCCCGGAGCAGGTGACGGCGCGTCGTTCGTCGGCCTTCCGTTGCTCCGCAGGCCTTCCCCTTGGAGGGGGGTTGTTCGTACCTGCGGAGGTGGGAACCGGAGTTCCGTTGGTAATGGCATCTCGAATGCCAGTGTTTTTGTTCATTGCGGCTGTCGGGGCCTGAACATGTATGTAATTTCGGCACGGAGCCGTGTTTTTTCCTCATTTTCGAGCACTAAGTCTCGCCTGTCGATTATCTGAACCACTTTACCAAGCATGAGTCGCCCCGTGTCAAGGTGACGGGTGAGGTATCCGTATCCCGGAGGCGTAGGAATCCCTCGGCCCGTTCGGCCTTGTTGTCTGGGGCTCCTCTAGCTTAGTTAAAGAGACCCCTCGGCCGCCCTTCGGTGGACCGAGGCCAGGGGTAGCGATATCAGTATGAACAGAGGCGGAGTTGGCTCGAGAATGGGAACCTGGTTGGCCGGAGCCTAGCCGTGTTGTCCGTCAGCGGAGCCGACGCCAAAGTCGATCAATCGAGGCCTCGGGTCGGGCTGGCGCCCTTGGAAGCCGGTTGACCGAGGCCCTAGGGGTAACCGGTCGAGCCGCCTGCTCGGGCCGGATTCCCGAAGGAGTCCCTGGGCCGCGTCGCTGCCCGAGGCTGGGTCGGGCTTTGCTGAAGACGTCGTCGATGCCGAGGGTGCTACGGCTCCCTTCAGCGTGAAGACCCGAGCCTGCAGGATCAGATCATCTTGTAGCGTGTGCTTTCTGCGGCCGCCGAGGCCAGAAAAAACACACCCTCGCCACGCTTGCGAAGCTGCGCCTTTTTTCCTCTTGTTTTGAGCATCTGGACTCTGTCGGTAACAGGGATGTTTGTGTGAGCGAGAGTTGCTTTTCGCGGAAGGGACGAGTGAGGTATCCGTATCCCCGAGGCGTGGGAATCCCTCGGCTCGGTCGGCCTTGCCGCTTACGCGTACTTTCACCCGTCCATGAGGCCCTGTCCCCGACTTAGTCGAGAAAGCTTGAAGGACTGCTTCGGCAGGAGAGCTTCCGAACGTGAAGACTTGTTCGGTCCACGGAGTCGCTTTATCCGAGCGCAAGTTACTTATCGCAGAAGGTGATGAGTGAGGTATCCGTATCCCGGAGGCATAGGAGTCCCTCGGCTCGGTCAGCCTTGGCTGCTTACGTGTACTCTGTCGTTTCCAGGATCCGCTTTCCGAAGTAGTCAAGAAGCACGAAAGAAATCCTGCTAAAAAGAGATCCTTTTTCGAGGAAAAATTCGACGCAGAGGGGGTCTCCCCCCTTTTAGCCCCCGAGGGAGGGTCGGGCTTTGCCGAGGCTAGGCCGACCCTTCCTTGACGACTAAACTTTGCGTAGGTGCGAGGTATATGAACAACTTGAAAACATCTTAAGGGTAGAATCGACGTAGCTGTTTGATGTTCCAAGCGTTGCCGTAGATTCCGCCTTGATTGTTGGCCAGCTTGTATGTTCCGGGCTTCAGAACTTTGGCGATGACGAATGGCCCTTCCCAGGGGGGCGTGAGCTTGTGCCTCCCTCGGGCGTCTTGCCGCAGCCGAAGCACCAGGTCGCCCACCTGGAGTTCTCGGGACCGGACCCCTCGGGCGTGGTAGCGTCGCAGGGACTGTTGGTACCGCGCCGAGTGTAGTAAGGCCCTGTCCCGAGCTTCCTCCAGTTGGTCCAGCGATTCCTCTCGGCTAGCTTGGTTGCTTTGTTCGGTGTAGGCCCTCGCCCTCGGGGAGCCGTATTCCAGGTCAGTGGGCAAGATAGCTTCAGCCCCGTAGACCAGGAAAAACGGCGTGAAGCCCGTGGCACGACTCGGCGTCGTCCTTAGGCTCCAGACCACCGAGGGGAGTTCCTTCATCCATCGCTTGCCGAATTTGTTGAGGTCGTTGTAGATCCGAGGCTTGAGCCCTTATAGAATCATGTCGTTGGCACGCTCTACTTGCCCATTCGACATGGGATGAGCCACGGCGGCAGTCCACCCGGATATGGTGATCCTCGCAAAAATCCAAGAATTTTTTGCTGGTGAACTGGGTGCCGTTGTCGGTGATGATGGAGTTCGGGACCCCGAAGCGATGGATGATGTTGGCGAAGAACGCCACCGCCTGCTCGGACCTGATGCTGTTCAGAGGTCGGACCTCGATCCACTTGGAGAATTTGTCGATGGCGACCAGCAGGTGCGTGTAGCCCCCGGGCGCCTTCTGCAAGGGACCGACGAGGTCCAGACCCCATACAGCGAAGGGCCAGGTGATGGGTATTGTCTGTAGAGCCTGAGCGGGCAGGTGCGTCCGCTTCGCATAGAATTGGCACCCTTCGCAGGTGCGGACAATTCTAGTGGCGTCAGCCACCGCCGTTGGCCAGTAGAAGCCTTGCCGGAAAGCATTTCCGACAAGGGCTCGGGGCGCTGCGTGGTGGCCGCAAGCCCCCGAGTGTATTTCTTGCAGCAGTTCCCGACCTTCGGCGATGGAGATGCATCGCTGGAGGATGCCCCAGGGGCTGCGATGGTAGAGCTCCTCTTCGTCGCCCAGCAAGACGAATGACTTGGCGCGTCGCGCTACCCGCCGAGCCTCGACTTGGTCGAGGGGTAGCTCTCCTCGGCGGAGATATTGCAGGTACGGGGCCCGCCAATCTTGATCTGGCGTGGCCCCGCTCTGCCCTTCCTCGACGTTCAGTGCCCCGCCCTCGGGGGCCGAGGGTACCTCGGGCTGTGCCGAGGGTACCTCGGGCTGAGCCGAGGGTACCTCGGGCTCGGGCGCGTCGTCGAGCTTGACGGAGGGTTGATGCAGATCCCGGGAGAAGACGTCCGGGGGGACTATCGTTCGCCCCGAGGCTATCTTAGCCAGCTCGTCTGCGGTTTCGTTGTAGCGCCGAGCGATGTGGTTGAGCTCGAGCCCGAAGAACTTGTCTTCCAGGCGCCAAACCTCGTCGCAGTAGGCCTCCATCTTCGGGTCGCGGTAGTGGGAGTTCTTCATGACTTGGTCGATGACGAGCTGCGAATCACCGCGGGCGTCGAGGCGTCTGACCCCTAGCTCGATGGCGATCCGCAATCCGTTGACCAGAGCTTCGTACTCGGCCACATTGTTGGACGCCGGGAAATGGAGGCGCAGCACGTAGCGTAAGTGCTTTCCGAGAGGCGAGATGAAGAGCAGGCCCGCGCCGGCCCCCGTCTTCATCAGCGACCCGTCGAAAAACATGGTCCAGAGCTCCGGTTGGCTCGGAGTCGTTGGCAGCTGGGTGTCGACCCATTCGGCCACAAAATCCGCCAACACCTGGGACTTGATGGCCTTCCGAGGGGCGAACGAGATCGTTTCGCCCATGATTTCCACCGCCCACTTTGCGATCCTGCCCGAGGCCTCTCGGCACTGGATGATCTCCCCCAGGGGGAAGGATGACACCACAGTTACCGGATGAGACTCGAAGTAGTGTCGCAGCTTCCGCCTTGTCAGGATCACATCATACAGCAGCTTTTGAACTTGTGGGTAGCGGATCTTAGTCTCGGACAGCACTTCGCTGATGAAGTAGACCGGCCTCTGAACGGGCAATGCATGCCCTTCCTCTTGCCTTTCGACCACAATCGCGGCGCTAACCACCTGAGTGGTCGCGGCGACGTAGACCAAGAGGGCCTCTGCGTCCGCCGAGGGCACCAAGACAGGCGCCTTTGTAAGGAGTGCCTTCAGGTTGCCGAGGGCTTCCTCGGCCTCAGGGGTCCAAGCGAAACACTCGGCCTTCCTTAAGAGGCGGTACAGAGGCAGACCTCTTTCGCCGAGGCGTGAGATGAAGCGGCTCAGGGCCGCGAGGCATCCCATGACCCTCTGTACCCCTTTTAAGTCCTTGATGGGTCCCATGCTGGTGATGGCCGCGATCTTCTCCGGGTTGGCTTCGATGCCTCGCTCGGAGACGATGAACCCTAGGAGCATGCCTCGGGGCACCCCGAAGACACACTTCTCAGGATTAAGCTTGACTCCCTTCGCCTTGAGACACCGGAATGTCACTTCAAGGTCGGAGAGGAGGTCGGAAGCCTTCCTTGTCTTGACTACGATGTCATCGACGTAGGCCTCGACTGTGCGACCGATGTGTTCGCCGAACACATGGTTCATGCACCGCTGGTACGTCGCGCCCGCATTCCTCAAACCGAACGGCATGGTGACATAGCAGTACATGCCGAACGGCGTGATGAAAGAAGTCGCGAGCTGGTCGGACTCTTTCATCCGGATCTGGTGATACCCTGAGTAGGCATCGAGGAAGGACAGGGTTTCGCACCCAGCGGTGGAATCCACGATTTGATCGATGCGAGGCAGAGGGTAGGGAACCTTCGGACATGCTTTGTTGAGACCAGTGTAGTCTACACACATCCGCCATTTCCCCCCTTTCTTCCTCACAAGCACAGGGTTGGCAAGCCATTCGGGATGGAATACCTCTTTGATGAACCCTGCTGCCATTAGCTTGTGGATCTCTTCGCCAATCACTCTGCGCTTCTCCTCGTCGAATCGGCGCAGAGGCTGCCTGACGGGTCGGGCTCCGGCCCGAATATCCAGCGAGTGCTCGGCGACATCCCTCGGTATGCCGGGCATGTCCGAGGGACTCCACGCAAAGACGTCGGCGTTTGCGCGGAGAAAGTCGACGAGCACTGCTTCCTATTTGGGGTCGAGCCCGGAACCGATCCGGACCTGCTTGGTGGTGTCGCCACTGGGGTCGAGAGGGACGGCCTTGACCGTCTCCGCTGGCTCGAAGTTGCCGGCGTGGCGCTTCACGTCTGGCACCTCCTTGGAGAGGTTCTCCAGGTCGGCGATGAGGGCCTCGGACTCGGCGAGGGCCTCGGCGTACTCCACGCACTCCACGTCGCATTCGAACGCGTGTTTGTACGTGGGGCCGACGGTGATGACCCCGTTGGGGCCCGGCATCTTGAGCTTCAGGTAGGTGTAGTTGGGGACGGCCATGAACTTCGCGTAGCATGGCCTCCCTAGCACGGCGTGGTAGGTTCCTCGGAACCCGACCACTTCGAACGTCAGGGTCTCCCTTCGGAAGTTGGAGGGTGTCCCGAAGCAGACGGGGAGGTCGAGTCGCCCGAGGGGCTGGACGCGCTTCCCAGGGATGATCCCGTGGAAGGGCGCAGCGCCTGCTCGGACGGAGGACAGATCGACGCGCAGGAGCTTGAGGGTCTCGGCGTAGATGATGTTGAGGCAGCTGCCCCCATCCATCAGGACCTTGGTGAGCCTCGGGGAATTCTCCTGCTAGGTGATCTTCGTTCTTGTCGTCGTCGCGGGCCCTGCCACCCTCGGCGGGTGGCCCGGCCCTGTGGAAGTGACGCCGAAGCATAACGCACTCCTCGAGGGTGTGCTTGACGGGCCCCTGATGGTAGGGGCACGGCTCCTTGAGCATCTTGTCGAAGAGGTTTGCACCTCCGGGGGGCTTCCGAGGGTTCTTATACTCGGCGGCGGCGACAAGGTCCGCGTCAGCGGCGTCGCGTTTCGATTGCGACTTCTTCTTGCCTTTCTTCTTGGCGCCGCGCGGAGCAGACGCCTCGGGAGCTTCTTCCGATGGGCGGCCCTGGGGCTGCTTGTCCTTTCGGAAGATAGCCTCGACCGCCTCCTGGCCAGAGGCGAACTTGGTGGCGATGTCCATCAGCTCGCTCGCCCTGGTGGGGGTTTTGCGACCCAGCTTGCTCACCAGGTCACGGCAAGTGGTGCCGGCGAGGAACGCGCCAATGACATCCGAGTCGGTGATGTTGGGCAGCTCGGTGCGCTGCTTCGAGAATCGCCGGATGTAGTCCCGGAGCGACTCCTCCGGCTGTTGCCGGCAGCTTCGAAGGTCCCAGGAATTCCCGGGGCGCACGTATGTGCCCTGGAAATTGCCAGCGAAGGCTTGGACCAAGTCGTCCCAGTTGGAGATCTGCCCCGGAGGCAGGTGCTCCAACCAGGCGCGAGCAGTGTCGGAGAGGAACAGGGGGAGGTTACGGATGATGAGGTTGTCGTCGTCCGTTCCACCCAGTTGGCAGGCAAGGCGGTAGTCTGCGAGCCACAGTTCCGGTCTCGTTTCCCCCGAGTACTTCGTGATAGTAGTCGGGGGTCGGAACCGGGTCGGGAATGGCGCCCGTCGGATGGCCCGACTGAAGGCCTGCGGACCGGGTGGTTCGGGCGAGGGACTCCGATCCTCCCCGCTGTCGTAGTGCCCCCCACGCCTGGGGTGGTAGCCTCGGTGCACCCTTTCGTCGAGGTGAGCCCGACGGTCGCGTCGATGGTGCTCGTTGCCGAGGTGGCCCGGGGCCGCAGGCGCGGTGTTGCGCGTGCGCCCGGTGTAGACCGAGGCTTCCCGCATGAATCGGGAAGTCGCGGCATGAGGTTCCGAGGGATAACCTTGCCTTCGGGAGGCAGTGCTCTCGGCCCGCCGGGCCGCAGCGCCTTCCAGGAGATTCTTGAGTTCTCCCTGGATTCGCCGACCCTCGGTGGTTGACGGCTCCGGCATCGCGCGGATGAGCATTGCTGCGGTTGCCAGGTTCTGACCAACCTCGCTGGATGCGGGCGGCGGCCTGATCCTGACATCGTTGGCGACGCGGTGCTGGAGACCTTGGGGCAGGTGACGTATTTCTCCGGCCAGGGGTTGGCCCACCCATGCCTGTCCGACGTCCCGACGGATCGGCTCAAGCGCTCCTGTTCCCTCGTTGAGCCTGGCCTGCGCCTCGTGGACTTGCTCGAGTTGTGGGTCGTAACCCCCCGCCGGAGCGGGGACCACAGCTAGCTCCCGTGGGATGTCGGCGCGAGGCACCGGCCTAGGGAGATCACCGTCCTCCGGCATGCCAAGATGGTTGCCTTCAGAGGGATCCCCTAGCTCGATGTGGAAACATTCGCGGCTTGGGCCGCAGCTCTCGTCGCCAAGGCTGCGGCTTCCATCGGAACAGTCGGATAGGCAGTAGTCACATGCGGTCATGAAGTCCCGCACGGCACTGGGGTTGCCAAGTCCGGAGAAATCCCAACCGATGCTGGGATCGTCATCTTCCTCGGACCCAGAGGGCCCGTAGGTCGAGACGTCCGTCAGTCGGTCCCAAGGCGACCGCATACGGAACCTCAGTGGGGTTGCACTCGCCTCAATGAGGGCGCCCGCCAAAACGAGGTCGTTTGGCGGGTTGAGGCCGAGTCGAAATGACGCAAGATGGGAGTTAGTCGGTACCTTTTGGTCGACGAGGAGCGACGTAGTCACATCGGGGACTGGTTGCACCGTCATCTCTGGTTCGAGGGCGATGTCCTGCAGGCTTTCCGCGAGCGCGCCGGTGTCTTCTTCTTGCTCGGGGTCAGCGTGCCGCGGGGGGACGGCGCTTGCCTCCGTCTTGAACGCGAGGTCGACGTCCGGCGTGCCTTCCGTCGGGGCGTCGGGGGCGTCGATTCGCTCGACGGCCGACGAAGCGCGGCCTCCCACCTGGCCTTGACGGCCCCGCCTCCTCCTCCGTTGGCGGGGGAGAGAACGGAGCGAGCCCGAATGTTGCCCTTCCACCACGCGGGGAAGACGTCGTCGATTCCGCCGCCGGCGGGCGGGTTGTCGGCCGCCATTGTCGTAGTCGCGCGGCGGTGGAAGAAGTATCATGTCGTAGCTGCCGTCGAAGGACATGAACTCAAGAGTCCCGAAACGAAGCACCGTCCCGGGCCGGAGAGGTTGCTGGAGACTGCCCATCTGGAGCTTGACGGGGAGCTGTTCGTCAGCACGCAGCAGGCCCCTACCTGGCGCGCCAACTGTCGGCGTTTCGAGACAGGGGGGTCCCTAAGCCGACGAGTGAGTGTGCTGCGTGCCCCAGCCCAGATGGGTCGAGCGCATGGGCGAGCGCGAAGGGGGGAGAGGCGAGGTGGCCGGAGTCGAGCGTGAGAGAGGTGGAAGTCCCGCGGCCTTCGTGTTCGTCCCGCGCCCAGGTCAGGTGCGCTTGCAGTAGGGGGGTTACAAGCGTCCACGTGGGTGAGGGAAGCGAGCGGCCCCAAGAGAGCACCTGTCCCGTCCTCGGTCCCGCGCGGCCAACCTTTTCTAAGAAGGCCCTGGTCCTCCCTTTTATAGTCGTAAGGAGAGGATCCAGGTGTACAATGGGGGGTGTAGCAGAGTGCTACGTGTCTAGCGGAGGGAGAGCTAGCGCCCTAGGTACATGCCAATGTGGCAGCCGGAGAGATCTGGGCACCCTGCTGGCGTGATGTCGTGGCTGTTGGAGGTGCGGCGGAGCCTGGCGGAGGGACAGCTGTTGGGGCGGTCGAGTCCCTGCTGACGTCGTCTTGCTTCCGTAAGAGAGCTGGGGGCCGCCGTCGTCATAGAGCTTGTGGAGCGCCATCATTGCCCCTCCGGCGGAGCTGGCCGGATGGGACGCCGGTCTTGTTCTCCGTGACCCGAGTCGATTCGGGGTTGGATGATGATGGCGCTTCCTGTTGACATGGCGGTCTGTGCCCTAGGCAGGGCGACGTGGGGGTTCCTCCGAAGCTGAGGTTGAGTCTGCCTTCCGTTGCCGTGGCCGAGCCCGAGCCATGGGGTCGGGCGAGGCGGAAGTCGTTCGGCCGAGGCCAGGGCGGAGTCCGAGCCCTGGGGTCGGGCGAGGCGGAGTTTCGTCGTCTTCCGGGTCTTAGCCCGAGTCCGAGCCCTGGGGTCGGGCGGAGCGGAGTTCGCCGTCTTCCGGGTCTTAGCCCGAGTTCGAGCCCTGGGGTCGGGCGGAGCGGAGTTCGCCGTCTTCCGGGTCTTAGCCCGAGTCCGAGCCCTGGGGTCGGGCGGAGCGGAGTTCGCCGTCTTCCGGGTCTTAGCCCGAGTCCGAGCCCTGGGGTCGGGCGGAGCGGAGTTCGCCGTCTTCCGGGTCTTAGCCCGAGTCCGAGCCCTGGGGTCGGGCGGGGCGGAGTTCGCCGTGGCGCCTTTGGCAAGGCCTGACTGCCTGTCAGACTCACTCTGTCGAGTGGCACTGCAGTCGGAGTGGCGCAGGCGGCGCTGTCCTTCTGTCAGACTGGCCAGTGGAGCGGTGGAGTGACGGCGGTCACTTCGGCTCTGCCGGGGGCGCGTGTCAGGATAAAGGTGTCAGGCCACCTTTGCGTTAAATGCCCCTGCAATTTGGTCAGTCGGTGCGGCGATTTAGTCAAGGTTGCTTCTGAGCGAAGCCAAAGCCTCGGGCGAGCCGGTGATGTGTCCGCCATAAAAAGGGGGCCTCGGGCGAGACGAAAGTCTCTCGAGGTCGGCTGCCCTTGGCCGAGGCTAGGCTCGGGTGAAGCGTGATCGAGTCACTCGTGTGGACTGATCCCTGACTTAATCGTACCCATCAGGCCTCTGCAGCTTTATGCTGATGGGGGTTACCAGCTGAGAATTAGGCGTCTTGAGGGTACCCCTAATTATGGTCCCCGACAGAAGGGTTCGACAGCCGCCTCAGGCCACTCGGGCTCCGCACCCACTACTGATCAGGGGTTCGTAGGCTGGCCCCCCGACGGGTTCGACAGTCGCCCCAGAGCATGCAGAGTGAGGGATGACTCTGGGTACGTTCGATACATAACCAAGGCTCAGGCTACGCTCCCGAGGTACCCTAGGACATTTTTGAGACCAGCAGGAATGATTCTGTAATGGAATCCCATCAGAGGGAGGCATCGAGCCCTCGAACCCTATCGAACGGGATTGGGTCCGGCAAAAGACCTGCAGATACTTTTGGAGCGCGCCTCTGGGCCACTAGCCGACCCTTATCGAATGGGGCACGGGCGTCCACTCGGATCACCCGTTAGCAACTCACTGGAGACACCATGTTCGGTGCCCTCCGAGGGCAACATGGCGCTTTCTCCCCTCCTTGCGGAAAGGCGACGAAGGGGCGTATGAAAAAAGTCGAGTCAGTCCTTGACCGTCCTCTTGCCCTGTGCAGAGGCTCGGGGGCTGCTCTCGCAAACCCGGCTTCGGCCAAACCGTTGACGACGTCAACATACCAGCCCGAGAACTCAGAACCTGACTATGCACCCGGGCAACGACCAGTTCGCATGAGGGGACAACCAGACCGGCCGAGGCATCACGAAAGGCATTAAGACCTCGAAGGAGTCAAACCACTCCTCCGAGGCCTCGGGGGCTACACCCGGCGGGTGCGCTCGCGCGCACCCACCGGAACAAAATGCAACCGAGAAAGGCTGGTCCCCTTGCAAAAAAGTGTGACAAAGCCTCCAAGCGAGTACCCACACTCCCTTTGAGGCTCGGGGGCTACTGTCGGGGACCGTAATTAGGGGTACCCCCAAGACTCCTAACCTCAGCTGGTAACCCCCATCGGCACAAAGCTGCAAAGGCCTGATGGGCGCAATTCCGGTCAAGGCTCCGTTCGCTCAAGGGACACGATCTCGCCTCACCCGAGCCCAGCCTCGGGCAGGAACGGTAGACCAAGGCAGATTCACACCTCGCCCGAGGGTCTCCTCAAGCAACGGGCGCACCTTCGACTCGCCCGAGGCCCAGCTCGGGCAGGCTTCACAGAGAAGCAACCTTGGCTAGATCGCCTCGCCAGCCGACCGGATCGCAGGAGCATTCAATGCAAGGATCACCTAACACCTTATCCTGACTTGCGCTTTCCAGTCGACAAGGCCGAAGTGGCCGCAGTCACTTCGCCCCTCCACTGACTGACCTGACAGGAAAACAGCGCCGCCTGCGCTGCTCCGACTGCTGTGCCACCCGCCAGGGTGAGGCTGACAGCAGCCAAGTCCAGCCTCGGGCGCCATAGGAATCTCCGCCTCGCTCGACCCCAGGGCTCGGACTCCACCTCGACTCCGGAAGACGGTCTCCGCCTCGCCCGACCCCAGGGCTCGGACTCCACCTCGACTCCGGAAGACGGTCTCCGCCTTGCCCGACCCCAGGGCTCGTACTCCACCTCGACTCCGGAAGACGGTCTCCGCCTCGCCCGACCCCAGGGCTGGGACTCCACCTCGACTCTGGAAGACGGTCTCCGCCTCGCTCGACCCTAGGGCTCGGACTCCACCTCGACCTCGGACGACGGTCTCCGCCTCGCCCGACCCCAGGGCTCGGACTCCACCTTGACTCCGGAAGACGGTCTCCGCCTCGCCCGACCCCAGGGCTCGGACTCTACCTCGACTCCGGAAGACGGTCTCCGCCTCGCCCGACCCCAGGGCTCGGACACCACCTCGACCTCGGACGACGGTCTCCGCCTCGCCCGACCCCAGGGCTCGGACTCAACCTCGACCTCGGACGACGGTCTCCGCCTCGCCCGACCCCAGGGCTCGGACTCAACCTCGACCTCGGACGACGGTCTCCGCCTTTCCCGACCTCAGGGCTCGGACTCAACCTCGACCTCGGACGACGGTCTCCGCCTCACCCGACCCTAGG
This sequence comes from Zea mays, assembly GCF_902167145.1. Lineage (NCBI taxonomy): Eukaryota > Viridiplantae > Streptophyta > Magnoliopsida > Poales > Poaceae > Zea > Zea mays. Next base: position 283,549,118 of record NC_050096.1, on the reverse strand, counting down.
GCTCGGACTCAACCTCGACCTCGGACGACGGTCTCCGCCTCGCCCGACCCCAAGGCTCGGACTCAGCCTCGACCTCAGAGGAATCACCACCTCGCCTGACCTTGGGCTCGGACCGACCACGCCACAAGGAGGGCCATCATTACCCTACCCCTAGCTAGCCCAGGCTACGGGGAATAAGACCAGCATCCCATCCGGCTCGCCCCGGTAAAACAAGTAATGATGGCACCCCGCGTGCTCCATGACGACGGCGGTTCTCAGCCCCCTACGGAAGCAAGGATACGTCAGCAAGGATCCGACAACCCGGCAGCTGTGCTTCTGCAGGGCTCAAGCGCTCCTCCGACGGCCACGACGCCACATGAACAGGGCTCCAACACCTCTCCGACAGCCACGTCGTCATGTACATGGGGCTCTGGCTCCTCTCTGCTAGACACGTTAGCACACTGCTTCACCCCCCGTTGTACACCTGGACCCTCTCCTTACGTCTATAAAAGGAAGGTCCATGGCCCTCGTACAAAAAGGTGGCCGTGCGGGAGAACGGGCTGACGCGCAGTCTCACGTGCTCTCTCTCTCTCTCCCTCGCGAACGCTTGTAACTCCCCACTGCAAGCGCATCCATCCTGGGCGCAGGACAACACGAGGCCGCGGGTTCCCCTTACTGTTTTCCCCCCTTGTCTCGCGCCGACCCATCTGGGCTAGGACACACAGCGACAATTTTCTTGTCGGTCCAGGGACCCCCCGGGGTTGAAACGCCGACAAATTCACTTCCCGCATTTACACAGTTATACCTAAGGATTGACTAGCTTTTGTTATCCATGTCCTTGTTTACCTATTTGGGTCAGATTATTATTGTTTAGCTTTATGCTATTGCTCAATAGTAATCAATGAACATGATGAGAATTATCTATGATACGCTGTTTTCCCTCTTATTTATGATATCATATTTGTGGCATTTAAGGGGACTCGAGCGGTTTCTCGAGTGCCTCTCCGTAAGGACTTGTTCGTTGGATGACCGCCCGGGAAAACAGTGCAACCATGAGGGTGGAGTGGGATGCCCTTAGCTGAGTAATTAGAGGAACCGAGGTGTAGTTCGCTTAGCCGTCGTGCCGTCAATGGGGCTCGGTGTATGCGGCTCGCTCTACCAAGGTTGATTTGTCCCTTGGGGAGGAGTGCAGTATATTTAGGAATCCTAACGGGCGGCTACAGCTTCGGGGAATCTTTGTAAAGGCTACGTAGTGATACCCTGCTGGGTCACCTTGGTAGTGATCAATGGAGAGTCATGATCTCCAGACAGAAAGGGAAATCACGGCTTGTGGGTAAAGTGTGCAACCTCTGCAGAGTGTTATGAAAACTGATATATCAGTCGTGCTCGCGGTTATGAGCGACCAAGGGAGCTCCAGTGATTAGTGGTACTTGATCAGAGATGTTTGGATTTCAGGTGGCAGTGAGATTGATGGTTTTTGGTATTGATTATGGTAATGGTAAGTGGTATTCTTTCCATTTGGAAAGAGTATGTTTGGGTTAATAACGTGGGCTAATTCTAAAACTTGGCTTTCTCTACTAGTAATAATAATCTGACCAACTAAAAGCAACCGCTTGACTTACCCCCACATAAAGCTAGTCCACTATAGCCAAACAGGACACTTGCTGAGTATGTTGATGTGTACTCACCCTTGCTCTACACACCAAACCCTCCCAGGTTGTCCGCATTGCAACCACTGCTCAGGAGAAGATGAAGCCGTGGAAGGAGACTGAAAGGGAAATAGGCTTACACCTTTTCCTAAATAGATTTTGGTGGTCGAATTGCCCAACACAAATAATTGGACTAACTAGTTTGCTCAAGTCTATAAGTTCTACAGGTGCCAAAGGTTAACAACAATCCAATAAAAAGACCAAAGATGGGTTCAAATAAAGAGAGCTAAAGACAACCCAAAGGCACCCTGGTCTGGCGCACCGGACTGTCCGGTGTGCCACCGGACAGTGTCCGGTGCACCAGGGAACTCAACGCTAAACTCCTCACCTTCGGGAAAATTAGAAGGCGCTCCGCTATAATTCACCGGACCGTCCGATGAGGCACCGGACTGTCCGGTGTGCCAGCGGAGCAACGACTACTTCAAGCGCAACGGTCGACTGCAACGCATTAAATGCGCGCCAGCGCGCGCAGAGGTCAGAGCACGCGCAGCAGGCGCACCAGACAGTCTACAGGACCTATCCGGTGCACCACCGGACAGCCCAAAGGCCCCACCAGTCAGAGCTCCAACGGTCGAACCCTAACGGCCGGGTGACGTGGCTGGCGCACCGGACTGTCCGGTGCGCCCGTCGACAGCAGCCTCCACCAAACGGCTAGTTTGGTGGTTGGGGCTATAAATACCCCAACCACCCCACATTCAATAGCATCTAAGTTTCTACACTTCTACACCTTACAAGAGCTATAGCATTCAATACAAGACACACCAAAGAGATCAAATCCTTTCCCAACTCCACACAAAGCTTTAGTGATTAGAGAGAGAGATTTGTTGTGTTCATTTGAGCTCTTGCGCTTGGATTGCTTCTTTTCTTTCTCAATCTTCTTGTGATCAATCTCAATTGTAATCAAGGCAAGAGACACCAATTTTGTGGTGGTCCTTGTGGGGACTTTGTGTCCCGTGTGATTGAGAAGAGAAGCTCACTCGGTCTAAGTGACCGTTTGAGAGAGGGAAAGGGTTGAAAGAGACCCGGTCTTTGTGACCACCTCAACGGGGAGTAGGTTTGCAAGAACCGAACCTCGGTAAAATAAATCCTTGTGTCTCATTCCTTATTTGCTTGCGATTTGTTTTTCACCCTCTCTCTCGGACTCGATTATATTTCTAACGCTAACCCGGCTTGTAGTTGTGATTAACTTTGTAAATTTCAGTTTCGCCCTATTCACCCCCCCTCTAGGCGACTTTCAATTGGTATCGGAGCCCAGCGCTTCATTAGAGCCTAACCGCTTGAAGTGATGTCGGGAGATCACGCCAAGAAGGAGATAGAGACCAGCGACAAGCCCACTACAAGCCACGGGAAGGCTTCATCGGAAGAGTCCCGCAACAAGGGGAAGGGGAAGGAGAAGAAATCCTCTTCCCACAAGTCGCATCGGAGTGGCGACAAGAAAAAGAAGATGAGGAAGGTGGTCTACTACGAGACCGATTCTTCATCGCTTTCCACCTCCGGCTCCGACGCGCCATCCATTACTTCTAAGCGCCATGAGCGCAAGAAGTATAGTAAGATTCCCCTACTCTACCCCCGTATTTCAAAGCGTACTCCTTTACTCTCCGTTCCATTAGGCAAACCACCGGTTTTTGACGGTGAAGATTATTGTCGGTGTTTCGAAACCCGGGGGGTCCCTGGACCGACGAGTGAATTGTCGCCGCGTGCCCCAGCCCAGATGGGTCGGCGCGAGGCGGAACGCGAAGGGGGGAAGAAGTAGGCGTGGGAGGTGGAACCCGTGGCCTTCGTGTTAGCCCCGCGCCCAGGTCGGGTGCGCTTGCAGTAGGGGGTTACAAGCATCCACGCGGGAGGGAGCGAGCGGCCTTGCGCGAGCGCCGTCCCGTCCTTCCCCGCGCGGCCAACCCTCTGTAAGAGGGCCCTGGTCCTCCCTTTTATAGGCGTAAGGAGAGGATCCAGGTGTACAATGGGGTTGTAGCAGTGTGCTAACGTGTCTAGCGGAGGAGAGCTAGCGCCCTAAGTACATGCCATCGTGGCAGCCGGAGAGGTTTTGGCACCCAGTTCGTGTGGTGTCATGGCCGTCGGAGGAGCGCTGGAGCCTGGCGGAAGGACAGCTGTCGGGGCTGTCGAGTCCTTGCTGACGTCCTCTTGCTTCCGTAAGGGGGCTGAGAGCCGCCGTCGTCACAGGGCATGCGGGGCGCCATCATTACTCGTATAGTGGAGCGAGCCAGATGGGACGCCGGTCTTGTTCCCTGTAGCCTGAGTCAGCTCGGGGTAGGGTCATGATGGTGCTTCCTATTGACGTGGTCGGTCCGTGCCCTAGGTTGGGCGAGGTGGAGGCTCCTCTGAGGTCGAGGTCGAGTCTGTCTTCCAAGGTCGAGGTCGAGTCCGAGCCCCCGGGTCAGACAAGGCGGAGACCGTCGGTTGAGGCCAGGGCTGAGTCCGAGCCCTAGGGTCGGGCGAGGCAGAGTTCGTCGTCTTCCGGGGCTGAGCCCGAGTCTGAGCCCTGGGGTCGGGCGAAGCGGAGATCATCGTCTTTCGGGGTTGAGCCCGAGTCCGAGCCCTGGGGTCAGGCGGAGTGGAGTTCGTCGTCTTCCGGGGCCGAGCCCGAGTCCGAGCCCTGGGGTCGGGCGGAGCGGAGTTCGTCGTCTTCCGGGGCCGAGCCCGAGTCCGAGCCCTGGGGTCAGGCGGAGCGGAGTTTCCCATGGCGCCTAGGGCCGGACTTGGCTGCTGTCAGCCTCACTCTGTCGAGTGGCTCAGCAGTCGGAGCGGCGCAGGCGGCGCTGTCCTCTTGTCAGACCGGTCAGTGGAGCGGCAAAGTGACTGCAGTCACTTCGGCTCTGTCGACTGGAGGGCATGCGTCAGGATAAAGGTGTCAGGTCACCTTTGCATTAAATGCCCCTGCAATTTGGTCGGTTGGCGTGGCGATTTGGCCAAGGTTGCTTCTTGGTGAAGACTAGGCCTCGGGCGAGCCGAAGGTGTGTCCGTTGCTGGAGGGGGTCCTCGGGCGAGACGTAGATCCTCCGGGGTCGGCTGCCCTTGCCCGAGGCTGGGCTCGGGCGAGGCGTGATCGCGTCCCTCGAATGGACCGATCCTTGACTTAATCACACCCATCAGGCCTTTGCAGCTTTGTGCTGAGGGGGGTTACCAGCTGAGATTTAGGAGTCTTGAGGGTACCCCTAATTATGGTCCCCGACAGTAGCCCCCGAGCCTCGAAGGGAGTGTTAATACTCGCTTGGAGGCTTTTGCCGCACTTTTTTGCAAGGGGACCAGCCTTTTTTGGTTGCATTTTGTTCCGGTGGGTGCGCGCGAGCGCACCCGCCAGGTGTAGCCCCCGAGGCCTCGGAGGAGTAGTTTGACTATTTTGAGGTCTTTGTGTGTTTCGCAACACTTCGGCTGGTCTGGTTGTTCCCTCATGCGAGCTGGTCGTAGCCCGGGTTGCACGGTCGGGTCCCAAGTTCTCGGGCTGGTATGTTGACGCTGTCAACGGTTTGGTCGGAGCCGGGTTTGCGAGAGCAGCCCTCGAGCCTCTGCACAGGGCAAGAGGACGGTCAAGGACAGACTCGACTTTTTTACATACGCCCCTGCGTCGCCTTTCCGCAAGGAGGAGGGGGAGAGCGCCATGTTGCCCTCGGAGGGCGCCGAACATGGTGTCTCCGGTGAGCTATTGGCGGGTAATCCGAGTGGACACCCGTGCCCCATTTGTTAGGGGTCGGCTAGAGGCCCGGAGGCGCGCTCCAAAAGTACCTGCGGGTGATCTGCCGGACCCGGTCCCCTTTTGACGGGGACCGAGGGCTCGATGCCTCCCTCTGATGGGATTCCATTACAAGATCGTTCCCACTGGTCTTGGAAATGTCCTAGGGTACCTCGGGAGCGTAGCCTGAGCCTTGGTTGTGTATTGAACGTACCCAGGGTCATCCCTCGCTCTGTGTCTGAGGCGACTGTGAACCCTTCGAGGGCCAGCCTACGAACCCCTGATCAGTAGTGGGCGCGGAGCCCGAGTGGCCTGAGGCGACCGTTGAACCCTTCCGAGGGGCCATCCATCGAACCTCTGACCAGTAGTGGGCGCAGAACCCAAGCGCTCTGAGGCGGCCGTTGAACCCCTCCGAGGGGCCAGCCTTCGAACATCTGATCAGTAGGGAGGCTCGGGGCCTGTTTCCTTCACGGAGAAGGATCCTTTTCGGGGTATCCCCCTTTCCCGGTCCCTGTTGTAAGAGAGAGAAAGAGGAAAAGGATAGGAAATCGAATGACGTGGCGTACCTTTTTCGACGCGGTCATTATGGCGAAGGCGAAGCGCCGCTTGCTTCTCCTGCCTGAGGCGCCGCCTGTCCCGTCGCGGAGTTAATGCGACGGGGCGAGTGGTTCACGAGGCGGCCGTTGCGCATGTGCGAGCCGTTCGAGGAACGGAACACGGGCGCGCCGTCTTCACGCCGTGAGAGAGGGTTCACTCGCTGCCCCTGGATGGGACGTAAGCTTGGCTGACGACGTGACCGCTGCTCCTGCCCGCCTGCCACCGCCATTACTGCCGGTCCATTTTTGGCCGTATTGACCGTTGCACATGGCTGGCACTGCTGGGTCATACGCAGGGTTGCCTCGAGTCGCGATACTGGTTCCGCAGTCGAGTAGGCGCGGTAGTGGTGCGAGTGGCGGTGCAGTTGCTCGCACGTAGCAACCGGCGCGCCGGTTGCATGACGTGTGGGCCTGGGCCTCCATGCTGGGTGCGTTGGAAGTCGGAGGGGCGCGCCCACTTGGCGCGGTTGCATGCCGACTGCATGGCTGTCCACCCTTTCACCCGCTGGTCTGGGGCGAAAGTGGAGGAATGCTTGTAACCGCCGGGCGGTTGCATGCACCGCGCGCGGCGGTTTGGCTCCTTCTGCCTTGGACCAGCTTGCATGACGCGTGGGGCCTAGCCCCCGTGTCGTAGGGGGAGGACCTTGGAGCGTGTTGGAGAAGACTCAGTCCACGACGGCCGGGGACGCAAGTAGGGAGAGTCGCCTTTAAAAGGAGGGTGACCCCCTTGAAAAACGACCATGTCTTCGTGTTCCCTTATGCGTCGTGTCTTTCCACCTTCCGAGCCCCGGATGGGGGACACCCGCAATCCTTCCGCCTTGTCGTTGGAGGAACGCAACTTCGTGAAAGTTGGTACCTTTCAGCCATCGTTCGACTTCAAGGATTTTCATCATGCAGCCCGGCTGCATCCCCTCGCCGGTGGTCACCCAAGACGGTGACCTCTAGCTTGATGGCGGGGAGAAGCGAACCGGGCTGCGATCTTGGTTCCCCCCTCAGCTTCAAGGATGTTCATCATCCTTGCTGGGGCGGAGGCCAGGCTGAGCCGGAGCTCTACCTCCCGCGCGGGTTCATGGGTCAGCCTCTCCTTCAGCATTCAAGGGAGAGGGCGCTCACTGGCCCTGCGAGAGGGGCGGACTTCGACAACACGGGGCTGGTCGACGGCGGGCGTCGCCAGCTTCAGCACGTTGGGCTCGCCGGCTTGGCTCCCGGTGCCCCCTCCCGCCGCAAGGGCGGTTGTCGCGCCGTGCGCACGGGTGGAGCGCCCAAGACGTCGCGCGCTGCTAGGGCGGCGTTCGTGTTCTGGGGCTATCCTGCCTTTGCACCGGTACGGCGCCTCCGCGCGGGGGTCGGTGCCCCGCTCGTCCGGGAGGATCCAAGTGGGGATCTGCCGATGGGCTGACGGCTCCGGTCGTCGGTGCCGAGGTGGATGCGGCTCGAGAAGTCCCCGTCGCCGACGGGATCACCGCCACCATCCATGCTTCGGGCCTCCGGCTCTTTGTACTTGTCCTTGCCCCTCGAGCGTCGGCGTGGGCGAGGGCAAGGTTGTAGCGGCGTCCGCCCTGAGGCCATCGCTGCTGCTGTGGGGACGGAACCGGAGTTCTATTTGCATTGGCACCTTGAATGCCGGTGTCTTGTTCATTGCGGCTGTCGGGGCCCGAACATGTATGTATTTTCGGCACGGGGCCGTGTTTTTTCTTCATTTCGAGCACTAAGACTCGCCTGTTGATTATCTGAACCGCTTCACCAAGCGTGAGTCGCCTCGTGCGAAGGTGACGAGTGAGGTATCCGTATCCCGGAGGCGTAGGAGTCCCTCGGCTCGGTCGGCCTTGCTGTCCGAGGCTTCTCTTGCTTAGTTAAAGGAACCCTTGGCCGCTCTTCGATGAGCCGAAGCCGGAGGTAGCGGTGTCAGCACGGACAGAGGCAGAGTTGGCTCGAAAAGAAGATTTGGTCAGCCGGAGCCTGGCCGGGTCGTCCACTGGCGGGACCGACGCCGGAGTTGAGCTGCCGAGGCCACAAGCCGGGCTGATGTCTTCGGGGGTCAGCTGGCCGAGGCCTCGGGGTGACCGGCCGAGCCGTCTTGTAATACTCAAAAGTGTAATAAAAGTGGATAGAGTTAAACCCATTAGTTTGTGGCCTCTACTATTCATTGCATGTGATCAACACTAGTTAAAAGTGGGTAATTAGAGCCAAGAATATCTAAATAACTTGTGCATCATGCTGGATTTTATTTTGTGTGCATTTTGTGACAACATAAAATAATTTGAAGAAGAAATATATTAAATTCCTAAATTTAAAAATTGGAAAATAAAAGAAATTCTTGAATCTAGAAAAGAGAAGAAAATGGTGTGGATAAAAATAAGTAAATAATAATATTGTAGAAGTTATATTTACTGGAAAATTTGAAGTTCAAAACATAAGTGAATTGGAATTTGGATTTGAATTTGGATCCACACACAAATTTGGAGTTTAAATGAAAAACAAAAAAAAAGGTGACAGACTCGACTTGGGTCGAATCCCTTGCCCTTGGCCCACTTCCAGTTGACTGCATCCGCGTGGCCCACGGCCCAGGCTACCACTGCGTCGTGGTGGCAAACGCACGCGCTTGTGCTGGTTTCGTCACCGACCGGTGGGGCCCTCTGGCCAGCCGCCACCACGCGCGCCTTCTTCTTCCACCATCCGAAGACCCCGGCTGCATTCTAATAGCTCGCGCGTGATTCCCGTGGTCAACCGGTCGATCCCTCCGCCTCCTAATCCGCGAGCTCGCGTTTCCTTGCCTCAGTTGGCGCAACAACCTCCCACTCGCCCCCTCTACTCTTGCCGCTGATGGGGTCTCACCTGCCTGGACCGAATCTCTCTCCTGGAGACTCGCCGGGGCCGTTGAGTTCGGCCAGGGTCTATGCCGCGGTGTCCGCGACTACCTGGGCGCCAATGATTAAGCAGTGCGCCCGTGGTCTCTTCTCCCCATTCCCCAATTGCTGCACGAGACCCGCACTGCATCTAAAACCTCGACACCGCGCGCCGTGAAGGAAGGAGTTCACCACCGCTCACCAAATCCAAATTTCGTCGCCGCCATAGAGGCAACTCCATTTCGTCGGCGCAATGCACTTCGGGCAGTGACCTTCGCCCCTAGTAAACCCAAATCCAGATACCAGGGAACCTGCGCTGTGGCACACCTGTTCATTTGGCGAGGGGAGGAAGATCCGATTGGGGCGTTGCCGTGGTGCCGCATGCGGGCCACTGTTGGGGCCTAATTGGGTGGTCCGGGTGGCTCCCTCAAGTCCACTGGTGGTGTACGGGAGCTTGCCAAGCATAATCGGTGGCTGACCTGCGACGAATTGCTCGCCGGAGGACGCCGTGCCGCGCACCATCACAGACCGAGCCGCATCCATCGGTATTGTAAGTGAGACTCTTCCCTCCGAGTTCGCTTTCACTCCCCGCTTCGTATAGGCTCGGTCGACGTTGTAGCTAGTGCTCGGGTCGCTAGTTCGTTGTCGCCGGTGGGAGCTCCGCCGTGGAGAGGAGCGCGGCCGTGGGGGTTATGGCGCTGCAGGGGTGCTGTGTCCCGAGATTGGGGACGGACGCGTACCGTCAATCTAGCCACCGACGGTCTCGATTAAATCTGGCATACCGATTCGGCCTTGCGGCTTGGTGACCGCCGGATGGTGATCGTCCGCACCACGAAGTCAGGTCCACGTTTTAATCGTGCGCGTTGATCTAGAATCTGACGGTCCGCACTGTGAACCGGTATGATTAAGACTGGGATCTAATCCTAGCGGCCGGTTTTTGATCGAGCGGCCGAGATCTAGAGATACCCCTTCGCCGTGCCTATTTGTTAAAGAGCCCCTGTAGTTTTACGGAATTAACCCGCCGTCCCTTGTCGCGGTGCACTGTGTCTCGGGATTGTTTCGTGGAGACCCCTGCACTTCTCTGTATTAGTGTGCCTAGTCCAGGAAGCTAAGAAATTAGATAAATGGAATTAGAAAATGATATTTAATACAAAAATAAATGCTAGAATGTGTTTAAATCATAGAAATTTCATATGATGTCCAAATTAGTTCATTCTAATTCCTATAATTCTATAATATTATTGTTTATCACATAGTACCTCTGTTTTGACATTAAAGTCACATTAAAATTCATTTCCTAATTAATCTTATATCAAATCCATAAAACCTTAGGAAATTCATAACTTCGTCATTTTAATTCCGATTTGATCCGGTTCAAGTTGCGTTAGTCTCGTAGCAACGCGTAGGTCATTATTATGCAGTATATTCTTATGTTTGGTGTGATGTTAATTTTATCTATACCATGTTTATTTGTATTGCTACTACTAGTGCGAGGACTCGTGTCATCTGAAAAGCAAGTTGGTACCTGGAATCTCAAGTGCCAGGCAAGTTGTGCCCTTGATCACTTACTTTCCCAGCCATGTTCTTATTAATTTTAATGATCTGCATAGGATAATTTTGATGGGAGCCTTTATGTTACCCCAGTTTTGATTACCTCTATACCTTGTTCACCCCTGAAATATTTTTGGGTAGTACTTGCTATTGCTTTATGTGGATTGGGTATGGAGATACACTATTCATGATTATGCTGTTATTAACTTGTTATTATTATTGTTCATGTTAAGATCATTAAATTAATGGGAACATGGAGAACCACCCGGGAAAACAGTGCTACCACAAGGGTTTAATGGGACGCCCTTGGCTGACTAACTAGGAAAGCTAGTGGAAGACTACCTTACCCGAAAGGGGCAAGGGCAGTAGGGGAGAGGTCAGTGCGGGGAGGTCCCTGGTTGATTTTGCTGCGATGGCTGTCAGCCAGGAACCCTGTACTGGATCTTCCTATAAACTGTAGCGGGTTTTCGGAAGCTAGTGGAACTTTGTAAAGGCCTCGTAGTGGATCCCTAGCCATTCACCTCGGTAGTGTCTAAGGGCCTTGCAAACCCAGGCGACATGGGATACACGACTTGTGGGTAAAGATGCGCAACCTCTGCAGAGTGTAAAACTAGTATACTAGCCGTGCTCACGGTCAAGAGCGGCTCGGACACTCACATGATTAAATTATGGAACTTAAACTCAATCTGTCATTTCATTGCATCTGGGATTATTTTATTATTACTTTTATTTATTATTTCTAAGGGTTGGTATTTACTTGTACTTAGTAATTGCTAATAAAATTTTGACCAACTTATAAAAGCAATGCTCAGCCTCAACCTCTATTTCATTGTTCAGCCTTACACTACATGAACTCCCACCTTTGGTGAGTTCATGCCACATTATTCCCCACGACTTGTTGAGCTATGAACGTATGTGAGCTCACTCTTGCTGTCTCACACCCCCCCACACAGGAGAAGAGCAGATGGTTCAGGAGGAGCCACAAGGCGAGGAGTATGATCTGATCTAGGTGGCGTTTTCTCAGTCGACATTGGCGCCGACGATCCTTAGTTCGTTTTATGTTTACACTTCTATTTTTGTAATAAGTCTTCCGCTATGTAATAATTACTCTGATGTTTTATGACATTGATCTCTATACACTCTGTTATTATATATGTTGTCTTCTTGGCGCATGTATGAGATGCACCCGGCTTTGTCCTTTAAAACCGGGTGTTACAGAAGTGGTATCAGAGGAAATGTTGACTGTAGGACGAAACCTAGATAGAAATGGACAAAACCCTTACCTACTTATCTTATTCTGATTTATTCTATACTTATCTTACTCTTATTCTTTCTATGCTTATCTTGATCCTGTCTCACCTTCTACTATTCTACTCTGATCATTCTTACCTTTTCTACTCTGACACAAGATGGATTTCACACCTTGGAATCCTTACCCCTATGATATTTTAAGGGATAGGGAACCTAAGACAAAATTAAAAATATTTTCACTATTAAAAATGTTGGTTGATTGTTCTGATGATCAATGCCTGATTTGCTTCTTTGATTGATTGAAATAGTATAGATGGGCATCTTAGCATGTACCACCATAAGGTAATGTATTAGCGTTAGTAGGTGACACACTAATCTACTAACTAATAAATCCCCCGCAGTAACAATTCCTCGTAATTACTTGCCTTGTCTACAATTCTTCCTTTCTTACCCTATATTCCTAACCCAAATGTCTTACTCCTATAGTGTTAGAAGAGAGCACTATAGACATGATCCTTGGTATGTCATGATTAAGAAAGGCAAAATCAGTATGTACACTGTGCTAAGGGAACCGTAGAACTCACCCGCTCCAAAGAAGAAAGATTTGAAGTTGAAATTGCAATAACTACCGCTACTAGACTAGCGATATTCTTAGTAGATGGGAAGTTTGTTGGTGACAACATCCGTGTGGTTAGAGATTTTCCGGATGTCTTCCCAGAAGAATTATCTAGGACTGCTCCTATTTCTAAACGGCCATACATGATGTTCGTAGAAGTGCTGAAGGAACTTAAGAAGCAGTTGACGGAGTTATAAGAGGCTGGTTACATTCGTCCGAGTTCTTCACCTTGGGGAGCACCGGTTTTGTTTGTACGTAAGAAAGGTGGATTGCAAGGGATGTGCGTGGATTAAAGGTCCCTTAATGGTGTCATTATGAAGAACAAGTATCTGTTACCCCGCATTGAGGATTTATTTGATCGGATGAGAGATGCAAGGGTATTCTCAAAGATTGATCTCCGATCGGGTTATCACCAAATGAAGATTAGGCCATCGGATATTCCCAAGACGGATTTTTCGACCCGATATGGATTATATGAGTTCAGGGATATGTCGTTTGGATTAACTATGCACCAGCCTATTTTATGGATCTAAAGAATAAGGTGTTTATGGAGTATTTGGACAGATTCGTCGTAGTGTTTATCGACGATATTCTTATCTATTCTAAGAGTGAAGTGATCATGAGGAACATCTGAGATTGGAGCTACAGAAGCTACGAGATAATCAACTCTACGCCAAGTATAGCAAATGCGAGTTTTGGATTGACAAGGTGCCATTCCTTGGACATATCATTTCTAATGGAGGGATATCAGCGGATCCTGCTAAAGTCAAGGAGATAGTGGTGTGGAGCATACCCACTATAGTTATGGACATTCGGAGTTTCTTGGGACTCGCAGGATATTATCGGAGATTTATTGAAGGGTTCTCTAAGATTGCCAAGCCTATGACCTCGCTTTTGGAGAAAGGAAGAGAATTCAAGTGGGATGAGAAATGCCAAGAGAGTTTTGATCAATTGAAGGTGAGATTGATGTCTCCGCCAGTATTGATTATGCCAGATCTGCAGAAGGGATTTGACATTTACTGTGATGCATGTGGCCAAGGACTTGGATGTGTGCTTATGCAAGATGGTCATGTGATTGCCTATGCATCTCGTTAGTTGCGGAAGCATGAATTGAACTACCCCACTCATGACTTGGAATTGGCAGCGGTTGTGCATGCACTTAAGATTTGGAGACACTACATTATGGGGACTAAGTGCCAAGTATACACGGACCATAAGAGTTTGAAGTATATATTCACTCAGAAGGATCTCAACCTGAGGCAACGCCGTTGGTTGGAGCTCATTAAGGATTATGACTTGGAGATTCACTATCACCCAGGCAAGGCGAATTTGGTTGCAGATGCCTTGAGTCGGAAGGAGCATGTTCACTCCGCTTTCGTTGTCCAGCTACCTGACGAATTAGCAAAAGATTTTGAGAGACTCAACCTGGGAATTGTTACACATACGGAAGGAGTTACTATTGAATTGGAACCTACCTTGGAGCAAGAAATTCGTAAAGGTCAGGTTGGTGATGCCAAAATCCAGGAGATCAAGGATCTGATAACAGAGGGTAGAGGCCCGGAGTTCACGGAGGATGAACAAGGCACGATTTGGTTCAAGAATCGGATCTGTGTTCCCGACATTGAAAGTCTTCGGGAAACTATATTGAAGGAGGCACATGATTCAGTTTATTCTATCCATCCTGGGAGTACTAAGATGTATCAAGATTTGAAGCAAAAGTATTGGTGGTATGGACTAAAGAGAGATGTGGCTGCACATGTGGCTATGTGCGATGTATGCCAAAGAGTTAAAGCTGAACACCAGAGGCCAGCCGGATTATTGCACCCACTGAAGATACCTGAGTGGAAATGGGAAGAAATTGGTATGGATTTTATTGTTGGACTACCCCGCACTCCAGCAGGATATGACTCTATTTGGGTAATTGTGGACAGATTGACAAAAGTGGCTCATTTTATACCGGTGAGGACTAATTACACGGGAGCCAAGCTAGCAGAATTGTATATGACTCGGATAGTTTGTTTACATGGAGTACCTAAGAAGATCGTGTCTGATCGAGGATCACAATTTACTTCTCGATTTTGGAAGAAGTTGCATGAGAGCTTGGATACAAAGTTGAATTTTAGTTCAGCCTACCATCCCCAGACTGATGGACAGACAGAGAGGACTAACCAAGTGCTGGAAGATATGTTAAGAGCTTGTGCTCTCAAGCATGGAGGCAGTTGGGAGAAGAGCTTACCCTATGCTGAGTTTTCTTATAATAATAGCTATCAGGCCAGTTTGAAGATGTCGCCCTTTGAAGCTCTGTATGGCAGAAAGTGCAGGACCCCGCTATATTGGGATCAGACTGGAGAAAGACAGTTCTTTGGGCCTGAACTTATACAAGAGGCAGAAGAACAAGTTCAAATGATAAGAGAAAATTTGAGGATTGCACAATCCAGGCAGAAGAGCTATGCTGATAATAGAAGAAGACTACTGGAGTTCAAGGAGGGTGATCATGTCTATTTGAAGGTGTCACCACTCCGGGGTATGAGGAGATTTAAAGTTAAAGGAAAGCTGTCCCCTCGCTTTATTGGACCCTTCTTGATCTTAAAGCGAGTGGGTGAAGTTGCATATCAACTGGAGTTACCCGATCATCTGTCAGATGTACATGATGTATTCCATGTGTCTCAGCTGAAGAAGTGCCTTAGGGTGCCTGAAGAACAGTTACCACTGGAGGACCTCAGTGTTCAAGATGATCTGACTTATGCCGAGTACCCAATCAAGATTTTGGACACTTTGACTCGAGTTACAAGAAATAAGGTGATAAAGATGTGCAAAGTTCAATGGAGTCACCACGGTGAAGATGAAGCAACGTGGGAAAGAGAAGAAGAGCTTCGTATAGATTTTCCCCATCTTTTCCCTAGTCCTTCCTAAATCTCGAGGACGAGATTATTTTTAAGGGGGGTAGGATTTGTAATACTCAAAAGTGTAATAAAAGTGGATAGAGTTAAACCCATTAGTTTGTGGCCTCTACTATTCATTGCATGTGATCAACACTAGTTAAAAGTGGGTAATTAGAGCCAAGAATATCTAAATAACTTGTGCATCATGCTGGATTTTATTTTGTGTGCATTTTGTGACAACATAAAATAATTTGAAGAAGAAATATATTAAATTCCTAAATTTAAAAATTGGAAAATAAAAGAAATTCTTGAATCTAGAAAAGAGAAGAAAATGGTGTGGATAAAAATAAGTAAATAATAATATTGTAGAAGTTATATTTACTGGAAAATTTGAAGTTCAAAACATAAGTGAATTGGAATTTGGATTTGAATTTGGATCCACACACAAATTTGGAGTTTAAATGAAAAACAAAAAAAAAGGTGACAGACTCGACTTGGGTCGAATCCCTTGCCCTTGGCCCACTTCCAGTTGACTGCATCCGCGTGGCCCACGGCCCAGGCTACCACTGCGTCGTGGTGGCAAACGCACGCGCTTGTGCTGGTTTCGTCACCGACCGGTGGGGCCCTCTGGCCAGCCGCCACCACGCGCGCCTTCTTCTTCCACCATCCGAAGACCCCGGCTGCATTCTAATAGCTCGCGCGTGATTCCCGTGGTCAACCGGTCGATCCCTCCGCCTCCTAATCCGCGAGCTCGCGTTTCCTTGCCTCAGTTGGCGCAACAACCTCCCACTCGCCCCCTCTACTCTTGCCGCTGATGGGGTCTCACCTGCCTGGACCGAATCTCTCTCCTGGAGACTCGCCGGGGCCGTTGAGTTCGGCCAGGGTCTATGCCGCGGTGTCCGCGACTACCTGGGCGCCAATGATTAAGCAGTGCGCCCGTGGTCTCTTCTCCCCATTCCCCAATTGCTGCACGAGACCCGCACTGCATCTAAAACCTCGACACCGCGCGCCGTGAAGGAAGGAGTTCACCACCGCTCACCAAATCCAAATTTCGTCGCCGCCATAGAGGCAACTCCATTTCGTCGGCGCAATGCACTTCGGGCAGTGACCTTCGCCCCTAGTAAACCCAAATCCAGATACCAGGGAACCTGTGCTGTGGCACACCTGTTCATTTGGCGAGGGGAGGAAGATCCGATTGGGGCGTTGCCGTGGTGCCGCATGCGGGCCACTGTTGGGGCCTAATTGGGTGGTCCGGGTGGCTCCCTCAAGTCCACTGGTGGTGTACGGGAGCCTGCCAAGCATAATCGGTGGCTGACCTGCGACGAATTGCTCGCCGGAGGACGCCGTGCCGCGCACCATCACAGACCGAGCCGCATCCATCGGTATTGTAAGTGAGACTCTTCCCTCCGAGTTCGCTTTCACTCCCCGCTTCGTATAGGCTCGGTCGACGTTGTAGCTAGTGCTCGGGTCGCTAGTTCGTTGTCGCCGGTGGGAGCTCCGCCGTGGAGAGGAGCGCGGCCGTGGGGGTTATGGCGCTGCAGGGGTGCTGTGTCCCGAGATTGGGGACGGACGCGTACCGTCAATCTAGCCACCGACGGTCTCGATTAAATCTGGCATACCGATTCGGCCTTGCGGCTTGGTGACCGTCGGATGGTGATCGTCCGCACCACGAAGTCAGGTCCACGTTTTAATCGTGCGCGTTGATCTAGAATCTGATGGTCCGCACTGTGAACCGGTATGATTAAGACTGGGATCTAATCCTAGCGGCCGGTTTTTGATCGAGCGGCCGAGATCTAGAGATACCCCTTCGCCGTGCCTATTTGTTAAAGAGCCCCTGTAGTTTTACGGAATTAACCCGCCGTCCCTTGTCGCGGTGCACTGTGTCTCGGGATTGTTTCGTGGAGACCCCTGCACTTCTCTGTATTAGTGTGCCTAGTCCAGGAAGCTAAGAAATTAGATAAATGGAATTAGAAAATGATATTTAATACAAAAATAAATGCTAGAATGTGTTTAAATCATAGAAATTTCATATGATGTCCAAATTAGTTCATTCTAATTCCTATAATTCTATAATATTATTGTTTATCACATAGTACCTCTGTTTTGACATTAAAGTCACATTAAAATTCATTTCCTAATTAATCTTATATCAAATCCATAAAACCTTAGGAAATTCATAACTTCGTCATTTTAATTCCGATTTGATCCGGTTCAAGTTGCGTTAGTCTCGTAGCAACGCGTAGGTCATTATTATGCAGTATATTCTTATGTTTGGTGTGATGTTAATTTTATCTATACCATGTTTATTT
Source organism: Zea mays (assembly GCF_902167145.1). Taxonomy (NCBI): domain Eukaryota; kingdom Viridiplantae; phylum Streptophyta; class Magnoliopsida; order Poales; family Poaceae; genus Zea; species Zea mays. Next base: position 283,531,694 of record NC_050096.1, on the reverse strand, counting down.
GTATTGCTACTACTAGTGCGAGGACTCGTGTCATCTGAAAAGCAAGTTGGTACCTGGAATCTCAAGTGCCAGGCAAGTTGTGCCCTTGATCACTTACTTTCCCAGCCATGTTCTTATTAATTTTAATGATCTGCATAGGATAATTTTGATGGGAGCCTTTATGTTACCCCAGTTTTGATTACCTCTATACCTTGTTCACCCCTGAAATATTTTTGGGTAGTACTTGCTATTGCTTTATGTGGATTGGGTATGGAGATACACTATTCATGATTATGCTGTTATTAACTTGTTATTATTATTGTTCATGTTAAGATCATTAAATTAATGGGAACATGGAGAACCACCCGGGAAAACAGTGCTACCACAAGGGTTTAATGGGACGCCCTTGGCTGACTAACTAGGAAAGCTAGTGGAAGACTACCTTACCCGAAAGGGGCAAGGGCAGTAGGGGAGAGGTCAGTGCGGGGAGGTCCCTGGTTGATTTTGCTGCGATGGCTGTCAGCCAGGAACCCTGTACTGGATCTTCCTATAAACTGTAGCGGGTTTTCGGAAGCTAGTGGAACTTTGTAAAGGCCTCGTAGTGGATCCCTAGCCATTCACCTCGGTAGTGTCTAAGGGCCTTGCAAACCCAGGCGACATGGGATACACGACTTGTGGGTAAAGATGCGCAACCTCTGCAGAGTGTAAAACTAGTATACTAGCCGTGCTCACGGTCAAGAGCGACTCGGACACTCACATGATTAAATTATGGAACTTAAACTCAATCTGTCATTTCATTGCATCTGGGATTATTTTATTATTACTTTTATTTATTATTTCTAAGGGTTGGTATTTACTTGTACTTAGTAATTGCTAATAAAATTTTGACCAACTTATAAAAGCAATGCTCAGCCTCAACCTCTATTTCATTGTTCAGCCTTACACTACATGAACTCCCACCTTTGGTGAGTTCATGCCACATTATTCCCCACGACTTGTTGAGCTATGAACGTATGTGAGCTCACTCTTGCTGTCTCACACCCCCCCACACAGGAGAAGAGCAGATGGTTCAGGAGGAGCCACAAGGCGAGGAGTATGATCTGATCTAGGTGGCGTTTTCTCAGTCGACATTGGCGCCGACGATCCTTAGTTCGTTTTATGTTTACACTTCTATTTTTGTAATAAGTCTTCCGCTATGTAATAATTACTCTGATGTTTTATGACATTGATCTCTATACACTCTGTTATTATATATGTTGTCTTCTTGGCGCATGTATGAGATGCACCCGGCTTTGTCCTTTAAAACCGGGTGTTACACGTCTGCTCGAGCCGGATTCCTGGAGAAGACCCTGGCGGCGATGGCCCGGGTGTTGTGCTGATGTCGTCCTTCAGAGTGGAGATCCTCCAACCGCGTCGCCGTGCAAGGCTAGGTCAGACCCCACCGAAGGTGTAGTTGACGCCGAGGGTGCTGCTGCCCCCTTCAACTGTCGACGTCCGAGCCTGCAGGATCGGGTTGTCTTGTAGTGTGTGTATGTTTTATACGGCCGCCGAGGCCCAAACACACTGTCGTCGTGTTGTGATGCTGTGTCCCTTTTCCTCTTGTTTCGAGTATCCGGACTTATTTGTCGGTAACAGAATTGTTTGTGCGGGCGAGAGTTGCTTTTCACGGAAGGTGATGAGTGAGGTATCCGTATCCCGGAGGCGTAGGAATCCCTTGGCTCGGTCGGCCTTGCCGCTTACGCGCACTCTTACTCGTCCATAGCTTTCTGTCACCGACGTAGTCGAGAAGGCCCGAAAAATCGTTCCGACAGAGGAGCTTTTGAGCGTGAAGACTTGTTCGGTCCGCGGAATCACTTATCCGAGCGCGAGTTACTTATCGCAGAAGGTGATGAGTGAGGTATCCGTATCCCGGAGGCGTAGGAGTCCCTCGGCTCGGTCAGCCTTGGCTGCTTACGTGTACTCCATCGTTTTCAGGATCCACTTTCGAAGTAGTCGAAAAGCACGAAAGGCATTCTGGCAGAAAAGATTTTTTTTCTTTTTTCGAGGAAAATTTCGACGCAGAGGGGGTTCCCCCCTTCTAGCCCCCGAGGGAGGGTCGGGCTTTGCCGAGGCAAGGCTGACCCTTCCTTGACGACCAGACTTTGTGTGTGAACGGGGTGTACGAATAACTTGGAAGCATCTTAAGGGTAGAAGCGACGTAGCTGTTGGATGTTCCAAGCGTTGCTGTAGACCTTGCCTTGACTGTTGGCCAGCTTGTATGTTCCGGGCTTCAGAACCTTGGCGACGACGAACGGTCCTTCCCAGGGAGGCGTGAGTTTGTGCCGCCCTCGGGCGTCTTGTCGCAGCCGAAGCACCAGGTCGCCCACCTGGAGGTCTCGGGACCGAACCCCTCGGGCGTGGTAGCGTCGCAGGGACTGCTGGTACCGCGCCGAGTGCAGTAAGGCCATGTCCCGGGGGTCAGGCGGAGCGGAGTTTCCCATGGCACCTAGGGCCGGACTTGGCTGCTGTCAGCCTCACTCTGTCGAGTGGCTCAGCAGTCGGAGCGGCGCAGGCGGCGCTGTCCTCTTGTCAGACCGGTCAGTGGAGCAGCGAAGTGACTGCGGTCACTTCGGCTCTATCGACTGGAGGGCGTGCGTCAGGATAAAGGTGTCAGGTCACCTTTGCATTAAATGCCCTGCGATTTGGTCGGTTGGCGTGGCGATTTGGCCAAGGTTGCTTCTTGGTGAAGACTGGGCCTCGGGCGAGCCGAAGGTGTGTCCGTTGCTGGAGGGGGTCCTTGGGCGAGACGTAGATCCTCCGGGGTCAGCTGCCCTTGCCCGAGGCTGGGCTCGGGCGAGGCGTGATCGCGTCCCTCGAATGGACCGATCCTTGACTTAATCGCACCCATCAGGCCTTTGCAGCTTTGTGCTGATGGGGGTTACCAGCTGAGATTTAGGAGTCTTGAGGGTACCCCTAATTATGGTCCCCGACAATTATAACATGTGGAGTGACAAAATGAGGCATCATCTAACCTCACTCCACACAAGCATTTGGAATGTTGTTGAGTTTGGTGTACAGGTACCATCCATAGGAGATGAATACTACGACTCGGACGAAGTGGCCCAAATCCACCACTTTAACTCCCAAGCCACCACTATACTCCTCGCCTCTCTAAGTCGAGAGGAGTATAATAAGGTGCAAGGGTTAAAGAGTGTGAAGGAAATTTGGGACGTACTCAAGACCACACACGAAGGAGACGAGGTGACAAAGATCACCAAGCGGGAGACGATCGAGGGGGAGCTCGGTCGCTTCATGCTTCACCAAGGGGAGGATCCGCAAGCTATGTACAATCGCTTGAAGATCTTGGTGAACCAAGTGCACAACCTCGGGAGCGAAAAATGGGATGACCATGAGATGGTCAAGGTTATTCTTAGATCCCTCGTTTTTCTTAATCCTACGCAAGTTCAATTAATTCGAGGTGATCCTAGATACAAGCTAATGTCTCCCGAGGAGGTTATAGGCAAATTTGTGAGCTTTGAGCTAATGATTAAAGGCTCAAAGAAAATCATCGAGCAAGGCACCTCCTCCACGCCCGAGGCACAACCCGTCGCATTCAAGGCAACGGAGGAGAAGAAGGAAGAGTCTACACTAAGTAGGCTCCCCATCGACGCCTCAAAGCTCGACAATGAGGAGATGGCTTTGATCATCAAAAGCTTTCGACAAATCCTCAAGCAAAGGAGGGGGAAGGACTACAAGCCCCGCTCCAAGAAGGTTTGCTACAAGTGTGGTAAGCCCGGTCACTTTATTGCAAAATGTCCTATTTCTAATGACAGTGACAGGGGCGACAACAAGAAGGGGAGAAGAAAGGAGAAGAAGAGATATCATAAGAAGAAGGGCGGCGATGCCCATGTGTGCCGCGAGTGGGACTCCGACGAGAGCTCCACCGACTCCTCCTCCGACGAGGACGCCGCCAACATCGCCGTCAACAAGGGACTTCTCTTCCCCAACGTCGGCCACAAGTGTCCCATGGCAAAAGACGGCAAAAGAAAGAAGGTTAAATCTAAATGCTCCACTAAATATGCATCCTCTAGTGATGAAGATAATTCTAGTAACGAGGAGGATAATTTGCTTACTCTTTTTGCCAACCTTAACATGGAACAAAAAGAAAAGTTAAATGAATTGATTAGCGCTATTCATGATAAGGATGAACTCTTGGATAGCCAAGAGGACTTCCTAATTAAGGAAAATAAGAAACATGTTAAAGTTAAGAATGTTTATGCTCTAGAAAAGGAAAAATGTGAAAAATTATCTAGTGAGCTAAGCACTTGCCATGATTTGATTGCTAACCTTAGAAATGAAAATGCTAGATTAATTGCTAAGGTTGATTCAAATGTTTGTGATGATTCATATGTCAATCTTAGAAATGATCATGATATTTCTATTGCTAAGATTGAAAAATTGAATGCCTCTCTTGCTAGCCTTAGATGTGAAAATGAAAATTGATTGCTAAGGCTAAAGAATTAGATGTTTGCAATGCTGAAAGCTCTCTTGTGAGTTTTGGTGTTTGGATGACAACTCAATTAAAGGACTAACAAGTGTACTAAGTGTTGAACAGGTGCTTAAGGTAAATCTAACAGGGTTCAACACAAGTGAACCAATGTGATGGTCCAAGAACTGGATTATGGATACATAATGGACATCATAAGTAAGATGGACATTGCATAAAGTGAGACTCAGGTGCGTAGCTCGGAGACAACTGATCAAGCCAAGGACGGAGGCAAGAAGAGCTTCGAGGTACCAAGTGCACGGGAGAAGGTCAAGGAGGCTGAGGAACCCAAAGCCAAGGGTGAAGAAGAAGGCTTGCAAAGTCAAGGGTGATCGAGTTGAGAACAGCTACGGCACATCAAGGATCACTACATAAGGACGTGACTTATAGCCAATGAGGTAACAGCTACAGTTATGTGGTGTAAGTCATAAGGCTCAAGATCAAGCTCTAAGAAGGAGATCAAGGTCACTAGAAGGAGAACAAGTGTCAAAACCAGAACTGGAAGCAGCCCAAAAGAGCTAAGTTCACCTTAATCTTTAGTTTGGGTTGTTCCTATGTTTGGAGATGTTCTATGTGACCTTTGCAGGATGTTGGAGCTAAGAAATGTCAATCTAGATCAAGTCAAGCTGACTTGATGATTTATGAGTCCAACATCAAAGTTCAAGCATGTCAAATGCTATAGATGTGAAAATCAAGAGAAGGTATGTTTCTAGACTTAGTACATTGGTTTTGTGTACTAATATACTTGTCTAAGTGTTAGAAACAGAAGGAAGAAGAAAAGGAAAGAAGTGCAAAAGGCTTGGCTGTGTACAGCCAAGACTCAGCTCGGTCTGGCACACCGGACTGTCCGGTGGTGCACCGGACAGTGTCCGGTGCGCCAGGCTGAACTCTGGCGAACAGGCTGGTCTCGGGAGAAGTCTGGCGACGTTCGGCTATAATTCACCGGACTGTCCGGTGGTGCACCGGACTGTCCGGTGAGCCAACGGTCGGCTGGGCCAACGGTCGGCCATGCAATCCGCGCGTGACGCGTGGACGAGCCAACGGTCAGATGGGGGCACCGGACTGTCCGGTGTGCACCGGACAGTGTCCGGTGTGCCAACGGCTCTAGGACTGCAACGGTCGACTGCTCCATTTATGTAAGGAGATCAGGCACCGGACTGTCCGGTGCGCCACCCGACAGAAGGCAAGATTTGCCTTCCTAGATTGCTTCCAACGGCTCCTAGGCCCCTTGTGCCTATAAAAGGGACCCCTAGGCGCCTCAAGCAAGTACAAGTGCAGCCAACAAGTCCATACACCATTTGGATCAATTCTTTCTCTCCCTCTCTTGTGTATCTCTCTAGTTTGTGTAGAGGCGAAGTTATAAGCCTTTAGAGAGAGGGGAAGTGCTGCTGAGAGCTAGAGCAAAATCTTGAGCGCATTGTTACTCTGTCGGAGTGCTGTTGAGAAGATTGTAAGCAACCACGACATCGTTGTAACTGATATCAACATAGTGGAAGGCTCTATCTGTCGCCCGACAGATCTGAGCAAATGGAGGAAGGAGTTGAAATAGACTCCAAGCCAAGGTGTGGCTAACTCCAACGAGGACTAGGCAAGCATTTCAGGCTTGGCCGAACCTCGGGATAAATCCCTGTGTCTGTGTGCTCTGCTCTGTGCTGTGTGCTGTTTCTCTGTCTTATTTGTTGTTTATACTTGCACTTCAATATTTATATGTGCTATAAGCTGTCTTCGAAGTGCAGGGTATTTTAAGACAGGAACTTCAATTCCGCTGCAACCTACTCGAAGGGTCCTTCATTCCACTGCGATCCAGCCTTCGAGTAGAGTAAGAATTTCCAGTTATAAAGTGATAATTTTTATTCGCCTATTCACCCCCCCTCTAGGCGACATCCAGATCCTGTTCCCGGGCAAAGGGAACTTTCAAATGCTTCCATTTCCGATCTTAGAAGTGAAAATGATATTTTACATGCTAAGATTGTTGAACTAAAAACTTGCAAACCCTCTACATCTACCGTTGAGCATGTTTCTATTTGCACTAGATGTAGAGATGTTGATATTGATGCTATTCATGATCATATGGTCTTAATTAAACAACAAAATGATCATATAGCTAAATTAGATGCTAAAATTGCCGAGCATGAACTTGAAAATGAAAATTTTAAATTTGCTCGTAGTATGCTTTATAGTGGGAGACGCCCTGGCATCAAGGATGGCATTGGCTTCCAAAAGGGAGACAATGTCAAATTTAATGCCCCTCCTAAGAAATTGTCTAACTTTGTTAAGGGCAAGGCTCCCATGCCTCAGGATAACGAGGGTTACATTTTGTACCCTGCCGGATATCCCGAGCATAAAATTAGGAGAATTCATTCTAGGAAGTCTCACTCTGGCCCTAATCATGCTTTTATGTATAAGGGTGAGACATCTAGCTCTAGGCAATCAACTCGTGCTAAATTGCCTAAAAGGAAAACTCCTAGTGCATCAAATGAACCTAGCATTTCATTTAAGACTTTTGATGCATCCTATGTTTTAACTAACAAATCCGGCAAAATAGTTGCCAAATATGTTGGGGGCAAACACAAGAGTTCCAAGACTTGTGTTTGGGTACCCAAAGTTCTTTTATCTAATGTCAAAGGACCCAAAACTGTTTGGGTACCTAAAACCAAGAACTAAACTTGTTTTGTAGGTTTATGCATCCGGGGGCTCAAGTTGGATCATCGATAGCGGGTGCACGAACCACATGATAGGGGAGAAGAAGATGTTCTCCTCCTACGAGAAGAACCAGGATCCTTAATGAGCTATCACATTCGGGGATGGAAATCAAGGTTTGGTCAAAGGATTGGGTAAAATTGCTATATCTCCTGACCATTCCATTTCCAATGTTTTTCTTATTGATTCATTAGATTACAATTTGCTTTCCGTATCTCAATTATGCAAAATGGGCTACAACTGTCTATTTACTGATATAGGTGTCACTGTCTTTAGAAGAAGTGATGATTCAGTAGCATTTAAGGGAGTGTTAGAGGGTTAGCTATACTTAGTTGATTTCAATAGAGCTGAACTCGACACATGCTTAATTGCTAAGACTAACATGGGCTGGCTCTGGCATCGCCGACTAGCACATGTTGGGATGAAGAATCTTCACAAGCTTCTAAAGGGAGAACACATTTTAGGACTAACCAACGTTCATTTTGAGAAAGACAGGATTTGTAGCGCATGCCAGGCCAGGAAGCAAGTTGGCACTCATCATCCACACAAGAACATCCTAACGACTGACAGGCCACTTGAGCTCCTCCATATGGACATATTCGGCCCGATCGCTTACATAAGCATCGGCGGGAGTAAGTACTATCTTGTTATTGTGGATGATTATTCTCGCTTCACTTGGGTGTTCTTTTTGCAGAAAAAATCACAAACCAAGAGATCTTAAAGGGATTCTTGAGACGGGCTCAAAATGAGTTCGGCTTAAGGGTCAAGAAAATTAGAAGCGATAATGGGACGTAGTTCAAGAATTCGCAAATCGAAGGTTTCCTTGAGGAGGAGGGCATCAAGCATGAGTTCTCTTCTCCCTACACGCCACAACAAAATGGTGTAGTGGAGAGGAAGAATAGAACTCTATTGGACATGGCAAGAACCATGCTTGATGAGTACAAGACTTCGGATCGGTTTTGGGCCGAGGCGGTCAACACCGCTTGCTACGCCATCAACCGGTTGTATCTACACCAAATCCTCAAGAAGACATCATATGAACTCCTAACCGGTAAAAAGCCCAATGTTTCATATTTTAGAGTCTTTGGTAGCAAATGTTTTATTCTTGTTAAAAGGGGTAGAAAATCTAAATTTGCTCCTAAGGTTGTAGAAGGCTTTTTACTAGGATATGATTCAAACACAAGGGCATATAGAGTCTTTAACAAGTCCACTAGACTAGTTGAAGTTTCTTGTGACATTGTGTTTGATGAGACTAACGGCTCTCAAGTAGAGCAAGTTGATCTTGATGAATTAGATGATGAAGAGGCTCCGTGCGTCGCGCTAAGGAACATGTCCATTGGGGATGTGTGTCCTAAGGAAATCGAAGAGCCCATTCAAGCACAAGATCAACCATCCTCCTCCATGCAAGCATCTCCTCCAACCCAAGATGATGATGAGGCTCAAGATGATGAAGAGGAAGATCAAGAAGATGAGCCACCTCAAGACGACGGCAATGATCAAGGGGGAGATGCAAATGAACAAGACAAGGAGGATGAGCAAGTTCCAAGACCGCCACACCCAAGAGTCCACCAAGCAATTCAACGAGATCACCCCGTGAACACCATCCTCGGCGACATTCATAAGGGGGTAACCACTAGATCTCGTGTTGCACATTTTTGTGAGCATTACTCTTTTGTTTCCTCTATTGAGCCACATAGGGTAGAGGAAGCACTTCAAGATTCGGATTGGGTGATGGCGATGCAAGAGGAGCTCAACAACTTCACGAGAAATGAGGTATGGCATTTAGTTCCACGTCCTAACCAAAATGTTGTAGGAACCAAGTGGGTCTTCCGCAACAAACAAGACGAGCATGGTGTGGTGACAAGGAACAAAGCCCGACTTGTGGCCAAGGGATATTCACAGGTCGAAGGTTTGGATTTTGGTGAAACCTATGCACCCGTAGCTAGGCTTGAGTCCATTCGTATATTATTAGCCTATGCTACTTACCATGGCTTCAAGCTTTATCAAATGGACGTGAAGAGTGCCTTCCTTAATGGGCCAATCAAGGAAGAGGTCTATGTTGAGCAACCTCCCGGCTTTAAAGATAGTGAGTATCCTAACCATGTATATAGGCTCTCTAAGGCGCTTTATGGGCTCAAGCAAGCCCCAAGAGCATGGTATGAATGCCTAAGAGATTTCCTTATTGCTAATGGCTTCAAAGTCGGCAAGGTCGATCCTACTTTATTTACTAAAACACTTGCCAATGATTTGTTTGTATGCCAAATTTATGTTGATGATATTATATTTGGGTCTACTAACGAATCTACATGTGAGGAATTTAGTAGGATCATGACACAGAAATTCGAGATGTCAATGATGGGGGAGTTGAAGTACTTTCTAGGATTCCAAGTTAAGCAACTCCAAGAGGGCACCTTCATTAGCCAAACTAAGTACATTCAAGACATTCTAAACAAGTTTGGGATGAAGGACGCCAAGCCCATCAAGACACCCATGGGAACTAATGGGCATCTCGACCTCGACACGGGAGGTAAATCCGTAGATCAAAAGGTATACCGGTCGATGATAGGTTCTTTACTCTATTTATGTGCTTCACGACCAGATATTATGCTTTCCGTATGCATGTGTGCAAGATTCCAAGCTGATCCTAAGGAAGCTCACCTTAGGGCCATAAAACGAATCTTGAGATATTTAGTTTATACTCCTAAGTTTGGCCTTTGGTACCCCAGAGGATCCACATTTGATTTAATTGGTTATTCCGATGCCGATTGGACAGGGTGCAAAATCAATAGAAAGAGCACATCGGGGACTTGCCAGTTCTTGGGAAGATCTCTGGTGTCGTGGGCTTCAAAGAAGCAAAATTCTGTGGCTCTTTCGACCGCCGAAGCCGAGTATATTGCCGCAGGCCATTGTTGCGCGCAATTGCTTTGGATGAGACAAACCCTTAGGGACTATGGTTACAAATTAACCAAAGTTCCTCTTCTATGTGATAATGAGAGTGCAATCCGCATGGCGGATAATCTCGTTGAGCATAGCCGCACTAAACACATAGCCATTCGGTATCATTTTCTAAGGGATCACCAACAAAAGGGGGATATCGAGATTGCATATGTTAGCACCAAAGAACAATTAGCCGATATCTTTACCAAACCATTGGATGAACAAACTTTTACCAAACTTAGGCATGAGCTAAATATTCTTGATTCTAGGAATTTTTATTGATGTCTTGCATACATAGCTCATATGTATACCTTTGACCATCTCTTTCATGTGCTATGACTAATGTGTTCTTTCAAGTCCATTTCATGCTAAGTCATAGATTGAAAGGGAAAAGGAGTCTTCGGCGAAGACAAGGCTTCCACTCCGCTTCATCAAATCATTCATCCTTCGCCGTCACTCCGCACCAACTCTCCAACTTTGGTATAATCTTCATTCCTTTTCTCCCGTCCAAAGGGGGAGAGAGTAGTCTAAAAGGGCTTTTATTTCACTCAAATATCCGTTTTCGGCGATTCATGCCAAAGGGGGAGAGAGTATTAGCCCAAAGCAAAAGGACCGGACCGCACCACCACCAATTTCAAAAATTTATTTGGTATGGAGTCTATTAATTGGTGAAGTTATCTTATTTTGATATAATTTCAAATTGGTAATACCGTCTTCAAAATTAATATTTAAAACCCTTTTGAACACTAAGAGGAGGATTTCGTTAAAGGGGAGTTTTGTTTAGTCAAAGGAAAAGCATTTGAAACAGGGGGAGACAATTTCAAAACTTGAAAATGCTTCTCAAAAATTTTATTCATTTACCTTTGACTATCTGCAAAAGAACCTTGAAAAGAATTTCTAAAACATTTTGCAAAAACAAAACATGTGGTGCAAGCGTGGTCCAAAATGTTAATAAAAAGAAAAGACATCCATGCGCATCTAGTAAGTATTATTGGTTTCATTCCAAGCAACCTTTGCACTTACATTATGCAAACTAGTTCAATTCTGCACTTCTATATTTGCTTTGGTTTGTGTTGGCATCAATCACCAAAAAGGGGGAGATTGAAAGGGAAATAGGCTTACACCTTTTCTTAAATAGATTTTGGTGGTTGAATTGCCCAACACAAATAATTGGACTAACTAGTTTGCTCTAGTCTATAAGTTCTATAGGTGCCAAAGGTTCACAACAAGCCAATAAAAAGACCAAAGATGGGTTCAAATAAAGAGAGCTAAATACAACCCAAAGGCACTCTGGTCTGGCGCACCGGACTGTCCGGTGTGCCACCGGACAGTGTCCGGTGCACCACCGGACAGTGTCCGGTGCACCAGGGAACTCGACGCTGAACTCCTCACCTTCGGGAAAATCAGAGGGCGCTCCGCTATAATTCACCAGACCGTCCGGTGAGGCACCGGACTGTTCGGTGTGACAGCGGAGCAACGGCTACTTCAAGCGCAACGGTCGACTGCAACGCATTAAATGCGTGCCAGCGCGCGCAGAGGTCAGAGCACGCACAGCAGGCGCATCGGACAGTCTACAGGACCTGTCTGGTGCACCACCGGACAGCCCAAAGGCCCCACCAGTCAGAGCTCCAACGGTCGAACCCTAACGGCCGGGTGACGTGGCTGGCGCACCGGACAGTGTCCGGTGGCGCACCGGACTGTCCGGTGCGCCCGTCGACAGCAGCCTCCACCAAACGGCTAGTTTGGTGGTTGGGGCTATAAATACCCCAACCACCCCACATTCAATAGCATCCAAGTTTCTACACTTCTACACCTTACAAGAGCTATAGCATTCAATACAAGACACACCAAAGAGATCAAATCCTTTCCCAACTCCACACAAAGCTTTAGTGATTAGAGAGAGAGATTTGTTGTGTTCATTTGAGCTCTTGCGCTTGGATTGCTTCTTTTCTTTCTCAATCTTCTTATGATCAATCTCAATTGTAATCAAGGCAAGAGACACCAATTTTGTGCTGGTTCTTGTGGGGACTTTGTGTCCCGTGTGATTGAGAAGAGAAGCTCACTCGGTCTAAGTGACCGTTTGAGAGAGGGAAAGGGTTGAAAGAGACCCGGTCTTTGTGACCACCTCAACGGGGAGTAGGTTTGCAAGAACCGAACCTCGGTAAAACAAATCCTTGTGTCTCATTTCTTATTTGCTTGCGATTTGTTTTTCACCCTCTCTCTCGGACTCGATTATATTTCTAACGCTAACCCGGCTTGTAGTTGTGATTAACTTTGTAAATTTCAGTTTCGCCCTATTCACCCCCCTCTAGGCGACTTTCAGAGACCACAAGGAGTTCCAAGATTATGATGAATTCTAGGCGTGGGTTAGCGGCAACCCCTAGTCGGCTGCCTGTGAAGGCCGCGTGTATCTACGTTTCTTTTCCGCACTTTGATTATTGTAAAGACTATGTGGATGTCTCAGACATATGATGTAATCGACTACTATTCCCCTTTTATATTATGATTTGAGCACTGTGTGATGATGTCCAGTTATGTAACTGCTGTGTACGTGAATTGCTGATCCTGGCACGTACATGGTTCGCATTCGGTTTGCCTTCTAAAACCGGGTGTGACATAAACGGTACAAGTGCTATCTTCCCCCATCTGCCTCTGCCTGCCGCAACACTCTGTTTTGCACGGCGAGATCTCGTCGGCGCGACGATGAACCAGACCCAAGCACACGATCTCCCAGATACACTAGAGGATAAACGAAGTAGGGACCCTAGCGAATATGGTTGACCACTCCTTACCGGCGAGGCGGCGATTGAGCAGCGCAGGGGTCTGGCGACGATGTCCAGCGGCTCCACGGTGGTTCTGGGGCACCGACGACAATCCAAGGCCCCCACGGCCGCCCACCCTCACCCAACAACATCAAGATGTCCCATGGGGCGGGCGAAGGTCTAAGGCCCGAGGGCGGAACTTCGACGCGATCGTGGTCCTGCTGACGGCGGACGCGGTCTCCTGCTTCGTTGTGCACCGACACCGACTCTCGTCGCTCGGTGATGGAGGAGGGCTGATGCACCAGAGGCTCACAACGAGGGGTATGGCTAGTCACGAGCGGTGCGAGGGGTTAGCTTTTATCCCTAAGAGGAGCGGATCCGGAGTTAGCGCCATGCTCCTGGGCCATCAAAGTTTTGTTACCGCGACGGAATATGAACAGTAACTAGGCCCACCGGTCAGTCGGTATGAGGCTGGCACGGAGAGCGCACGGCGAAGTGAGGCTGACAGAGTGGGTCCGCGCGGCAGTGACGCGTGTATACGCGAGTGCACGCAAGAACAGTCTCTATCAACTAGGCTCCAGTTGTCGGCGCATGCTTCCACGAGTTGGGCCGCATAGTGGAAAGACCAAGTGGGCCGCGCATGGGAAAATCGGCCCACCAGCAACGACAGCCATCTTCTCTTTTTTCTTTTTTTCTTTTTTGTTTACCTTTTCCATCTTTAAATCTAAATTTGAATTCAAATGTTGTTGTGATTTTTTGTACCCAGATTAAAGGTCTAATTTAAAGATTTCAGTATGAAAAAGATATATTTATTTATATATGGGTTTCTTTACAATGCACATGGTTTTTCTTTTCTTCTCCTTTATTTCCTATTTTATTTCCAAATCCTAGATTTCAAATTAGGTTTAGCTCTAATTTCAACATTAATACACTTTTATTACTATTATTATTATTATCATTGAATGCACAAATAAATAAACTTCAACATGATGCACTATTCCCTCTATTTAATGTAGTTGTTAGTAGTCAAGGTGACCCATGATTTAAATATGAAAAAAATAAAAAAACAACACAAGTAGTCTAATAAACCTTTTATATTTCTCAATACTTGTTCATTCTACAACTCCAATTATTTGGTTATTACATTTTAGCAGCTAACCATTAGCTCTAGTTCATTTAAACATTGCCCTACACTCTGTTTGAATGCACTAAGATAATTATTAGCTACTAAAATTAGATAGAGACATTTAAACACCCTAGTTTAACTATTAGCTACTTTTAGATGGAGACATCCATACATCCCAACTAATAATCTAGATAAATAGTAACTACACCCTTAAGTACCTATTACTCTATTTGTTCCGGTATATAAGACGTAACCACCTCTACTTTAAAGACCAAAAAATCTATTTAGTTCTCTCTATGTTATTGCACCAATATACGTATGTTTAGAGAGGACATACCTTATCTTATGAGACTAGAATAAAAATTGATTACGCCTTGTATACTTGGACGAAGAGAATTGTTCATTAGTTGGTTCAACTTAGCTAACTAATAGTTAGTCAACTATTTATTAGTCAACTAATTTCACTAGTAATTTTTAGACAGCTACCTGTCATGCAAACAGTCTCTAAATAGTAGTTGTTTGATATTTGGATTCAATAGTTTGGAGACCAAAAGTGTCTCGCGGACGGTCCGGCCCTGAGGCCAAACGGTCCGTGGTCCGGACAGTCCGCGGTGGTGGCGCAGACGGTCCGCGCGTGCGCAGAGTCAGTTAGGGTTCCTAGTTTCTCGCGGGATTTGTTACCTAAAATCACGGGATTAACTCGGAAATCAGTTTTAAGCGTATCTAGACCTCCCCTTTATATAGATGAAGGGCTACGACCAATTAAACCCCCAACAATCGATCAAATCAAGTCTATTTCTCGTTTTACCCTATACATTAGGAGTAGTTCTAGTCTAGTTCTAGGTTAGCCTCTCAATCCCCAAATTCTTCACTTCTCTTCGACTCTACGTCGATTAGAGGAGTCTAGGTCAGCCTGCCGAGCCTAGACAACTCCTAGAATCTCTCCACCCCGACGGGGTCCCTCCCGGGAGCGAGATCCAGGCGCCGCCGGCGACCTTTCGCCGCCCCTACGCACGCGCGGACCGTCCGGCCCCAGGGCACGGACCGTCCGGCCGTCAGGCAGGGAACGACAGCCCCTGCGCCAGGTCGCGGACCGTCCGCGCCTGTGCAGAGAGCACCGCTGCAGGTTCTTGTTGAGTGTTTGGCGCCCGAAAAAGGTGTCAACATACTTTTGGCGACTCCGCTGGGGATCTGGTGTCTAGATCTACTAAAATCAGGCTCTCAAATGGTCGGTTCTAAAGATCACACCGATATCTCCCTAGATAATCTCCTGAAGACGGCTGCCGAAAATCTAACAGCCTATGAGCAACAACAATACGAGGACTACATGCGCCAAGCGAAGGAGAAATTCTTGTCGCAATACACGGTGGATCGCCACTAGAAGGTTATCAAACATGGAGAGACTGACGTCGCATCTCTTCTGTCTTCGCTTCAAGTCCCCAACGTAAGTAAACCCGACGATATCCAATCTATTAAATATTATGTAGATCAGTATCATGATCAAATGAAACAACATATTGTAGGGTTAGAAGAGTCAATTAGAAAATTAACGCGTACGTTGGAGTAGTCTGTTGCTCCTAGTTTTCCATCATATGAGACTAGTAACATGATATCTATGTCTAATACATCGGCAACAAATGGGGATTTGTAGCCCCAGCCATTATATGGTATGCCGATAAACTCATATACAGGGCAAGTACCACCACCGCAATCCCTGCTTGGCAGATCGGCGCCCCTGAACACGGTCGGACCGTCCGAGCTTCTGCCCGGACCGTCCGACCCATATGCGGACCGTCCGGCTTGCTCTGCCGGACAGCCTGGGGCCGCCCTAGGACCACCGCCATCCTTGCTTAGCAGATCGGCGACCCTGGACGCGGTCGGACCGTCCGAGCTTCTGCCCAGACCGTCTGGCCCTTACGCGGACCGTCCGGCTTTCCCTACTGGACAGTCCGGGCCCGCACCAGGACTACCACGTGGCGTCCCGATAATGGCGAACGCAACCGGTCAGTTCGGATTTACCACCAGACAAACCGGATACGCATACGCAGAACCTGCTGTTGCACACCAGGCACCAAATTATTACACACCACAGCAGCAGTATGTTTCACACTCTACATATTTAAACCATAACGCACCATACAACCACAGACCGATCAACACTATCGATCGGTCACGGCAAGAAGGTCGGTATACTAATACCCGACCAAATGAGCCCCACAGCCCAGGATCCGGTGGTCTGCCATCGGGTGCAATGGAAAAAATTAGGGAAGAGATGACTGAACTATTTCGAGATAAGTTCGGAGTTAGTATAGCCAGAGTAGGGCAAACATACCAAAAGCCATATAATCAACGGTTTGACGCTATCCCATATCCACAAGGGGCAAGGATACCGGAATTTTCTAAGTTTTCTGGTGAGAATGGGAGAAGCACACACGAATACATAGGCCAGTTCCTAGCACACCTAGGCGAATTGGCCGATGGAGAAGCATTTCGTGTTCGTTTATTTTCTTTATCCCTTACTAGTACCGCTTTTGCATGGTACTCCGCCCTGCCTCCTAATTCCATTAATTCCTGAAATCAGTTAGAAAGTAAATTTCATGAACATTTCTTTGCCGGGGAATATGAATTAGGACTAGCTGACTTAGCTTCAGTTCGACAAGGACGCGAAGAATCGGTTAATGATTATATCCGGAGGTTTCGGGACACTAGAAACCGATGCTTTCGGATCCATGTCGTAGACAAAGAGCTAGCAGGGTTAGCTTTTAATGGGTTGCTATCCTACTTAAGAGACAAATTAGATGGGACCCAGTTCTTTTCGATAGCCCAGCTACATCAGCGGGCTTTAGCCTGTGAAAGCCGATTTAAAGAGACATCAAAATCGGTCGCCCGTACTATACATCTAATAGAGCATGATAGTTCGGATGATGAATCCGCAGATGTATATACCGCTGAGTTTATTTGGCCAACAAAGGCCAAATCTTCAGCATGTTCTTCCTTACAACCGGTTCAAAAGAATCGGCAAGAAGAGATTAAATTTACCTTTAATGTTGCCAAATGCGATAAGATATTTGATGAGCTACTTAAAAATAGCAACCTTAAATTAACTCATACTATCCCTCCTATAGATAAATTAAAGGGACGTGCTTATTGTAAGTGGCATAATTCTTTTTCTCATGCCACCAATGACTGTAATGTTTTTCGTCGACAGGTACAATCGGCCACAAATGAGGGCCGGTTGGCTTTTCAGGAGATGCAAGTGGACACACAGACATTTCCTATTAATACAATAGATATCGCATGCAAAAAGATCTTAGTTCGGCCCGAAATGGCCGATAAAGGCAAAAGCAAAGACATCATCATTGGCAGTCCTCGCATGTCGAATATATCACAAAAGGAGATTGCTCAAAAGGATCCGGACGATAAGGCTAAAAAGTCCGGAGGCACCGGGGGGCAGGCACAATTAAAGAGCCAAGCACGACAGCCTGGCCTGAACACCACAGACGGTATGGCACCTACGTGCGGACGGTCCGGTGCTCAGACAGACGGTTCGGCTAACTCTGCCGGACAGTCCGCCTATGCCCAAAGGCATCAGCCTCCACACAAAACCTTAAAAGGGAAGGAGACACAACGACAAAGCACAAATGGTCGGCTGATCAAAGCTGACTCTACCGTTGATCAGTTGCTCTCCAAGAATACTAGCGAGAAGACCGTTGTACGTGATCGGTCAACGAAGAAACCTCGGTCACCTGCTAAAACGAAACGGGTAAACAAAACGGCCCGAAAGGCGACACAACAAGCATCGCCTATTCATCCTATGAGACCAGGGTACTTTCCACCCGTTTACTCATCGTCGGTATATTATCCTGTTCAAACATGGAATGGTACGATGATGAATCCATGGTACATGTATAGTCTCTTTGTCTATCCATACTGGGGGCACCTCCATTCTCTTCCTTTTGATCCATTGATCAAATGGTCATGGCCGAGAAAGATAAAATCTGAAACGGCCTTTATACATTGGTGCTTTATTAAATGATCTCCATATTGAAAAGCCGGTGACTTACATCAGGTTTAGTTCATATGCTTTTGGTTCGTCAACCTTCACCAAAAGGCAGGGAGCATATGTTGGAGACCAAAAGTGTTTCGCGGACGGTCCGGCCCTGAGGCCGGACGGTCCGCGGTCCAGACAGTCCGCGGTGGTGGCGCAGATGGTCCGCGCGTGCGCAGAGTCAGTTAGGGTTTCTAGTTTCTCGTGGGATTTGTTACCTAAAACCACTGAATTCACTCGGAAATCAGTTTGAAGCGGATCCAGACCTCCCCTTTATATAGATGAAGGGCTACGGCCGATTAAACCCCCCAACAATCGATCAAATCAAGTCTATTTCTCGTTTTTACCCTATGCATTAGGAGTAGTTCTAGTCTAGTTCTAGGTTAGCCTCTCAATCCCCAAATTCTCCGCTTCTCTTCGACTCTACGTCGATTAGAGGAGTCTAGGTCGGCCTGCTGAGCCTAGACAACTCCTAGGATCTCTCCTCCCCGATGGGGTCCCTCCCGGGAGCGAGATCCAGGCGCCGCCGGCGACCTTTCGCCGCCCCTGCGGACGCGCGGACCGTCCGGCCATCAGGCAGGGAACGACAGCCCCTGCGCCAGGTCGCGGACCGTCCGCGCCTGTGCAGAGAGCACCGCCGCCAATTTTTGTTGAGTGTTTGGCGCCCGAAAAAGGTGTCAACAAATAGCTAAAAGTTTAATGCATTGTGTTCTCTAAATTATTTTTTATTTTCCTATTTACCACTGATTATGACATATAGATATAGATAGGTAGGATAAAATATCTATTTAGAGTTTATCTAATTGCTATTAGCTAGCGGGTCCAAACAGGACTGACGATTAGCTATGCTCACGTCATTGTCATCTCTTAAAACTAAAAACATGTCTATTCACACCATAGGCACGTAAATAGATCTAATTATCTAAATCTACAAGGCACAAACAACTAGAAGATGGCATCTCTAGTAAGATTGACAAATGACAAGTGCATCTATTGCTCTACACGTCATAATAACACTTTGGCCATGTATAGGAGTATAGTTTTTTTTGTAGTTTCCAAGTAATATTGTGATATTTTATGATACTATGGTACTGAGAGCCAAAAAGTGTTTAGGGCATGTTTGCCAACAATGTTTTTAAAACCATGGTTTTACAAAATTATACTTTACAATTGTTATGATAATACTGTAGTTTCAACTAGCTCCAAAAATACTATGTTTTGAGAAATATTGTTTGGATACAAGACAACATTGTAAACCATGGTATTAGGCAAAAGCTAGTCATGCCATAAAAACTCTAGGTTGGAGTGGAGTTTTTAATACTTCAAAAATACAGGGTATCTAAAATACAATGGTTTTAAAAATATAGTTTTCAGGATTACAACCAAACACCTTATAGCATAGTATACTATGATATTATAAACCCACAGTATTAACAGAAACAATAAAAATATTTTTTTCCAAATAGACCCTTAGTTGGTATAAGCAAAACACAGCTTTAATTATCATGGTTTAACTAAAACTATGGTATTTTAGAGCTTTTAAAACTCCACTCAGTTTTCCAATTGAACCAAATAGATCTCGGTTTTGATCAATATTGTGATTTTACCGTGTAAAGTAATGTTATTAATGACTCATGGACATGTTATTAATGAGATGTATTGGTTATACATATTAATGAGTATCTGTTTGAATTGTAAAACCTTATGATATTTTCTGAAGATTTGTATAACACCCCGTTTGGATCATTGGAATTGAATTCCATTCTAATAATAGTAATTTAGACATGTATCAATTAAGCTAATTCGGTTTTATGCAAAATATATTTGTATACTATTATTAGTAAGATGCCCGAGATATTTATGTGCGACATTTTTACTATAAAGGATTGAGACGAAAAGTGTCATAGAAGTTATAGAGTAGAAACAAATTTTACTAATGCATAAAATCATTTTCCATCCTCCACCCTATGAATTTGAGATAAGCTTATATCTGAATTTTGGAAGTAGTAGAATGTCAAATTCCAAACTAAATAAGTTACTTTTTTGAGTGAATTCTAATTCCTCTAAAATGAAGAGATCCAAACGCCCCATAAGTTTATAATTTATTGTGATAGCCTTAGGAGTTAAATGATGCAACTTACATGACATTATTGAAATCATATATGGTACTAATAGTTACAATATAGTTGTGAAATAACTAGATTAAAATAACAAACTTATATATGGATAGAATCACAAATAAATTATAACAGTATAACACATTTATACATAAGTTATTGTATTATTATACGTTGTCGTTGTAATACACAGACACCAGTACTTTCGATTAAAATTGCATCGCACTACTATCCCGAATCCATTCCACGGCCCAGTATCCTTTCCTCAGGCTCAGCTATCATGGGTCCATGTCCATCAGAACCGACGCAGAGCTCAGCCCGCGTGACTTCTTCCGGTGGCCCAATCCCCCGGCGCGGGACTGCCACTGCCAGAGCCGGCCAGCACAACAGACAACACCACCGCCCGTGACGCCTACGCGACTCACGCGAGCATGCGTGAGAAACCAGGCGGGAAGGTATCGGCGGCGGTGGACTGGAGGTGGAGGGAGCTGACGGCGACGTAAGCCGTGTCCCCGCTCCCCGGGCGACGGTGTGGAAAGCGAGGGCGCGGAAGTGTCCACGACCCGGGCGGGGGGTCAACGCTGCTGTTCTGTCTGTACCGTACACTATGCCACAGTACCGGCAGCAGCTGGCGTTCGAGCCGCGTAGAGCAGGAGAGTGGACGGAGCGGAGGCCTGGGCCGCCTGGCTGGCTCACGCTACGCTGCGAGCTAGATCACCTAGATGCCCCCGTAGGCCGTAGGCTGCCTACCTGTGCGGCTGCGCCGACAGTAGACGGACCACTAGAAAGGAAGTGCGTGCGTGATGCCACATTGCCACTGCACGTCGCTGGGCCTGGGCGGGCTACGCTCGCGCGCGACAGGAGAGCGTTTTCCTACTCCACCGCGGAACGGCGGAAGCGGAACCTTTTCTCCCCAGTTGTCGCGCGCGCATCACAACGTGGCCGACGAGCCCTCCCGGCTGGCTCCTCGTCGGCGCCGCGGTGGCGCGCGAGGGCCACTGGCGGGCGCGTGGCGCCTCGCGGCGCGCACACGGCGCGCGGGCAGGCGCTCGCGGCCACGATATATGGCGGGGCGGGGGCGGGGGCGGGGGCGCACGCGCACCATGGTCATCATGGGCGTATCTGTGGCCGGGTGGTGGCTCCGTCTCGCTTTCGGCCTTTTCCCGGTGCGCGCAGTGGCACGGCCGCACAGGGCTACAGCCTACAGGACGCGGCATAACGGAAAGCGAGAGACTGGCTGGTCCAGAGCCAGACGTAGACGATAGCATGCACTATTCAGCTGCTGCAGGGAAAAGGGGCAGCTCTGACTTGTGTGTGATCGTGTCCGAATCCGCTGCGTGCATGGTGGCAGTCGGCGTGCGTGATGGGTGGGTGGCGAGTGGCGACGGGCGGACGTGTGCGGACGGTGTAAAACCCGGGCACGTTTGATGGTCCTGTTAGCGGCTGTTCGGCTCCACTCAGCGTTGCACCATTTGCAAAAGATGGTTTGCAGAAACGGGTAAGGTGCCATCCCCGGCCAAGGCGCTAGATTTGGGTCCACACATTTCCACTCCGGGAATCATGTGGGTGTTCTTGTTTTGTTGGCTATGGCTGCTGCCTCGCTAGACACGAATCAAATTATTCCATATCAACTGCTGCCTTCCAAATGGGTGCGTGCAGTGCAGGTTCCTGCTTCCTAATACACATGCATTGCATTGTTTTGTGAGGCGCTCTAGGAGTTTAGTTGGGGGTACGTGGATGCCGTTTCTTCTTGGAGAAATCGCCGTGGAAGAACTACTATCCGTTCTGTTTAATTTGTGACATGCGGGATGGCGTTGGCGCGGTAGTTGCTCCTGAGGTTCGCTGATGTTGTGTTTCTTTTTTTTTCTTTTTTACAATCCAAGCGGATTACTTTATTGATCAAGAATAGTTATTGCTATAGTGACAGGATCCTTAGATATCACTGAGTCCGTACTCGACCATCCCAAAACTCAGTAATAAAAGTGTTCATCGTTTGGTTCACGAAATTTAACATAAATGGTATATGGTAATGAATCACATTTGAGTACCGGTGTTGGGGCCATGCTTCGTCGCCGAAGGTCCTGCAGGAAGAAACAGCTTCGGCTAAAGCTGTTTACACATGATGACCGAAGCTACCACTCATGAAGCTTCGGTGTTATAGCATGCCCGAAGACGAAAGATCGAACCGACTTAAAAATAGAATGACCTTTTAGCCCATAATGGTCTGAATCATTGTTGTAAACTTTTATAAGGGGCATGATTGTAATTCCTTACAGACTGTGTCTTGTGTCTATAAATAGTGAACATTATTCCTTTACTGTTCACGGATTCCTGTAATTGCAAACGCATTGCCCGGGAATTGTCATCTGTCAAGGAGAAGGTATAAATATACTCAAACTTTATGTTCTGACATTTTTATAATCAAATAGTAAAATAAATAAATAATGTTGCTTATTTCTGATACATTTATCTTTGATGTTTCATGTTTCATATATTATTTCATATTATTTTATAAGTTTAATCACGAAGGTATGACCTTCGTGATATTTCACTCATGGTCTTCGTCCGAAGTTCATTAAACCCTTGGGGATATAATGCTTCAGCGGACGAAGGGCATTAATATTTAACACTCTACGTTGCCTTGTTCTTAATTCATAGCATTTGAGAACAAGCCCCCAACATTGGCGCCCACCTCCGGTCAACTCACTTCCACTTTTTTGAGCTGATGGCTTCGGTCAAGAATCAAGCTGGAACTGCTTCGGCTCCGAAGCTGGTTCTCCCGATAACAGGCGGTTTATGCTCAGAGCCGGCCAACAAGAAACAGAAGAAGGAGGCACAGAGAAGAGTACAGCATGTAGGGGTACAAGGACCCTTCATCAAATCAAGATGGTCCCACATCCCAATTACTTTTTCTCAAGAGGATCTTCAGCTCAAGGATTACCCACACAATGATGCTATGGTTATCTCTTGTGTGATCAAAGGATTTCTGGTCCATAATGTTTTGGTTGATACGGGCAGTGCAGCAGATATCATATTTGCTAAGGCCTTCAGACAAATGCAAGAACCCGAAGACAAGATTCATGATGCTACGCACCCTCTTTGTGGCTTCGGAGGGCGACAGATTGTAGCACTTGGAAAGATTACCATGCCAGTGACCTTCGGATTCGTCAACAACACAAGAACTGAGCAAATTGTGTTTGACATTATTGACATGGAGTATCCTTACAACGCTATCATTGGTCGCGGAACACTCAATGCTTTTAAAGCAATCCTTCATCCAGCATATCTTTGTATGAAGATACCTTCGGATCAGGGACCTATTGCTATTTATGAGAGTCAGGAAGCCGCTAGAAAGGCCGAAGGGAATTGGACTGATTCAAAGGCAATCCATAACATAGATGAAGCCGAAGCTTGTGAGCAGTACAAGCATAGAAGGGAGAAGGCTACTTCGGCCGATCAGCCGAAGCCCATGCTTTTATGCGAAGATATCGCAGAGCAGAAGGTGCTGCTGGGATCTCAATTGTCTGAGGAACAAGAGAAAACCTTGATAAAATTCTTGTTCAACAACAAAGATGTCTTTGCATGGTCGGCTAATGATCTTTGCGGAGTTAACAGGGATGTTATTGAGCATTCGCTTAATGTTGATCCATCTTTCAGACCCAAAAAGCAGAGGCTTCGGAAGATGTCTGATGACAAGGCCGAAGGTGCTCGAAATGAAGTGAAAAGACTTCTCAGTGTTGGAGTTATCAGAGAGGTAAAATACCCAGAATGGCTGGCTAACACTATCATGGTAAAAAAGGCCAATGGTAAATGGAGGATGTGTATCGATTTTACTGATCTCAACAAGGCCTGTCCGAAGGACGAGTTTCCGTTGCCAAGGATAGATTCCTTAGTTGATGCAGCAGCTTCATCAGAGCTTATGAGTCTGCTGGACTGTTATTCAGACTATCATCAAATCTGGATGAAGAAGGAGGATGAGCCGAAGACCAACTTCATAACCCCTAGTGGAACATATTGTTACCTTCGGATGCCTGAGGGGCTCAAGAATGCTGGAGGAAGCTTGAGTAGAATGACAGCGAAGGTTCTTCAGTCTCAGATAGGCAGAAATGTGTTAACTTATGTTGATGATATCATTGTAAAAAAGCACGAAGCAAGAGAATCACATTACTGACCTCCAGGAAACCTTCGCTAATTTTAGACAAGCGGGTTTAAAGTTGAATCCAGAAAAATGTGTCTTCGGGGTGAAGAAAGGGAAATTTCTTGACTGCCTAGTTTCAACAAAAGGGATTGAGGCTAATCCAAATAAAATTGAGGCTATCCTTCGAATGGAACCACCTAGTACAAAGAAGGGGGCTCAAAGATTGACAGGAAGACTGGCATCTCTTAACAGATTCATATCTAGATCAGTAGAGAGAAATTTACCATTCTTCGAAGTGCTGAAGTCAGCCGAAGTTTTTCAATGGGGGCCGATCCAGCAGAGAGCCTTCGAAGAGCTGAAGCAATATTTGATAAACCTAACAACGCTAACTCCACCAACGCCAGGGGCTCCTCTGTTGTTATATGTGGCAGCCTCGCACTCAGCGGTAAGTGCGGCACTTGTCCGAGAGAAGCTTGAAGGGCAAATCAAGAAGCAAGCTCCAATATACTTTGTATCTGAAGTTCTTAGTTTATCAAAGAAAAACTATACAGAATTGGAGAAGGTGCTATATGCTGTCTTGATGGCTTCTAGAAAGCTTCAGCATTATTTCCAAGCATACAATATAATTGTCCCTTCTTTACAACCATTGAAGGACATTATGAGAAATAGAGAAGCTACTGGAAGGATTGGAAACTGGGCTGTGGAACTTAATGAATTCTGCATTGATTATGTGCACAGATCTTCGATTCAGTCCCAGGCATTAGCTGACTTCATTGCTGACTGGACGCCAGGGGCTCAAGTAGAAGAGGCAAATAAAGATGCCGAAGCATGGACAGTATTCTGCGATGGCTCTTGGGGAACCTTCGGAGCAGGAGCAGCCGCTGTGTTGGTCGCACCCTCCAAAGTTAAAACTTGCTACGCAGCAAGACTTGATTTTAGCTGCACAAATAACATTGCTGAGTACGAAGCTTTGCTTTTGGGCCTTCGGAAGTTAAAGGCAATGGGAATCAGAAGGGCGGTTCTCAAAACTGATTCCTAGGTTATCTCTGGTCATATTGACAAAAGTTGTAAGGCAAGAGACCCGAAGCTTGAGAAGTATCTAGATACTGTACGGAGGATTGAAGCTTCCTTTGAAGGGTTTTCTGTAAAAAATATTCCTCGAGGAGAAAATGAGCATGCTGATTTGTTGGCCAAGTCAGCAGCATAGGGGCTGCCCTTACCTTCGAAAGTATTTTTTGAAACAATAAAGGCACCTTCGGTTGAACTTCTAGAAAGAGCGGTCCTCAACATATCTCCTGTTTTTAGTGAAGACTGGAGAACTGAAATCATCTCTTACCTTAAGGGTAATTTCCTTTCAGATGACGAAGCTTATAACAAGAGAATAGAGACAAGAGCTCGTCCATATGTAATAATAGAAGGGGAGCTGTACAAGCATGGTGTCTGCTCTCCGTTACTCAAATGTTTATCCAGAGCCGAAGGTATAGAGTTGATGAAGGAAATACATGCAGGCTTATGTGGATCTCATATTGGATCCAGGCCTTTGCTGGGAAAAGTTTTTCGCCAAGGATTTTATTGGCCAAAAGCAGCTTCGGATGCAGCGGAACTAGTCCGAAAGTGCGAAGGTTGTCAGAAATGTGCAAGAGATCAAAAACAACCTTCGTCTCTAACTCAGTTAATACAACCCACTTGGTCGTTGCAAAGGTGGGGCCTTGATTTGTTAGGTCCGCTACCACCAGCACAAGGAAATTTAAGATATGTTGTAGTGGCAGTGGAATATTTTTCTAAGTGGATTGAGGCAAAGCCTTTAGCCACAATAACTTCGGTTAATGTCCAAAAGTTTTTCTAGCAAAACATTGTTTATCGCTTCGGAGTGCCGAAGGCTATCACTGTGGACAATGGAACGCAGTTTGACTCCGAAGCTTTTAAGGAATTTTGTGACCAAATTGGCACAAAAATCCATTTTGCGTCAGTTCGACATCCCGAATCAAATGGACTAGTTGAAAGGGCTAATGGCATTATAATGACAGGAATAATGAAGTTAATATTCAATCAGCCAAGGGGAAAGTGGCCAGAAGAATTAATTAAAGTGGTGTGGAGCCACAACACAACAGTATCAAGGTCAACAGGTTTTACACCATTCAAATTGCTTTTTGGTGATGAAGCAATAACCCCAGAAGAGGCTAAGACAGGATCAATAAGAACAGTGACTTCGGCGATAGACGAAGCTGATTGTTCTGTGGACAAAGATGCTATAGAAGGGATCAGGCTTCAAGCTGTGGAAAATATCAATAAATACCAAGCCGAGACAATAAAATGGCATGATAAAAAGGTTCGGTTGAAGAACATTAAGCCAGGACATTTGGTGCTTCGAAGAGTGGCCAACCCAGACACAGTAGGCAAACTACAACTAAAATGGGAAGACCCCTTTCTGGTAGTATCTTCGTCAAGACCCGGTTCCTACAGATTAAAGGATATGGACGACAACGACATACCTAGATCGTGGAATGCGGATGAGCTTCGGCGGTATTATGTGTAATTTGATGTAATCTTTTATTGTTGTTTTAGTTTTTCCTTATGACACCCTTTTCCTTTCCAAAAGGGGGAGAAAGGTTTTTAATGGGGCCACAACATGTAATTTTTCTTTTCCTTATTTCAAGTCTATAAGAATGATATCCCCCAAAAAATGTAAATGTAAAAACTGACGACGCACCATCGAGTGCAATGGAAAAAGAAAAGAAGGAGAAGCTCAAAAGTCGTTCCCAAGGGAATGCAGAGCTTACAGCGAAAAATAAACGCTGATTCCGCCGAAAGTAAAAGGCGAAGAAGCTCCTAAGGGAGGCTTACAGCGAAAAGTCAGCGCTGATACACCGAAAAGTAAACGGTGAAGCCGAAAAATAAACGGCAAAAAGATTTGAGTCATTCTCAAGGGAATGAGGGCTATGATCATGATTTTTTGGGTGTACATTCAAATAATCATTTGCACAATACATTACATCATGACATTTGCATTCATAAACATTCATTTAGACATATATAGGATCACTATCATCGAATCATACAGAAAGGGCAAATGCTTCGGCTATGAGGAAAAACTTCGGAGAAAGAGGAAATTTTCATGCTTCGTTGTGTACGAAAAGAAGGGAAGGTGTTTTTCGCCTTCGGCTCAAAAGTAAAGTTTCGTTCGCAACAAAGCAAATTGTGCACAGATAAAAGAGAAACGATATATTACAAGGTATGCACAAATTTACATTAGTTTTTTCTACAATTATATTACAAAGATTATCAACCTCGCCTTCAATATGTTCTAGGGTGCTAGGCAGGTTCTCAGCTGAAGGTGTAAATGTATCAGAGCTGGCTCCAATTGAGTGAAACACATCCTTCAGCCGCTGCACGCATCGGCTGCCGAAGTTTAAGCATTTCTCCTGAAGCTCCTTCAATGATTTTTGCAAATTTAAATTCTTCTCGATTTCGGTCTTGAGACTTGTTTCGAGGTTTTTCTTTTCCTGCTCTGATTTTTCTGACCTTTTGAGTAATTCATTGTTTAACCTGTTATTTTCGGCTTGGGCTTCAGCCAATGAACCTTCCATAGATTGAATAACGAAGTCCTTCTTTTCCAAGGCAGCTTCGTGATCTTTAACTTTGATTTTAAGATCTTGAACAATGGAGTCTTTTTCCTTCAGAGCAGCTTCGTAATTTTTGACTTTGCTTTCTAGATCTTTGATAGTAGCTTCGTTCTTTTCATCCTCAAGATCTTGTTGCATTCTCAGCACTTTACTTAGAAGTATACTTGCTAAAACAACCTTCGTTAGAAAACAACTTAATTCAAAATAAAAAAATAATATATAATAATAAAAATCGAGATTTTTTTTACCTTGAAATTAGCATAGAGCAAACTACCAGCAATATACTGTCGCTGGTATCTGCAGAGGTCTGCTTCAATCTTTGGCAGGCCAACGCTTTTGTAGAAGGTCCTAACAACCTTGGCCTCCGTTCGGTTTCGAAGGCATCTCAGCTTCCCTTCATTGACTCCACCAAATAGCAGAGACCCTGGTTTGTATCCACAGGTTATAGCATATTTTTTCAGCTCTTCTTTTTCAGCGTCTGACAACTCTTGTCCAAGTATATCTTGAAAATTAAAATCTTCTTTTTCCAAAATATCTTCAATCTGCTCTTTCCCTTTTTCTGTTGCCGTGTTCACTGTAACCACAACAATTTCTTCTTCAGCCATTCTCAGAAGCATATTCTCAATATCTTCAAGTGTAGTTTCCAGGTTAGGATCTTCGTTGGTCCCGGCTTCGCCTCCGGTGGCTTCGGCTCCAGTGGTTTCGGCTCCGGTGGCTTTGGCCCCTCCGGTTTCGGCCCCGGCGGTTTCAGCTTCGATTGCTGTGGGATCGGCAGTAGCAATTTTCGACGCCGAGGTCGGTGGCGGTGTCTGATGAATGACATCAGCCACTTGGATCGTTCTTCGTTTTTTCGGCTTTACGGGACTTTCTGCTGCCGAAGCTTCTTTGCCCTGCTGAAAAAACTTCGTCAGTTCTGGCGCCAGCGGGCTTAGCTTGACAGGCAAGGGTTCAGTCATTACCTTCAGAATCTCTTCCACTTCGGCAGCAGAAGGTGTCGCAGGAGTTTCCTCCACCTGGCCCGACGTCTTGGGTTTTGGAGATGTACCTTTTCTTTTCCTTGAAACAGCTACCCTCGGTCCAGGACTCAGTTTTCAGAAATTTCTTTTTCCTTTCTGGCCAATTTGATGTTTTCTTTGTCCAGGGCGCTAGCAATGCTCTTTCTCTTTGGGCCTTCGGCATCTCCGCCCAGTTGCTCGTAATCAGGGTAATCAAAATTCAAAGCATCTAGCACACTGTTCAATCTTCGCTTCGGACGAGTGTCAAAGGCTGCAGTCATCAACTGATCTTCTTTCTTAGAGTAATTTCCGAGGATATCGTTGCACATAATCTCGATTGAGTCCAGCCACTCTTGGCAGGGCTTTTTAAAGTGTTTTTTAAACTTGTAGTAATACGGCAATCGAACAAATTCTCCCTTTTTCTTTTCTCCCTC
Source organism: Zea mays (assembly GCF_902167145.1). Taxonomy (NCBI): domain Eukaryota; kingdom Viridiplantae; phylum Streptophyta; class Magnoliopsida; order Poales; family Poaceae; genus Zea; species Zea mays. The sequence continues at coordinate 283,502,310 of NC_050096.1, read as the reverse complement.
CAGCTTCGGCATCTCCCAATCCCTCATTGTTGGAAACACTTTAAAAGCCAGAAATTCCTGCACCAAGTCTCTAGTGCCAATATGATCTGAAATCACGCGAAATTCGGCCAAAGCAATTTGGCTCGGGCTTCCACTTATCATGTTGCATCGGGGCCTCGTTTCTCCGAAGGTTAGCTCTAGTGGACTCTGGACCAATTTATCTTCATCTTTATCAAATTTAACATAAAACCACTCAGATTTCCATCCGACTGGCCATTTGCTTCGGTAGCTTATCACTAGAAACTTCGAAGTTTTACGATAAGCAAAGTTGTAACATCCAAAATTCTCATGAAGACCATCTCCTCTGGCTTTAGTCTGATAGTGTAGTTCATGGACTCGGCAGAAACCTTCACCGAACGGTTCCACTCCTTGGCTATGAAGGGCCCAAATATAAACACTTAATCTAACAATAGCGTTAGGGGTTAGCTGATGAAGGTAAACCCCAAACTTCTTCAACACATCAGCAATCATCCCATTCAAAGGAAATCTTAATCCTGCATTAAAGAAGCTTTTGAACACAACCACTTCGTTCTTTTCCGGCTTCGGAGTAATCTCCTCCCCGCTAAAACGAACCAACTCCTTTTTCGTTTCACTAAAGTAGCCCAGCTTCACCATTTTTGGAAGATCAGCTTCAGAGATGGTAGACTTTCCAAAGTCCAAATGACTAGGTTTGCTTGGCATCCCGCAGTTGTACTCATCTTCGAAACCAGCTTCTTCAACATCAGCTTGCGTTGCTTCGACAGCAGGTGTGTCTTCTGATGGAACCAGCCCGGAACGCCTCATCGCTTCAGAAATTGGAACAGTTTCAACGGCTTCGGTCTCGTCCCCATCGCGCTCAACCCTAGCAGTGGAGCGTATTCTGGCCATTTGATTTTAAATTTTCTTGAAAAAAATTCTTTGGAAGTCAATAACCTTTTTTCCGAAGCTATCCTCGTGACGAAGCACAAACCAAACTGGAGCTTCGTTTTGAATGCAAAAATCAAGCTTCGGCTATGGTTAATTTTTTGGCAGCAAAACAGTGCAATAGCAATGAATGTCGTGGTAACTTCACACCTACGTGTCTGTTTATATAGTGCTGCAGGTAAGAAGGCGAATCGTCAGGATTTTTTCACCGGGCAAACAGTCTCTCGCACCCACTGCACGGTGGGCCGCAACAACCAAGAAGGTGAACCTGCATGGTAGGACCGCTCCGCGCTCGAAAACTGTATCGTTTCTCGACAACGAGCTCAGGGAAGGTGTTTTTCGGACCTTCGGCTTCCCGAAGCCTAAGAAACTTTTTTCACGGATCAAGCTCGTTACGAAAAACGATCTAGCACCGTAAAGGGGCTACTGTTGGGGTCATGCTTCGTCGCCAAAGGTCCTACAGGAAGAAACAGCTTCGGCTAAAGCTGTTTACACATGATGACCGAAACTACCACTCATGAAGCTTCGGTGTTATAGCATGCTCGAAGACGAAGGATCGAACCGACTTAAAGATAGAATAACCTTTTAGCCCATAATGGTCTGAATCATTGTTGTAAACTTTTATAAGGGGCATGATTGTAATTCCTTACAGACTGTGTCTTGTGTCTATAAATAGTGAACAGTATTCCTTTACTGTTCACAGATTCCTGTAATTGCAAACGCATTGCCCGGGAATTGTCATCTGTCAAGGAGAAGGTATAAATGTACTCAAACTTTATGTTTTGATATTTTTATGATCAAATAATAAAATAAATAAATAATGTTGCTTATTTCTGATACATTTATCTTTGATGTTTCATGTTTCATATATTATTTTATATTATTTTATAAGTTTAATCACGAAGGTATGACCTTCGTGATATTTCACTCATGGTCTTCGTCCGAAGTTCATTAAACCCTTGGGGATATAATGCTTCAGCGGACGAAGGGCATTAATATTTAACACTCTACGTTGCCTTGTTCTTAATTCATAGCATTTGAGAACAAGCCCCCAACAACCGGCGGTAACAAATTTGAATAGGCCAATATCTATTTGTAGTGTGGTATCTGATTACGGTTGGCCTTAAACAAACATAATTTAACGTTATCATTTACTCGTTACGTTACCAATATATGAACCAAAAGTCATTGGTCGTTGTCGTCAAGTCCGACGCCCATACCTTTGGGACCGAGGTACACGACGGCGTTGGTCGTTGCCGTCAAGTCCGGTGTGGGAGCGCCGATGTCCAAACATCCTCCTCCTTGTGAGGTAGGGATATGTGGAAAGGCGGCGATGGCAGTGGGAGCACTAGGGTCACTCTGCGCCATGGTAAGGGCGACTTTAGTCACTATGGAACTAAATAAAGGTGATCGTGGCCGTAGAAAGTGTACTTCTGGAGTTTGCATAGACATAAAATGTTGGTTTTCGTGCCGGTGCCTTGGCCCATTAAATATAGTGTCTATGATTGGGGCCACAACCAATGATAAAGTCCGGTGTAGTTCGATTGAAGGGATATGCGAGTTCGTTCTCCTTGAGCGAGCCAGTGAACACACCTGTTGGGGGCCTTTGGCTTCAGAAGGTCCTCAAAAACATGATTTAACAATGTTTCTGGAGTATAATACATGAACAGGTACCTTCGGGCTTGGATCAGAACCACAGTGTGAAGAAGCACAAAGAATATGAGGTTGGCGTAGAGCCAAAGCTATGTGCAGGAGAGCTTTGGCATGATAGCAGAAAAGGAAACCGACTTAAAAAGGAAAAGGCTATTCAGACCTCGATGGGTTACTATAGAGCCATTAGCAAATGTAAAGGGCATGGGTGTAATTTTACATGGGCTGCGTCCCGTGCCTATAAATAGATGAACGGTGCTCCCGTACTGTTCACGCTGACTTGGCATTTGCTTTTGCGTCACGCTTGTACTTTTACCTTCTTTCAAGCCGAAGGTACATTTGTAATTTGATATCATTTCCATTTTTCCATAATAATAAAATAGAAATAAGCTGATAATAATACATTATTGTTTATGTTATCTTTTATAGCTCATATGATTCCTTCTTCATTATGGTATGTTGTGCTGATGAAGGTATGTCCTTCATAACCTTCGTCCAAAAATCATTATATCCTAAGGGAAATAATGCTTCGAAGGACGAAGGATTTTAACATTTAACATTTTCTGTGTTGCCTTGTTCTTAACTCATAGCATTTGAGAACAAGTCCTCAACATTGGCGCCCACCTCCGGTGAACTCTTTTTGACCACCTTCGGCAAGCACTGACCTTCGTCATGCCACCGAAGAAAGCTTCAACGATAGGGGCTGCCGTTCTGCAGCCGCTGGATCCGAACCAGAAAACCCTTTCTCTTCGAGAGGCTCGAAACCAGAAGAGGAAGGCCACTAGTCCAACACCCCAGGAGGACGAGTTGGACCAAGAAATCAGAAACATGGAGATGCTTCATCAACAAGTACAAAGAAAGAAGGAGAAGATTGCCCGACTAGCCGACCTTCAGAGGCAGATTGACGAAGCCACTGAAGAAGTACGTCATCTTGCTCAAGATGAGCAAAAGCGAAGGCCCCAACATAAGGAGTTTCACCAAGAAGGCTTCTTCAACGAGGATGAATGGTATGAGGATTTCCATCATGGAAATTTTGCTTTTGATGATGCTTCTCCTCTGTCAGCAGAACTGCAGGCTACACCTTGGCCCCCGTCTTACAAGCCACCCCAGCTCCCCATGTATGACGGGCACTCAGATCCGAAGCAGTTTTTGATGAGCTACGAAGCAACCATATCTTCATATGGAGGCAATACTGCAGTCATGGCAAAATCTTTCGTCATGGCAGTCAAAAATGTTGCGCAAACCTGGTACTCCTCTCTTCGGCCAGGAACAATTATATCATGGCAGAAGCTGAAGGACATGTTGATCACCAGTTTCCAAGGGTTTTAGACGAAGCCGGTTACCGCTCAAGCTTTGTTCCAGTGCACGCAAGATCACGAAGAATACCTCCAGGCGTATGTCCGAAGATTCTTGCGTCTGAGGGCACAAGCACCAACAGTGCCCAATGAAATTGTCATTGAGGCCATGATCAAGGGGCTTCGGCCAGGACCTACGACCCAATACTTCGCCAGGAAACCCCCTCAGACCCTGGAGAAATTGCTTCAAAAGATGGATGAATACATCCGCGCTGATAATGACTTTCGTCAAAGAAGGGAGGAAGCTTACAGGTTCTTCGAGATGACCAGGGGCTTCGGAGGTAGAATCCACCCAAGGCACGTCAGATCAATTCATTCCACCCAGAATGATGACAGAGGAAGTCAGCAACAGAGGCCACAATATTCCTCGCAAGCTTCGGGGCAGCAACAAAGCTATCTTCGGCCGCCAGCTCCAAGGGGCAGAGGCGCCAGGGGCTTCGGAGGAAGGTTTGGGGATGAACCCAAGAAAATTTATTGCTTATTCTGCAGTGAGGACAAGGGCCATACTACAAGGATGTGTCATGTCACCATTCAGAAACAGAAGGAAATAGCAGAAGCTGCAGCTCAGCAGAACCAGCCGAAGCAGCTCATGCATACTGCTTCGTATCACTCACCCTACATACTAGAGTATGTAGGTAACCATCCTGCAGCGTCTGTTGCTTCGGCTAGTCAGCCACAGGCATCCTGGCCACAACTCCCACCTCCGCCACCACCACAACCTGCATATTCACGCGGTCAACAGCCAGAAGGGAGTCAACAGATCCATCAGCAGAGAGACTTCAGGGAGGAGTCCGAAGCTCGCACAGTCAATAGTACTGTGCCAGAATCGAAGCATATCTACTAAAGAAATATCCTACCCCTAAAACAGTTTTTATAGTTATTGTCATTTTCTTTCTTACTAAGGAACAATTGTTGAAAACTTAGTTTTCTCGTCGTTTTCAATTCCTTGTAATAGCTTCGTTTTTGCCATAGTGAGAATATGTTTTCTCCACAGACTTACGGAGTCTAAAAAGTCGCTGAAGCACAAAAAGTCGTTCCTAAGAGAACGCGTGACTAAAAAAGTACATCACAAGAATTTCCGAAGCTACAAAAAGTCGTTCTACGGAACGCAGCGTAAGTTTTCCGAAGCTACAAAAAGTCGTTCTACGGAACACAGCGTAAGTTTGCCGAAGCTACAAAAAGTCGTTCCTAAAGTAGCGCAATGTAAGTTTTCTGCTCAAAAGTCGTTCCAAAGGGAATGCAGAGCTTACAGCGAAAAGTCAACGCTGATTCCGCCGAAATATAAGGCGAAACGCGAAAAGTCAACGCGAATACCGCCGAAATAGATGGCGACGAAGTTGAAAAGACGTTCCTAAGGGAATGCAGAACTTACAGCGAAAAGTCAGCGCTGATACACCGAAAAATAAGCGGTGAAGCCGAAAAATAAACGACAAAGAGATTGTGTATTCCAATATGGGGATGTGAGTGTGTGTCTTCGGCACAAAGTATCATTTTCGCATAGCATAACATCATCCCATCATTTTGCATAACATAACATCATACATCATATTGCATCAATGGCACAAGAAGGGGATATAATGTTGACCTTCGGAGAATGCTTCGAAAAAGTGAAATTGTGCTAAGGCACAAAATAAGTTTTGAAGATATACGGTTTTATCAGCTCTGAAGTGGAGGAGAAAGTCTTTTATTGACAAAGTATCAGTATTATGGCGACGCTTGGAGCATTTTTATAAAGCACTCTGATATCAAGGAAGAAAGTCTATTACTGACGAAGCATTAATGTTTCTGCGACGATTGAAGGATTTTTCACGAAGCATAAAAACTCTTCTTTACGAAGCATGAAAAGAAGGGAAGGTGTTTTTTCGCCGAAGGCTCAAAAACGGTATGTATGATAAAAGTTTCATGCATCGCAAAGAAATGAATTACAAAGCCATTTATACATTACATTAAAAGTTCATGAGCACCAAATATTACAAGCATAGTCCAGCAAATGTTACATTAATATTCCAGCAATGTTTTTTACAATATCTATTATTCTTCCTTCAAAACTTCGTCTGCAGCTTCGGTTAGCAGTTGAGTAACGACTTCGTCCAAAATACTTTCGGCTTTATTAATGATTTCTGCTGATTTCTTCGCCTCTGGCTCGACCAATGACTCGAAGGGCTCTGGGGGAGGAGATAGTTCGGCTGCGGTAGAAAACGTAAATAAATTCGAAGTCATAAAAATAAAAAATAAAGTTAAAAGCTATTAAGCAATACCTATCCGCCTTTCGAGTTCCGCAGTTTTTTCAGCTGCCTTTGTTGCTTCCTTTGCATCATGAGTATCTTTTTCGCTCTTTTTTATTATCTCGTGAGTCATCCCTCAGCCGCCATTTTCCTAGATGTCAGTAAAGAATTTTCCACCAACTAAGCTCGCTTCGGCCGAGGGGTCCTTCGTGTCATCAATAGATAAAGTAGTCTCGGCTTGGGCCAAAGCTTTCATATGATCGCAACCTGACTTCTCCAAAATAGCTGCAATGCCCCTAGCACCTGAGAAGGCACAGACGTCCCCACAGCCATTTAAAATTTCCTCAAAGGCTTCGGCCTCGCTGCTCATCCACTCAATCGGCCCTTCGGGATCGCCCCGTATGAAGTTGTCTTCACTTGAATATGCGCCAACTTTGGCGAAACTAGTTTTTATATTTTTCACACATTCTATAGATTTTTCAAAGCATTTTTCTTTTGATGCCCGAAGTTCTGCAACTGTTTTTTCCCAGTAATTTTTCCAGTAATCACTGGCATTTCGTTCAGCTTCGGCAACAGCGCATTTTAATTTTGCTTCAGCCAGCTGTCTCTGAAGGTCCTCAATTTCGCATTTCTGGGCTTCAGCTTGGGCTTTGGAAGTAGCTTCATCTTATTTTATTTTGCTCACTAATGAATTTAATATTTTATCTTTCTCAAGACCTTCGTTCCTTAGTTCAATTACTTCGGAACGAAGGTTGTTCAGAGCTATAGTGCATCCTTCGCCTTCGACATTTTTCTGCGCCCTGAGGGCATTGCTAAGAATCAGGCCTTGCAAAAGAAGTGCGGTATTAAGCATAAGCAAATAAACAAAAAATTTCATTTTTAAGTACAAAAAATTTTATTCTCACACCTTTAAACTATTATATGCTAAGCTATCCGCCAATTCATCTTTCGATAGTGCCGAAAGCTCGACTTCCAGTGTCGGGAATCCGAAGCTTCTGCTCATCTCCCGGCAGACAGAAATCTCCTTGTTGTCTGGGAGACAATATAAGAAATATTCTTCCCCGCTGCCGTTGAATACCAATGTCCCCTTTGAATATTTCAGTTTCTGGGCATAGTATTGAGCTTCTCGTTTTTCTTCTTCAGACAACCTTTTTCCCGAAGCGTGTCATACAATATAATTTAGAACTTTGGAAGATGCTTCGAGAGTAGGAGTGGCAGTTTTTTCAGGCAAAAATTGTTATGTAGCTTCTTTTTCTGTTTCTTTTTCTTTGATTTCCAAGGATTTCTCCTTGGCGGGCTCTGAAGGCCCAGCTTTGGTCTCGATCTGGCTCTTTGTAGCTTCGGCTTCGGTTACTCTTGACTCAGACTGCGTCTTTGGAGCTTCAGCAGTTTTTCCTTGGAGTAGAGCTTGTCTTTATTGTCTCCAGCGCATCTAGTACATTGACCATTCTTTTCCTTTTAGGGGTCGCTGTAAGACCTTTTTGTGCCTTCGACATTGTCACTTCTGCCGAAGGGCTTGTAATTTATGATATCTTTGTTCCTTCGACCCCTATATCATCGGCCTTCGGCTCAGCTAATTTGGCTGAGGATGTCTTCGGCATTGCAGTCGGCTCTTCAATCTTCTGCGTAGGCGCAGGTTCTTTGGCTTCAGTAGCCGAAGAGGTCTCACCGCCAAATTCGGACACTACGGCCGGTTCAATATATCGCGGCCGGTGAGTAAGAACCTTCACCTTTTTCTTCTTCGGCGCGGGCTCGCTTGGAGCAGCTGAAGCAGCATCTTTCCCGGAAGTTGCACTCTTTCTCTTCTGCCCCCGTGGCGGGTAGCGGTAATCAGGGTACATGAACCCAATAGCATCAAAAACTCTATTTAGCCTTTTTTCGGCTTTCGAAGGCCGCAGATAATGCATTATCCTCCGCTTTGGAGTATGGCCCAAACAGTCCATCACTTGTAGCTTCGATGCACTTCAGCCAGTCATCGTCTGGTTCGATAAATTGGTCTCCAAACCTGAAGGTATATTTCAGTCGAACCAAACCACCTTCATTGGGGTTGTTGATGGTTTCTTTTGGCATCTCCCAGTTGACTACCAATGGCCATATCCTGTAGGCCACGTGCTCTTGGACTAAGTCCCTTGTCCCGATGAAAGAACAAACTATGCCAAAGGCCCTTCGGCATTCTTCAACTGCTTCATCAATCTCTACCTTCGGTTTCCGAAGGCCGAAGCGAGACCAGATGGGGAGCATGATGATCTCTTTAATATCTTCTCTCGCTCTTAAATCATTTTTCACATATAACCATTCTTTCATCCAGTCTCCAGGCCACCTCTTTCGAAAGGTTGGCACTGGGCAGCTTGAGCCCGAACGAGCAACGAAGCTGTAGCAACCAAAATTGTTGTGATACTGCTCCTTACCCCAGGGCTTCGTCTCATGTAAAAGTTTGTGCATACTACAGAAACTTTTTGCACTTGGTTCCAAACCTTGACTCCTCACAGCCCATACGAAGATTCCCATTCTTATGATGGCTTCGGCAGTAATCTCGTGAAGAAAAATCTGGTTTATCTTTAAAACTTCAACCACAAAACTGCTTAAGGGGAGCTGAAGCCTAGCCTTGAAGAAGCTTCGGTAGATTACGACTTCATTCTCTTCAGGAGCAGGAGCAGTCCTATCTCCGTTGTTAGCCCTCACGATTGATATGTCTCGAAAGTACCTTCCTCTCATGTTTTCAAGATGACTTTGCCTGATAGTCGATTTTCCGAAGACTGTGTGACTTGGTCGCCATGACCGATCTTCGGAGTCTTCGCCCCCACTTTCCACATCATAACTATCGCTGTCATCGGTATCTTCAGATAAGCCTTCTAGAATTTCTTTTGTAATCTTTTCTGTGTTGGTCTTTGCAATTGATTCGATGAATCCAGCGGTTTTTTTCTTAAGAAGCTTCTCCTCCTCGCTCAGCTTTGTTTCAGCAACAGCTTTCTTATCTTGAGACATCTTCTCTTTGGAAATGGTGAAAATGTGCTCTTAAAGCCAAAGCTTAGAAAATCTAAAAAACCAAGCAAGCGTTGGTAGGAAGGAGCTAAAAACTAAGCAAACAGAGCAGATAGCAAAAAGCGTACCAAATGAGCTCATGGTCTGCTCTTATTTATACGCCTAGTGCGTTGCAGGGTGGAGGGCCCCGCTTGTTATTGACTGTTGCTATTCTAGCAAAGGGAAGGTGCTTTTTCGGACCTTCGGCTTAGGGCCTTCGTCCATATCGCAATCTGAATTTATTATTCTAACAAATTAATATTGTGAGGGGCTACTGTTGGGGGCCTTCGGCTTCCGAAGGTCCTCAAAAACATGATTTAACAATGTTTCTGGAGTATAATACATGAACAGGTACCTTCAGGCTCGGATCAGAACCACAGTGTGAAGAAGCACAAAGAATACGAAGGTTGGCGCAGAGCCGAAGCTATGTGCAAGAGAGCTTCGGCATGATAGCAGAAAAGGAAACCGACTTAAAAATGAAAAGGCTATTCAGACCTCGATGGGTTACTATAGAGCCATTAGCAAATGTAAAGGGCATGGGTGTAATTTTACATGGACTGCGTCCCGTGCCTATAAATAGATGAACAGTGCTCCCGTACTGTTCACGCTGACTTGGCATTTGCTTTTGTGTCACGCTTGTACTTTTACCTTCTTTCAAGCCGAAGGTACATTTGTAATTTGATATCATTTCCATTTTTCCATAATAATAAAATAGAAATAAGCTGATAATAATACATTATTGTTTATGTTATCTTTTATATCTCATATGATTCCTTCTTCATTATGGTATGTTGTGCTGATGAAGGTATGTCCTTCATAACCTTCGTCCAAAAATCATTATATCCCAAGGGAAATAATGCTTCGAAGGACGAAGGATTTTAATATTTAGCATTTTCTGTGTTGCCTTGTTCTTAACTCATAGCATTTGAGAACAAGTCCTCAACAACACCCAACAATCTCCCGTTTCTTCTCTGCTTTCTTGTCCTTAAACATTATATGTTTCAGTCTTTAACAAATTTACGCATCAAGACCAATACATTATAATAACCAATTATATGCCATCGAACTCATTTACTACAACATGCCCACCTACCCCAAAATGGAGTAACTTTATGGTTGTTTCTATACCCTATTGATTCAAAATCGTAGGATCGGGCTACATGTTGTCTAAACACATTGAGTGGAAGGCCTTCTGTGAGTGGATCCGGTAGCATCTGATGACTTCAAATATGCTCAACTTTAATGGTTTGATCCCAGATCTTCTACTTAACAACGTAACATTTCATATCAATGAATTTGGCAACACCACTTGACTTGTTATTGTAGGAGTAGAATAGCACTAGTTCATTATCGCAATATATTCATAGTGGTCTTTTTATGCTATAAACTACTCGTAATTCGGTTATAATTTTCTTTATCCACATCACATGTCCCATTGCTTCATATATTGCCACAAACTTACTGTGTGCTATCAACGATGCAATGATTGTGTGTTTGCAACTCTTCCAAAAAACGGCTCCCCGCAATGATTGTGTGTTTGCAACTCAACACTGAAAGGGAATTAGGCTTACACCTTTTCCCCGCAATGATTGTGTGTTTGCGGACTGTCCGGTGCACCAGCGGAGCAACAGCTATCTGCGCGCAACGGCCGACTCTGCAAAGTGAACAGTGGAATTCAGATGTCAGAACAACAAGTCAGAGGGGCACCGGACTGTCCGGTGCGACACCGGACTGTCCGGTGCGACACCGGACTGTCCGGTGCCACATGAGGACAAAGCCTCCAACGGTCGACCAACTCCAACCCTGACGAACAAGCTGACGTGGCGGCTCACCGGACACTGTCCGGTGGCGCACCGGACTGTCCGGTGCGCCCATCGCCAGCAGACTTCTCCAACGGCCATATTGAAAGGGAATTAGGCTTACACCTAGTTCCTAAATAATTTTGGTGGTTGAATTGCCCAACACAAATCTTTGGACTAACTAAGTTTGCTGTAGTGTATAAGTTATACAGGTGTAAAAGGTTCACACTCAGCCAATAAAAAGACCAAGTTTTGGATTCAACAAAGGAGCAAAGGGGCAACCGAAGGCACCCTTGGTCTGGCGCACCGGACTGTCCGGTGTGCCACCGGACATGTCCGGTGCACCAGGGGGACTCAGACTCAAACTCGCCACCTTCGGGAATTCCCAGAGGCGTCTCGGCTATAATTCACCGGACTGTCCGGTGTACACCGGACAGTGTCCGGTGCGCCAAGGGAGGTCGGCCCCAGGAACTCGCCAGCTTCGGGAAACTCCAACGGCTAGTCCACTATAATTCACCGGACTGTCCGGTGTGCACCGGACTGTCCGGTGCGACTCCGGAGCAACGGCTATCTCCGCGCCAACGGCTCTCTGCCGCGCAATTAATGCGCGCTCTGCGCGCACAGAAGTCAGGCGCGCCCATACTGGCACACCGGACAAGGAACAGTGCATGTCCGGTGTGCACCGGACACCCAGGCGGGCCCACAAGTCAGAAGCTCCAACGGTCAGAATCCAACGGCAGTGTTGACGTGGCAGGGGGCACCGGACTGTCCGGTGTGCACCGGACTGTCCGGTGCGCCATCGAGCAGACAGCCTCCCAACGGCCACTTTTGGTGGTTGGGGCTATAAATACCCCAACCACCCCACCATTCATTGCATCCAAGTTTTCCACTTCCCAACTACTACAAGAGCTCTAGCATTCAATTCTAGACACACCAAAGAGATCAAATCCTCTCCAAACTCCACACAACGCCATAGTGATTAGAGAGAGTGATTTGCTTGTGTTCTTTCGAGCTCTTGCGCTTGGATTGCTTTCTTCTTTCTTGATCCTTTCTTTGCAATCAAACTCACTTGTAATTGAGGCAAGAGACACCAATCTTGTGGTGGTCCTTGCGGGAACTTTGTGTTCCAAGTGATTGAGAAGAGAAAGCTCACTCGGTCCGTGGATCGTTTGAGAGAGGGAAGGGTTGAAAGAGACCCGGCCTTTGTGGCCTCCTCAACGGGGAGTAGGTTTGCAAGAACCGAACCTCGGTAAAACAAATCTCCGTGTCTCACTTGCTTATTCGCTTGGGATTTGTTTTGCGCCCTCTCTTGCGGACTCGTTTCTTATTACTAACGCTAACCCCGACTTGTAGTTGTGTTTATATTTGTAAATTTCAGTTTCGCCCTATTCACCCCCCTCTAGGCGACTTTCAATTGGTATCAGAGCCCGGTGCTTCATTAGAGCTTAACCGCTCGAAGTGATGTCGGGAGATCACGCCAAGAAGGAGATGGAGACCGGCGAAAAGCCCACTACAAGCCACGGGAGCACTTCATCGGAAGAGTCCCGCACCAAGAGGAAGGAGAAGAAGGACTCCTCCAAACGGAAGGAGAAAAAGTCTTCCTCCTCCCACCACAAAGAGAAGAAGGAAAAATCTTCTTCCCACAAGCCGCATCGGAAAGGCGACAAGCACAAGAGGATGAGGAAGGTGGTCTACTACGAGACCGACACTTCATCAACATCGACCTCCGACTCCGATGCGCCCTCCGTCACTTCTAAGCGCCAAGAGCGCAAGAAGTATAGTAAGATCCCTCTACGCTACCCTCGCATTTCCAAACATACACCTTTACTTTCCGTCCCATTAGGCAAACCACCAACTTTTGATGGTGAAGATTACGCTAGGTGGAGCGATTTAATGCGATTTCATCTAACCTCGCTCCACAAAAGCATATGGGATGTTGTTGAGTTTGGTGCACAGGTACCATCCGTAGGGGATGAGAACTATGATGAGGATGAGGTGGCCCAAATCGAGCACTTCAACTCTCAAGCAACAACAATACTCCTAGCCTCTTTGAGTAGAGAGGAGTATAACAAAGTTCAAGGGTTGAAGAACGCAAAGGAGATTTGGGATTTACTCAAGACCGCGCATGAAGGTGATGAGCTCACCAAGATCACCAAGCGGGAAACGATTGAGGGGGAGCTCGGTCGGTTCCGGCTTCGCAAAGGGGAGGAGCCACAACACATGTACAATCGGCTCAAGACCTTGGTGAACCAAGTGCGCAACCTCGGGAGCGTAAAGTGGGATGACCACGAGGTGGTTAAGGTTATTCTAAGATCCCTTATTTTCCTTAACCCTACTCAAGTTCAATTAATTCGTGGTAATCCTAGATATACTAAAATGACCCCCGAGGAAGTTATCGGGAATTTTGTAAGTTTTGAGTGCATGATCGAAGGCTCGAGGAAGATCAACGAGCTTGATGATGCCACCACATCCGAAGCTCAACCCGTTGCATTCAAGGCAACGGAGGAGAAGAAGGAGGAGTCTACACCAAGTCGACAACCAATAGACGCCTCCAAGCTCGACAATGAGGAAATGGCGCTCGTCATCAAGAGCTTCCGCCAAATCCTCAAGCAAAGGAGGGGGAAGGATTACAAGTCCCGCTCCAAGAAGGTTTGCTACAAGTGTGGTAAGCCCGGTCATTTTATTGCTAAATGTCCTATATCTAGTGACAGTGACCGAGGTGACGACAAGAAGGGGAGGCGAAAGGAGAAGAAGAAGTACTACAAGAAGAAGGGCGGCGATGCCCATGTTTGTCGGGAGTGGGATTCCGACGAAAGCTCAAGCGACTCCTCCGACGACGAGGACGCCGCCAACATCGCCGTCACCAAAGGACTTCTCTTCCCCAACGTCGGCCACAAGTGCCTCATGGCAAAGGACGGCAAACGAAAGAAGGTTAAATCTAACTCCTCCACTAAATATGAGTCTTCTAGTGATAATAATGATAGTGATGAGGAGGATAATTTGCGTGTTCTCTTTGCTAATCTTAACATGGAACAAAAAGAAAAATTAAATGAATTGATTAGTGCTATTCATGAAAAAGATGACCTTTTGGACTCTCAAGAGGATTGTCTAATTAAAGAAAACAAGAAACATGTTAAGGTTAAAAAGGCTTATGCTCTAGAAGTAGAAAAATGTGAAAAATTATCTAGTGAGCTAAGCACTTGCCGTGAGATGATTGACAACCTTAGAAATGAAAATGCTATTTTAAATGCTAAGGTTGATTCACATGTTTGTGATGTTTCAATTCCCAATCCTAGAAATAATAATGATGATTTGCTTGCTAGGATTGAAGAATTAAACATGTCTCTTGCTAGCCTTAAAATAGAGAATGAAAATTTGATTGCTAAGGCTAATGATTTTGATGGTTGCAAAGTTACAATTGCCGATCTTAGAGATAAAAATGATATACTTCGTGCTAAGATTGTTGAACTTAATTCTTGCAAACCATCTACATCTACCACTGAGCATGTCACTATTTGTACTAGATGTAGAAATGTTGATATTGATGCTATTCATGATCATATGGCTTTAATTAAACAACAAAATGATCATATAGCAAAACTAGATGCTAAAATTGCCGAGCACAACTTAGAAAATGAGAAATTTAAATTTGCTCGTAGCATGCTTTATAATGGGAGACGCCCTGGCATTAAGGATGGCATTGGCTTCCAAAGAGGAGACAATGTCAAAATTAATGCCCCTCCTAAGAACTTGTCTAACTTTGTTAAGGGCAAGGCTCCCATGCCTCAGGATAACAAGGGTTACATTTTATACCCTGCCGGCTATCCTGAGAGCAAAATTAGGAAAATTCATTCTAGGAAGTCTCACTCTAGTTCCAAACATGCTTTTATGTATAAGAGTGAGACATCTAGTTCTAGGCAACCAACCCGTGCTAAGTTGCCTAAGAAGAAAATTCCTAATGCATCAAATGAACATGCCATTTCATTTAAGACTTTTGATGCATCTTATGTTTTGACTAACAAATCCGGCAAGGTCGTTGCCAAGTTTGTTGGGGGCAAACACAAGGGGTCAAAGACTTGTGTTTGGGTACCCAAAGTTCTTGTTTCTAATGCCAAAGTACCCAAAACAGTTTGGGTACCTAAAGTCAAGAACTAAATTTGTTTTGTAGGTCTATGCATCCGGGGGCTCAAGTTGGATACTCGACAGCGGGTGCACAAACCACATGACCGGGGAGAAAAGGATGTTCTCCTCATATGAGAAAAACCAAGATCCCCAACGAGCTATCACATTCGGGGATGGAAATCAAGGTTTGGTCAAAGGTCTTGGTAAAATTGCTATATCTCCTGACCATTCTATTTCCAACGTTTTTCTTGTAGATTCTCTAGATTACAACTTGCTTTCTGTTTCCCAATTATGTCAAATGGGCTACAACTGTCTTTTTACTGATACAGGTGTCACTGTCTTTAGAAGAAGTGATGATTCAATAGCATTTAAGGGTGTGTTAGAGGGTCAGCTATACTTAGTAGATTTTGATAGAGCTGAACTCGACACATGCTTAATTGCTAAGACTAACATGGGTTGGCTCTGGCACCGCCGACTAGCCTATGTTGGGATGAAGAATCTTCATAAGCTTCTAAAGGGAGAGCACATTTTAGGATTAACAAATGTTCATTTTGAGAAAGTAGGATTTGTAGCGCATGCCAGGCAGGGAAGCAAGTTGGAGTCCATCATCCACACAAGAACATCATGACGACCGACAGGCCGCTTGAGCTACTCCACATGGATCTATTCGGCCCGATTGCTTACATAAGCATCGGCGGGAGTAAGTATTGTCTTGTAATAGTGGATGATTATTCTCGCTTCACTTGGGTATTCTTTTTACAGGAAAAATCTCAAACCCAAGAGACCTTAAAGGGATTCTTGAGACGGGCTCAAAATGAGTTCGGCTTAAGGATCAAGAAAATAAGAAGCGACAACGGGACGAAGTTCAAGAACTCACAAATTGAAGGCTTTCTTGAGGAGGAGGGCATCAAGCATGAGTTCTCTTCTCCCTACACCCCTCAACAAAATGGTGTAGTGGAGAGGAAGAATCGAACTCTATTGGACATGGCAAGAACCATGCTTGATGAGTACAAGACACCGGACCAGTTTTGGGCCGAAGCGGTCAACACCGCCTGCTACGCCATCAACCGGTTATATCTTCACCGAATCCTCAAGAAGACATCATATGAACTCCTAACCGGTAAAAAGCCCAACATTTCATACTTTAGAGTTTTTGGTAGCAAATGCTTTATTCTTGTTAAAAGAGGTAGAAAATCTAAATTTGCTCCTAAAACTGTAGAAGGCTTTTTACTTGGTTATGACTCAAACACAAGGGCATATAGGGTCTTTAACAAGTCCACTGGACTAGTTGAAGTCTCATGTGACGTTGTGTTTGATGAAACTAACGGCTCTCAAGTAGAGCAAGTTGATCTTGATGAGACAGGTAATGAAGAGGCTCCATGCATAGCGCTAAGGAACATGTCCATTGGGGATGTGTGTCCTAAGGAATCCAAAGAGCCTCCAAGTACACAAGATCAACCATCCTCCACCACACAAGCATCTCCACCAACTCAAAATGAGGATGAGGCTCAAGTTGATGAAGGGCAAAATCAAGAAGATGAGCCACCTCAAGGTAATGGCAATGATCAAGGGGGAGATGCAAATGATCAAGAAAAGGAGGATGAGGAAGAACCAAGACCGCCACACCCAAGAGTCCACCAAGCAATCCAACGAGATCACCCCGTCGACACCATCCTCAGCGACATTCATAAGGGGGTAACCACTCGATCTCGTGTTGCACATTTTTGTGAACATTACTCTTTTGTTTCCTCTATTGAGCCACACAGGGTAGAGGAAGCACTTCAAGATTCGGACTGGGTGATGGCGATGCAAGAGGAGCTCAACAACTTCACTAGGAATGAGGTATGGCATTTAGTTCCACGTCCTAATCAAAATGTTGTAGGAACCAAATGGGTCTTCCGCAACAAGCAAGACGAGCATGGTGTGGTGACAAGGAACAAAGCTCGACTTGTGGCCAAAGGATACTCCCAAGTCGAAGGTTTGGATTTCGGTGAAACCTATGCACCCGTAGCTAGGCTTGAGTCAATTCGCATATTATTGGCCTATGCTACTTACCATGGCTTTAAGCTTTATCAAATGGACGTGAAAAGTGCCTTCCTCAATGGACCAATCAAGGAAGAGGTCTATGTTGAGCAACCTCCCGGCTTTGAAGACAGTGAGTACCCTAACCATGTCTATAGGCTCTCTAAGGCGCTTTATGGGCTCAAGCAAGCCCCAAGAGCATGGTATGAATGCCTAAGAGATTTCCTTATTGCTAATGGCTTCAAAGTCGGCAAGGCCGATCCTACTTTGTTCACTAAAACTCTTGACAATGATTTGTTTGTATGCCAAATTTATGTTGATGATATTATATTTGGGTCTACTAACGAATCTACATGTGAAGAATTTAGTAGGATCATGACAAAGAAATTCGAGATGTCTATGATGGGGGAGTTGAAGTATTTCCTAGGATTTCAAGTAAAGCAACTCCAAGAGGGCACCTTCCTTAGCCAAACGAAGTATACTCAAGATATTCTAAGCAAGTTTGGAATGAAGGATGCCAAGCCCATCAAGACACCCATGGGAACCAATGGGCATCTCGACCTCGACACGGGAGGTAAGTCCGTGGATCAAAAGGTATACCGGTCGATGATAGGTTCCTTACTCTATTTATGTGCTTCTCGACCGGATATTATGCTTTCCGTTTGCATGTGTGCAAGATTCCAATCCGACCCTAAGGAATCCCACCTTACGGCCGTAAAACGAATCTTGAGATATTTGGCTTATACTCCTAAGTTTGGGCTTTGGTACCCTCGGGGATCCACTTTTGATTTGATTGGTTATTCGGATGCCGATTGGGCGGGGTGTAAGATTAATAGGAAGAGCACATCGGGGACTTGCCAGTTCTTGGGAAGATCCTTGGTGTCTTGGGCTTCAAAGAAGCAAAATTCGGTCGCTCTTTCCACCGCCGAAGCCGAGTACATTGCCGCAGGACATTGTTGCGCGCAATTGCTTTGGATGAGGCAAACCCTGCGGGACTACGGTTACAAATTAACCAAAGTCCCTTTGCTATGTGATAATGAGAGTGCAATCAAAATGGCCGACAATCCCGTCGAGCATAGCCGCACTAAGCACATAGCCATTCGGTATCATTTTCTTAGGGATCACCAACAAAAGGGAGATATCGAGATTTCTTACATTAACACTAAAGATCAATTAGCCGATATCTTTACCAAGCCTCTTGATGAACAATCTTTTACCAGACTTAGGCATGAGCTCAATATTCTTGATTCTAGAAATTTCTTTTGCTAGCTTGCACACATAGCTCATTTGAATACCTTTGATCATATCTCTTTCATATGCTATGACTAATGTGTTTTTCAAGTCCATTTCACACCAAGTCATAGGTATATTGAAAGGGAATTGGAGTCTTCGGCGAAGACAAAGGCTTCCACTCCGTAACTCATCCTTCGCCATCGCTCCAAGAAAAGGACCTTGTCTTTGGGGGAGAGAGTAAAAGCCCAAAGCAAAAGGACCGGACTTCGATGGGCTCTAATGATTCCGTTTTTGGCGATTCATGCCAAAGGGGGAGAAAGTATGAGCCCAAAGCAAAAGGACCGCACCACCACCAATTTCAAAAACTTAGTGCTTTCCAAGAGTATTTATCAATTGGTATCCTATTGTGTTCAAAAGGAGGAGAAAATTAGTTTTTCAAAAATATATATCAAAACCCTCTTGAACACTAAGAGGTGGATCTCCTTTAGGGGGAATTTTGTTAAGTCAAAGGAAAAACATTTGAAACAGGGGGAGAAATTTTCAAATCTCGAAAATGCTTTGCAAATCCTATTCATTTACCTTTGACCATTTGCAAAAGAACTTTGAAAAGGATTTACAAAAGAGTTTGCAAAAACAAAACATGTGGTGCAAGCGTGGTCCAAAATGTTATATAAGAAAGAAACAATCCATGCATATCTTGTAAGTATTTATATTGGCTCAATTCCAAGCAACCTTTACACTTACATTATGCAAACTAGTTCAATTATGCACTTCTATATTTGCTTTGGTTTGTGTTGGCATCAATCACCAAAAAGGGGGAGATTGAAAGGGAATTAGGCTTACACCTAGTTCCTAAATAATTTTGGTGGTTGAATTGCCCAACACAAATCTTTGGACTAACTAAGTTTGCTGTAGTGTATAAGTTATACAGATGTAAAAGGTTCACACTCAGCCAATAAAAAGACCAAGTTTTGGATTCAACAAAGGAGCAAAGGGGCAACCGAAGGCACCCTTGGTCTGGCGCACCGGACTGTCCGGTGTGCCACCGGACATGTCCGGTGCACCAGGGGGACTCAGACTCAAACTCGCCACCTTCGGGAATTCCCAGAGGCGTCTCGGCTATAATTCACCGGACTGTCCGGTGTACACCGGACAGTGTCCGGTGCGCCAAGGGAGGTCGGCCCCAGGAACTCGCCAGCTTCGGGAAACTCCAACGGCTAGTCCACTATAATTCACCGGACTGTCCGGTGTGCACCGGACTGTCCGGTGCGACTCCGGAGCAACGGCTATCTCCGCGCCAACGGCTCTCTGCCGCGCAATTAATGCGCGCTCTGCGCGCACAGAAGTCAGGCGCGCCCATACTGGCACACCGGACAAGGAACAGTGCATGTCCGGTGTGCACCGGACACCCAGGCGGGCCCACAAGTCAGAAGCTCCAACGGTCAGAATCCAACGGCAGTGTTGACGTGGCAGGGGGCACCGGACTGTCCGGTGTGCACCGGACTGTCCGGTGCGCCATCGAGCAGACAGCCTCCCAACGGCCACTTTTGGTGGTTGGGGCTATAAATACCCCAACCACCCCACCATTCATTGCATCCAAGTTTTCCACTTCCCAACTACTACAAGAGCTCTAGCATTCAATTCTAGACACACCAAAGAGATCAAATCCTCTCCAAACTCCACACAACGCCATAGTGATTAGAGAGAGTGATTTGCTTGTGTTCTTTCGAGCTCTTGCGCTTGGATTGCTTTCTTCTTTCTTGATCCTTTCTTTGCAATCAAACTCACTTGTAATTGAGGCAAGAGACACCAATCTTGTGGTGGTCCTTGCGGGAACTTTGTGTTCCAAGTGATTGAGAAGAGAAAGCTCACTCGATCCGTGGATCGTTTGAGAGAGGGAAGGGTTGAAAGAGACCCGGCCTTTGTGGCCTCCTCAACGGGGAGTAGGTTTGCAAGAACCGAACCTCGGTAAAACAAATCTCCGTGTCTCACTTGCTTATTCGCTTGGGATTTGTTTTGCGCCCTCTCTTGCGGACTCGTTTCTTATTACTAACGCTAACCCCGACTTGTAGTTGTGTTTATATTTGTAAATTTCAGTTTCGCCCTATTCACCCCCCCTCTAGGCGACTTTCACATATTTTGTTTGGTGGCTATAAATACCACCCCAACCGGCCACTTCAGTGTGTGGGAGTCCAAGCAACATTCCAAGTCATCTAGTTGACATACTCAAACCCTCCCAACCACATATATTCATTGATCCATCCTATACACAAGATCTAGACCACTACAACCAATGCAAGTGCCACAAAAGAGAGTGCAAGCAATTGAGAGCTACTCAATTGAGTTTAGCCCTAGTGCCTTGTGAGATTCATTGAGAGAGTGTGTGTGCTACATCTTTGTGTTCATTTGTGCGTGGAGTTTTGACTCCCATTGAACTTCCTCCAAAGTTTTGGAGGCTTGTAAAAGCTAGCAAGAGACACCAAAGAGTGTGGTGGTCCTTGCGGGATCGAGAGTGATCCTTGAGAAGAAGAAGAGCTCGCCGATCCTTGTGTGATCGGTGGAGAGAGGGAAAGGGTTGAAAAAGACCCGTCCTTAAGTGGACTCCTCAACGGGGACTAGGCCTTCGAGGGCCGAACCTCGGTAAAACAAATCACCCGTGTCCATTGTGCTTATTGCTTGTGATTTGTTTGTTTTCCCTCACTCTAAGTTTTTCTTGCACTATTCTTTGCTAACCTTATTTGGTGTTGTTTTAAGTTAAATTCTCATTTAGTGAGGCAACACATTGCAAGAAAGATCTTGTGGCATTACTCTTCTCATCTAAGCTCTCTTGCTTTATTCTCATAAACTTATTAGTAGTATTGATCTATCAATTCCGCATTATTTAAAAGCAATACTCTTTACAAGCAAGGACTTAGTTCTCATACTCCGAAAATTGTATATCTTGTTCTAACCACTAATCAAGGGATCTAGTTGGGGGATAAAGTTTTAATTTTCAGGTTTCGCCTATTCACCCCCCTCTAGGCGACTTTCAAACACAACGTGCCTAATCGACATCTGAATATTTGGCTATCTCAAGGGAACTTGATTTTCTATTGTAAATATCCGAGAACCTTTTAAACTAATTTCTAGTGCTATATGCCTAGATTTACTTGATATATGCCAAGGATCCCGATTATAAATGCTAGGTTAGGGCGAGTACAAATTTGAGCATACATAATGGTTTTGATAGTTGAAGCATATGTTGCTGACTTAATCTAATTTTCTCATAATGATTCTTGGGACACTAGTAATTTGCAAACTTGTCGTCCCCGTCCTTGACTATTAACGCAGGTGAGAGCCTACACTCATGCATATCGTACCTCTTTTGGGTCTCTCCTAAGACACATAGAGCTAAAGACAATTAGTGTGCACTATACTAATAGACTTATCTAGGTTAAGCGACTAGTTCCTATCCTCTTATAGTACACTTAAAAGGAAAATTATTATAAGTGTCTACTCTAAATGACAAATAAAATCAGTCCAGCCTTAGCCTTATCTTTTAAATCCTTTCAAAACTGTAAGCAAATCTATAACCAAGGGCATGAAAAGAATAGATTACCCAAACCAATCTCTACCATTGTGACCTAACTTAAATTTATCTCTACAAAACACACATTAGTCACTTCAATCTTATGTTGTCATTGATCACACGACCCACTAAAAGAGCCTAGATGCTTTCAAACTTATCTAGTATGTTTGTAGTCTAATTCTTATGAGTTATGATATGTTAGCTGATGCAAGTTTTTATACAAGTGTCGCGTTGACCATGTTTTTTTATTCTCGCTCGTTTTATGACTAAAACTAATTAAAAAATACTCGAGGCGCTATAGGGTGATGATGTCATGAACAACATATTGGTTCATCTTTTCAGAAATCTAGCTTATAGGTGCTACATAACTTCTCTTGTGGTTTTTTTGTTCCGGTAGTTTCAGACGACTCAGAAACTTGTCTTGTGTTTCAATTGGCCTTTTAGTTATCTAACTACAAATGGGAGAAAACAATATATGGAAAAAAAACAGTCGTAACTATTTTGTGTAGTTGACTTGTCCTCGCACTCTTGGTCCTCCACCAGACTTATTTACCATATCTTTTATTTCAAACTCTACTATGTAAATAGTGTGGTATACAGTATAAAATGATATTTTGTATGGCTATATCCATAATCTGCTACACGTATCAATTTTTTTAGTTACAAATGGATTTCTTCTTATTGAAATATCTCACGCGAGACTTTCGTACCTTTTTTTTTGTAAGAAAAAAGCAAAGGACGCCGGAGACCGGTGCTGACTGACTGCTGAACTCCAGTATCTGAATTTGGCCTCATCAGGAAACTGTGACATGCTGCAGCATTCGTCACTCCACGTGCTCGGCTAGGAATTTAATCGATCCCCATGTCAAAAGGCAAAAAGTGATCGGCACGGGCGGTCAGGTCTTCCGCGGCCGCGGGGCACGCATGGCAGTCTGCTGTCTGCCACTCTGCCGGCGGCAACTGGCCCTGTCTGTTGTACGCACAGGCAGGCAGACCGCAGATCCGAGCAGATCAGGCAGCCGTCTGGGCAGAACAGGCACGACGCACGGCCACCACCCATCTGTCCTCGCAGAACCGGATGCCCTTCTTCTCCGCATCACCCACTTGTGCCTCGGCCCTCCGCCTCTCCGCAGGCGGGGCAGGGTTCTGCATTGCCCATGCGCCTCGCCGCCACACCACTTGCTCGTTTTCAGCGGTCCAGTCCCTTCCCCTCCCCGCCGCCGGCGACATCGCTGCACTGGAGTACAAAATCCTTCTACCGGTTGCGCGTGGATGGATGACGAATATGTGCGTGACAGGGAGGTTTGCTGGTCGCCTATTGCTTTTTTAAGCAAAACGCCGGATGGGGAATATATGAGCAAACCAGCCCGGCACTCGACACCGTGAAGGCGGCACCCGGATTCTCTCGTCTGAGGTCGTCCAAGGTTCCCTCTCCGGTTTTTCTATCCAACAACCAACAAACCGTTGCTTGATGTCATGCGTCCTAGTCTAGTAGGTGTTCAGCAAATACTAATATTATTATATGTCTGTAGCCCGGCACGACAGCATACGAACAAGCTAATTAAACAAGTCACAAAGCTAGCAAGCACTACAAGGGTAGGAATCGCGGCGGCCATGCACTTGCAGTGGCAGTACATAGCGCTCTGGTCAGCTCTGCAAGGAAGCCACACACACACACACAATGACACAATTCGTCAAGTCCTGCGGTGCAAGTGCAATGCACATCAGAAGGGCCAGAGGGGCCCCCCTCTGGATGAAATCAGCTTTGCACATTGCAGGGAGAGGGTTAAAAGGCGGGCACTGCACGGCAGCCTGCAGATGAGGGAGGCTGCTTTCCAAAGCACGATCGATTTGGCGCCAATCACCGGTTAAAGCGGTGAGCCGCGCGCGATTAGATAAAAATCATGTGCCCCGGCGCGCCGCGCGCGTGCCCCCGCGCGCCTGGGGTGACGCCGGCGCGTGCCCCGCGGGGTGCGTGGTGCCCAGGTGGCCGCCCCCTCGCCCGCCCGATCCCACCCGTGGACGCCCACGATGCGGTTTCCCCCAGAGCCCTCGGCACGGCACGGCACGTACGCCGCCCCGAGCTCCACGGGAATGCACACCGGCGCCCGGGCCCGTACGAGGTGGAGGGGTGCCGTGGTGCACGAGGCCACGAGCACCGCTCCGGGGCCGGGAGTGCCAGCCAACGGAATATAAATAGGGGCGAGCAGGGGTTCAAGCGCTACCATCCAGGAGCCGAGAATCTCTAAAAGGCGCCGCTCCCGTCCACGGCGCGGCGGGCAGCAGCGAAGCGTCGGTTTCAGAGGCCGGCGGGCCGGTCGAGTCGGTGGAGGGAGGGTGGGTAGATAGATAGCTAGCTACTAGCGGGTAGCGGAGAGGGTCCAGTCAGTGGGCGGGAGGAGCGAGGGGCCGGGACCGGGACGATGGCGTCGCGGAAGTCGCCGGTGGCGGCGGAGGAGCGGGCGGGGACGGGGACGGGGGAGGGGAAGGGGGAGCGGTGCGCGGTGGAGGAGGTGGCGCTGGTGGTGCCGGAGACGGACGACCCGTCGATGCCCGTGATGACATTCCGGGCGTGGGCGCTGGGGCTCGGCTCCTGCGTCGTCCTCATCTTCCTCAACACCTTCTTCACGTACCGCACCCAGCCGCTCACCATCTCGGGGATCCTGGCGCAGATCCTCGTGCTCCCCGCCGGCCGCTTCCTGGCCGCCGTGCTGCCCGACCGCGAGGTCAGGATCCTCGGCGGCAGGCTCGGCAGCTTCAACCTCAACCCGGGGCCCTTCAACGTCAAGGAGCACGTCATCATCACCATCTTCGCCAACTGCGGCGTCTCCTACGGCGGCGGCGACGCTTACTCCATCGGCGCCATCACCGTCATGAAGGCCTACTACAAGCAGACGCTCAGCTTCGCATGCGCCCTCCTCATCGTCCTCACCACACAGGTACCTCCGTCGGTCCGTCCTACTACGTGCTAGTTACTACTGCTTAAAATAACCAGGGGTACAGCAGCTCAAATTATATTGTTTTCGTTCGTTTCTTCAGTTCTGCTGCTGATCACGGATTCTAGTATCAAAAAATATAAATTCAAATGGTTTAAAAAATATTTTTAATCTAAATAATAAATAAAATGACGTATCTAAATGCCTTCTAAAAGTTTATAACTTTATCTTCATGATCTTTTAGAGCGCTTAATAACCTGCTCTACGAATTAAACCAATTTTTTTTAAAGCCTGAGCAGTCTCAATGATGAACTAAATGCTGTTAACCTGTTACCAGGCACTAGCACTTAGAATTGACCCGTCTCTAATCTATATGTGTCGTCATTTCATATTCACGTCTTTGGCACGCGAATGTAACGTGCACACTTGGTCTAGAAGACTAGAATCAAAAGTGCGGCTGATAAGCATATGCATCCTCCTCATCAAGATGCGCAGAGCAGTCTATATCGTATTTGTTCCCTGGTTACCACCAATCATGGCCCCCGGGGAAGAAAGCTGAAAAGGAGGTCTGAAAAGTCTCACGCCGATGTCACGATGAGACCATGCATGTATGTACTCGTGCTAGGACGGCCGACAAATAATTGGCAGGATTTTGTTTGTTTGCACGCACATGCGTCTTCAACATTTCGTAGTGGGGGTGGGGAGCTTCAGAATCCCTGTCTGGTTGCTGGCTCTAGCCTCTAGCTGAGAAAACATTTTTTATGAAGAAATATAAGTTGAAACAAACATTCTTTGTGGAGGAATGTACATGACAAAAGAAACTGGTTGGGTTAATTAACTATTGTTCACTGTCCTCAGTTAAGTATATAATAATCCAAAAGCAAAGGTTAGATGCTGATGCAGGCATGGAGCGCAGAGACAGATGGCGTTTGACTGGTGAAATTCTAACAATATAGTACTTGGCCGTCGCTGGCATGGCCACTGCAGATACTGGGGTACGGCTGGGCTGGGTTGCTGAGGAGGTACCTGGTCGACCCTGCCGAGATGTGGTGGCCTTCTAACCTTGCCCAGGTCTCACTCTTCAGGTAATTTTATTTACTTATTTATCACCCAGTTAATACTGACGAGTAATTTCTCAGTTACTACTTACTAGTAGCCCTGTGTGCTGGGTGGTAATGGTAACAATGTTACAATGGCGTATGGTGCATGTACGCATGCAGGGCGCTGCACGAGAAAGAAGAGGAGGGCGGCAAGTCCCGTGGCCCGTCGCGGATGCGCTTCTTCCTCATCGTCTTCTTCGCGAGCTTCGCGTACTACGCGCTGCCGGGGTACCTGCTGCCGATCCTGACCTTCTTCTCGTGGGCGTGCTGGGCGTGGCCGCACAGCATCACGGCGCAGCAGGTCGGGTCCGGGTACCACGGCCTCGGCGTCGGCGCATTCACGCTCGACTGGGCGGGCATCTCGGCGTACCACGGCAGCCCGCTGGTGGCGCCGTGGGCGTCCATCGCCAACACGGCCGTGGGATTCGTCATGTTCATCTACGTCATCGTGCCGCTCTGCTACTGGCAGTTCAACACGTTCGACGCCCGCAGGTTCCCCATCTTCTCCAACCAGCTCTTCACGGCGTCGGGCCAGAAGTACGACACCACCAAGGTGCTCACCAAGGACTTCGACCTCAACGTCGCCGCCTACGACAGCTACGGGAAGCTCTACCTCAGCCCGCTCTTCGCCATCTCCATCGGCTCCGGCTTCCTGCGGTTCACGGCCACCATTGTCCACGTCCTGCTCTTCCATGGCAGGTACTTTATACTGCATCAGCCCTTCCCTCCCACTTTGATGGACCGTCGCATCCATGAGCGGTGTGCTGACCAGTCGTCGCTGTACGTGCTCCTTGACACAGCGACATGTGGAAGCAGAGCAAGTCGGCCATGAACGCGGTGAAGCTGGACGTGCACGCCAAGCTGATGCAGAGGTACAGGCAGGTGCCGCAGTGGTGGTTCCTCATGCTGCTGCTGGGCAGCGTGGTGGTGTCCCTGCTCATGTCCTTCGTCTGGAAGGAGGAGATGCAGCTGCCGTGGTGGGGGATGCTCTTCGCCTTCGCGCTCGCCTTCGTCGTCACCCTCCCCATCGGCGTCATCCAGGCCACCACTAACCAGGCACGCGGCGCTCCCGCTCTACTGCCGTCGCCACTGCCGTCATCGTATCGTCTGAACCCTGCTGTTTGTCCGTGAAATTCCTTGCAGCAACCGGGGTACGACATCATCGCGCAGTTCATGATCGGCTACGCGCTGCCCGGCAAGCCCATCGCCAACCTGCTCTTCAAGATCTACGGCCGGATCAGCACCGTGCACGCGCTATCGTTCCTCGCAGACCTCAAGCTCGGCCACTACATGAAGATCCCCCCACGGTGCATGTACACGGCCCAGGTACGTAGTGGTCGCTGTCGTCGTCGTCGTCCCCCTTCAGCAGACCTTTCGGGAGACGCCGCCCGCATATGAATGAAACTGGCCCTAAACCTGCGCCGCAGCTGGTCGGGACGGTGGTCGCCGGCGTGGTGAACCTGGCGGTGGCGTGGTGGATGCTGGACAACATCGAGAACATCTGCGACGTGGAGGCGCTGCACCCGGACAGCCCGTGGACGTGCCCCAAGTACCGCGTCACGTTCGACGCGTCGGTGATCTGGGGCCTGATCGGCCCGGGGCGGCTCTTCGGCCAGCACGGGCTGTACCGCAACCTGGTGTGGCTGTTCCTGGTCGGCGCGGTGCTCCCCGTGCCGGTGTGGCTGCTGAGCAGGGCGTTCCCGGAGAAGAAGTGGATCGCACTCATCAACGTGCCCGTCATCTCGTACGGGTTCGCCGGGATGCCGCCGGCCACGCCCACCAACATCGCCACCTGGCTGGTGACGGGCACCATCTTCAACTACTTCGTCTTCAGGTACCGCAAGGGGTGGTGGCAGAAGTACAACTACGTGCTATCGGCGGCGCTCGACGCCGGCACCGCCTTCATGGGTGTGCTCATCTTCTTCGCCCTCCAGAACGCGCACCACGAGCTCAAGTGGTGGGGCACGGAGGTGGATCACTGCCCACTCGCCTCCTGCCCCACCGCGCCGGGCATCGCCGTCAAGGGCTGCCCGGTGTTCTGAATCTTCCGACGTGAGCGTAGTAAGCAGTGTGTGTAACAGTGTAAGGAAATGTTTGCTACGGGAGCCATGGATTCAACCAAGCATCGATTAACCGATGCAGTGCTTTGTCACTCGTGAATGTAACGCCATAGCGCCAGTGGTGGATTCAGATTTCAGAGGGAGAAAAAAACACAGGCCCAGTGTCTTTGGAACGCCCGAATTTGGAGTCATCTGGAACCGACGGCTCAGGTTTACTGCAACCAACAACTTAGCACTTGCGATCTAGCGTGTGTAATAAAAGTCTGCACAATTCGAAGCTCGGCGTGTCAAGAACAAGAAGCATATGTGCGGAGAATACCGGAGCGGCGAAAACTGCATGGTTTTTATTTAGAACAAGAAGCATATGACGATACAGTTTTTACTCCATGTCATAGCTTCAAGAATCCACAAAACACAAAGGAATATACAGACTGATATTTGATAAAAGCGAGAGTATGATCAAGCGATCTCATGTGGTGAAAGTTGGCTAATAAAAGTTGCTCTACGAATACCTGGTTCTGGAGTGCCGTCGTCCATCCTCCTCATCCTCACAGATTGTACACTTATCACCTGAAAGCAGAAAGTCCTTGGCTACTTGCATGTCTTCTTTGAACTCTGGACGCCGGGCCTCTGGATGCTCAAAGTGGCAGCTCGAAGATTTCCTCTTCCCTTGCTGCGATGTGTTTCCTGCAGATCCATGCAATGTGGCCGTCATCTCTGTATCGAACACGCCACAGGCCAAATCTCTGTGCTATGTCCATCCCCGTCAGAACCCCTTGCCCTTTCAAGAAATCCACAAGCCATTGCCTGGCTGCTGTCATATCCTCTCCCATGTCGCTCGTGCTACCATTCCTTGACTTGCCATACAGTGCTGCCGCGCCCAGAGCCCCCACGGACATGGCAGATGCAGTTGTGCCGTACAAGGCCGAGGAGTCCAGCAGGCGCACCACCTCCCTGCTCAGGTCAGGTATCATCTCTCCCATCCCAACGATGAAATGCGCGCCGATCTTCAGAGCAAAGGTCAGCAGCTTCATGAACTTACTCATGTAAGGTAGCAAGGATTTCACCGTCTGGTTGTCCACTTGAATCAGGTCACAGCCGAGCTGATCTTCCACTACATGCATCTCTCTACGGAATTCACATAGCATATGCACCCGTAAGGACCGCATCCCAGGCAGTATTCTTGTGACCAGCTGTTTGGACCGGTTGTCCAGGCTAACAAGATAAAACATCTGTGGCACTTTCCTCTCCTCCAACTGGGTGTTGTAATTCATCATGTAGTCCATTTTCCTGTGGAGTTCAGTCAAAAGGTGATACTCATAGTACCTCAAGCTTGCGATTTCCTCCTTGAGGTCCCTTATTCCTTGTTCCACTCTCTTCAATCTTTGTAGAACCATCTCAACACCTTTTGCAATGCCTAATATGGAAGGATCAACCACATCTGTTTCGGGGATGATTTCATGTTGCTGCTGATTGTCAGGGTTGACAGCAAGTTCAGTTGCGAGGTGCTGTAGATCATAGTATCTACGGTGAAGAACCTCATGGAAATCATCATCTGATAGCAATTCTCTGGCATGATCTGATCCTGATTGTAAGATGATCCTTTTATTGCTTTCAATGGCACTCCATGTATGCTCGTAATCATACATGCTTTCTGCAGGCAATGACAAAAGAATTTGCTTCATTCTCTTCAGAGGCAGCTGCTGTGTTTGGAGGAACCTATGCGGTATGAGATATTTTACACAGTCTGGCCTGATAATGCTTTCCTCGAACATC
The DNA here is from genome assembly GCF_902167145.1 of Zea mays. Taxonomy (NCBI): domain Eukaryota; kingdom Viridiplantae; phylum Streptophyta; class Magnoliopsida; order Poales; family Poaceae; genus Zea; species Zea mays. The sequence continues at coordinate 283,472,501 of NC_050096.1, read as the reverse complement.
AAACTTGAAGACAGGTTTAGTATGGTTGGGATTATTAACTTGTGGAATATCCTCACCATGTCAGTAACACTTTTGCTGGAGCATGCAAGCACATCGACGGATGACTCTAATGTACTTCCCAGCACCACTCTGACATGGATACTATTGACCACTGTATAAATAAGATTTTTCTCCAAGATGTAGAGTGCACCCTGTTGTTGTCCCATGCACATGATCTTGTTCTGCAAACGAACCTGGCAAAAAAAAGCATTGTTCCATAAAGTCAAAAAACATGTCCAGAAAGTAACTCTGGTATTCTCAGTACATACCAAATAGCATGCATATTACTTTTGGCAGCTATGCTAGTTAGAGCCTTAGAGGAACAGAATGTTTTACCTGAAGCCTTGGAAAGAAATCGCCTGTCAAAAACATATGTATATCTGTGCATTTAAGACACCTTCCAACATATCTGCACTCTGGCATGGCCAAGTGCCACTGCTGAGCACCTTCTTTGCTTTCCTCAAGAATTGATGGCACTAGAAGTAATGTGTCTGGGTTTCCAGGTTCCTGTTCATAACACAATTCAAGCTTCAACAGCAAATTTATGACATCATTGCCCTGGAAAGATGCACCGGCTCTCCAGTTTGACCCTTGAATTTGGTTGCACAGCTTCTCTTGTAGAATCTTCTCAAGCTCTTGTTTGCGGATAAAACCACTTCTTTCTGTCTTGATTGATTTCAGTGTAGCCAGTTGGTTAAGGACATATCGACAGAACCAGTCGCAATCCAAGATCAGTACTCCAAGATCCTCAAAAAATATGATTTCACCCAAGTTATGCAGTGATTTTGCAACCGTACGTCTTCTTGTGTCCACTTTCTCTACATTATCACGCCTTGATCTCAATCTTAGCTCTGGAATGTTGAGCTGACATATCTCACGGAACTCAGACCATTTGATTACAGCTTTATTATTCTTCAACCTCCAGTCATGCAAAACTCTAACCAAATCATTGCATACTTCATAAACTTGAGGTACTTGCTGGAGGATTGTCTTAATTGTCATCCTCAAGTGATGGGTGAGTCTACTTACTGAAACCAATGATCTTGCATCCACGGCAAAAACAGTGGGGTAAATTTCTGCATATGAATGGAATTCTTCTCTGAGCCTTTGTACAAGTGTGGCAATTGGCTGTAGCCCTTCTGGCAGATGAGCTACCTTGTCATAATGGGTGAGAACTATAGTTACACTGGGAAGAAATAATTGTGAGACTCTCTTAGAATTTGAAACCAAAAACTTAAGCCAATATATTAGCTCCAGTTCAATCTGCTCTATGCTTTTGGGATACCTATTAGCAGGCTTCAGAACCAAACTAGATACAATCATGAAAAAGCATGGACCACCATGCACCAGAAACATAAAATCATGTGAGGGAAAACCCTCCTCTTGTCCATCAAGATTGTACATTGTCATTTTTGTGTTGCCATCAAAGAAAACACTACTTTTATTCTCATTGGTGTACTCCATTTGCAAAACCGGATTCATCAAAGTACTTGTTATATTTATGTGAGGCGACTTCAATGGGTTCATGCTCTGATTTATGGAGTTATGTAACGTGCTTTTACCTGCATGGCCACCACAAATTGGGTTATCAGTTGCAACAAGAAAAAATGAAAATAAAGGTTTTTTTTCCCGTCTTTGCATGTCGAGGTATTATTTTAGTGGCTAGTATTGCAAGCGAATGTGATTTAAGATTCTAGAGTAAAATGAGGTTTCACGTTGTTTACTTAGCAACTCTCCAAGTTAAGAGAGAAAACAAGATGAACATTGTGTACTGATTACTGATCTAACTACTACATTTCTGCTTACAGCAGATAATGAGGGTAATAATGGATAATGCTGAATTGCTGATGATACCTGCTGATTCCTGACCACATAGAAAAACCCGGCAGCAAGTAGGAGCACTTAGTGGCAAATCAAGAAAATCGTTTGGCAGAACAAGACTCTCATTTTGACAGAGCTTCTCATAAATTTGGTCCGTTTTACCAGCAACATGCAAAGGTGTTCCGTGGAGGTCAATTTCTTCAATCCAAGGGTTGACTTCTAAAGTGCTCATAATGGTCTGCAGGATTGCCTCCCCCTCAACTCCCTTACAGCCTCTCAAAGACAAGCTACGAAGAGTGGCATTCCTCTCTAAACTAGTAAAGATTTTGACAACATCATTTGGCTTCAAACTTGCATCATTGCATATTGCCAGCTGAATTAGGCTCTGGTTTGTCTCCAACATCTGCAAGATAGCAGGTACACCAAACTTGCTTATATTCGCTCGCTCTCCTCCAAAACTCAAAACCTTCAATGTGGTATTGGCTTGTCTCTGAAGTGGAGAAAAGGTGCTAAGAGGGCATAGCAAATGCTCCACCCCTACTCCACCAAATCTATTTCCATCCAAAGTCAAGTTCTCTAAATAGCTGTTCTTAAAAAGCCCTGCAGCTATATACACCACTGCTTTGTCCCCAAGGGAACACTTGCTGAGCTTCACAGTTTTCAGGCTCCTGTTCCGTTCAAGGACTCCTCTAAGCTCTTTGGTCCATTTGGACTTTAGTGGGACACTTGACATGTCCAGTGTTGTCACTGTGGTATTCCATGGCAGAGCACAAGCAACCCGTTGCAGCCCTGTTGAGCTAATGCTGCTGTAGATCTTCATGCTCCCAGTCTCAGGCAGGAATTCAACAATTTTACAGCTGTTCGTGCCACCTTTTGTACCACAACCGTGTCCCCATATGTGAACCTCCACTCTACGGTTGCGTGCGAGTACAGCAGAGATAAGTGGAGCCACTGTAATGGAGCTGTTGTCAAGGATGATCAACTTCTTCAGCATAAAGTTCACCTCAATCATCTTGGAGAGTTCTTCTGCCCCCTTGGATCCTATGGAGTCCTCCCATATTTGGAAATCCTCCACACTTCTGTTGTTTGCCAAAGCTGAAGCAAGCAACGTGGCTCCAGTTGATCCAATTCTACATTCAGAAAAAACAACTGCTTTGATGGTGTTGTTCTGGTGAAGCATCTCCGAAAGTGGAACAAAAGCATGTCCTGGTTTTGTGCTGAAAACATTCTTCTTGAATTCCACCTGCTTCACGCTTGAGCCAGGGCCTAAAAGTGAACAGAGAAGTTGCAACCCTTGAACCTGCCATTCAATACCATGGAATAGGATGTTTCTCAAATTCATGTAATTCTCTTTATACTCCACAAGATGACGAAGAAACCTGTGCAGGAAGTTGACACCACTGTTGTCCATGCAGACATGAATTCCTAGTGATCTCTCACTTTCCATGGACAAGGCTGATTCCAAATTTGCTGGAACCTGGTAGAACGCGATGTTCTCCAAGTCCATGTAGGACTGCAAATCAATATCTCCAATATCTCTGGCATCATCCCTCTTAGATGGTGATGTTATCATGATTATCCTATCACTCATGCTTAGGAGGGGATGGTGGAGTGTAGATGAAAGAGAGAAGCGCAAAGACAAAGGTTGCCTTAATCATGGAAGGGGAATTCAGATGTACATGGCTAAGGAGCAATATGCTTTATGAAGTCAGATGCCACATGTTGCAATACTGAAGATGGTGTGGAAAGACAAGACAAGGAAAGAAATCAGATTCCTGCCTTGTCAAGGGGGCATCATAAAGAAAGGAACCATCTTTAACTTTGCCGACCTGGAAAGACAACCAGTAACTACATAAATTAAATTCAACTACTATAAAAGATTCAACCATGAGAAAGTAACGGAAGAACATCAGCTCAAAGCAGCCCCACGAATTATTTAATGTATTTCATATAATAATATACCAAGATCTAAAAATTTTCTGTTGGCTTCCTGTAAATGCTCTGAGCCTCTGATCTTAAGCACACCATGTGTCTATATGTATACGTATATCCCATAGTGCCTATGTGCAGCATCAGCACATGCATTATTCAGACAAAAGTTTGTGCTATTTAACCTTTTATTATTAGCAGTTCCAGAAACTAAAAAGGAACTTAACTTCAATTGAATTTACATCATTACAAGTCAAGATATAACGTAATTACCTTATCGAGTGTAGTTTTATATTGTGTTGTTCCACCATCGCATTGTTCATTCAAAGCAAAGAGAGATTCTCATATTTGTGCATCAAGTAGCGAACATGTGGCCATTAACTTTTAGGCAAGCAAAGGGTCTGCCTTGAACCTCGGCCGTTACATAAACATCATACAGCTTGAATTATTAACCAGAGGCGCAATTTCACTGGCATGTCCAACTGAAAACATATCATGAGCAGCAAGCATATCATAGAATAGAAACATAGGAATCACAGATTGAATTATTAAACAGAGGCGCATACTGTCCACTGTATACACTTTACAAGTATATTTTTCACAACCTGATAAAACACCATATAGAGAGGTTTATGACTTTTTTTGTTTTCTTGGAAAAGCACAATTTAATCAGAAGAGGAGGCTGGCCCAAGCAGCAATAAACGCAAAGCCCCCCAATGGTGCCGGTGAAGAAAACTTCCTGTCTTCAAGATAAGCCACGGTGTAGCACCTAACAAAATTGTACATCCTCTGTCAATAACGATTTTATGACACAATTCCAATGTAAATGAAAGATGTCAGAAGAACAAATTCATTTTTCTAATTCAATGTCTTCTGATAATTTACGTTTTGGTTAGGGGGGGACCAATGCTTACGTTCCAGAGAAGAGCACAATTCCAGCAGTGAGGAGCCCTCCGAACTGCAAACACGTCAAGAATCGGAGAGTCCATGTAAATTAACCGGGAGGTATCGTAACAGCAAAAATATTGAAGCGGGCAGCACTGGTACTCACAACGTTGGGGCGCTTGGTGATGGGCGCCCCGAGCAGCGCCGCGGTGTGGACGAGATGGTACAGGGACGCCGTGTGCCAAACCTGCCAAAACCATTCACAACAAATTATAAAAAGCAAATCGCTAAATTGGGAAGAACGAATCGGAGACCGTAGAGGGATGCGGATGATGGAGAACGTCATCTACCTCTTTGTACGCGGGGTTCTTGGGGCGGAACATGTGCGCGCCGTAGGTGCCGAGCCCCAAAGCGGCAACCCCTGTCAAATCAACCACTCATCTCGGTGGTCTGATTGAGGAAAGAGGATTCCAGGAAGAAGGGGGCGGGGGCGGGGGCGGGGGCGGGGGAGAGGACGAAAAGAGTGAAGAAAAAAGGTAGGTTACCGGAGACGGCGGCCACCTTGTGCCACAGCATCGGATCCGTCGCCGCCAACATCTTCCTCTTCTCTCTAATTCGCCTTCAACCTCCTTGACTTGTTGCTGCAGCCGCAGCCGCAGCCTGCTTCAGTATTATGTCCTGCTTGGCTCCTTGCTAGTCAGCGCTGACCGTATTATGATACACTACTAGCGTGAAGATAGCAACTCGACTCTCCATACAAGTAGTAAATATCTGTTTGGCTGGATATATTTTTGGCTGCAGCTGTGGACTGTGACTGCAAGTCTCCTCAGCGCGCGACACTGCAGCAGCAGTAGCAAATGGCTGCAGCAGCCGAACGATTAGGGATGGCAATGGGTCGGGTTCGGATCGGGTAGAGTAAATACCCGCCCGCGACCATACCCGCGGGGATTATCCATATCCGCCCATGACTATACCCATGGGTAAAATTTTGTACCCGTGCCCGTACCCATCGGGTATCGGGCGGATATCGGGTATCTGTCGGGTATAGCAGCTTGGTGCATTCTCTCTAAATGAAGTCTAGTGCTGTGCTGAGCGTCGCACATCGCCATGATCACCGGACGCACATAATATTGTTGCACAGTGCAGTCGTGTAGATGTAGCCATGGACATGTGTTGCTAATGTTTTTTTGTTAATAAACTTCCAACTCGTCAAAATCGGAGAGTAGCTAGCATAGTCGTCTGGTGTATTAACACTCTCTTAGCTCAAGTACTTGTATTAGATGGTACTACGTATTGGCACTTTATCAAACGTACTGGCACTAGTACTAGAACCAGATCAGAAGCATCAGCATACAGGGAGGGATGGCAGTATGATGAGCTGTCGAGGGTGGCGGCTAGCTAGCGTACTGGTAGGTTGAAAATCTAAAATCACTATTTTCGGATATCCGTCGGGTACCCGCGGGTAAGAAATCAAATCCGTACCCGACCCGTAATAAAATTGGGTCGGGTACGGATAAGACCCACGGGTCAAATTTCGTGCCCGAACCCGTACCCGACGGGTCGGATATCCGACGGATATCCGAACCCGCGGGTAAAATTGCCATCCCTACGAACGATGTATCTAAAACTAGAGATGATATATAAAAGGTATGAATAAAATATATAGTAGTTACATATAGAGGAAATTTATAGAGTAATATAGGTTAAGTATAAGTTAGTATATAGGAAAGAATCTTATTGATTGGACTGGAATATTCTTTTTAAACTAGAAGTTTCCTATATAACAAAGCCGGTTCAAAATGACGCTCCCAAGTCTATTCACGTCACCGTCTAAAATTGCAGCCATCGGATCGCGCATCGACGTACGGCGAAGCATCCTACCCTTCTCCGTTCTACGACGCCCGCGAAGCTTCCAGATCAGAGAAGGCCCCCCTAGAGCTCCATTAGCTCCCACCACGGAGCATGGTGCCAGCAACTCCACCGCCTCACCCCTCCCCCCGTGCCGGTGGAGATGGTCGTCGCTCCGTTCGGTCGTCTCCGCGACCGCGAATCTTCACCCCGCGTCGTCGCGTCCTTCCTGCTTCCGGCTCCAGCGCTCTGGTGTCCGGCACAGCTCCATCGCGTCCTGCAAAAGGAGGTAGCGGGGTGGCAGGTCAACCCGCCCCGGGCTTCAAGCACAGTGTCATCGGCAACCTCCAGAGGTGCCCCACCCCTATTGTCGCCCTTCTTATCTCCTTCCTCACCAAGCAGTCCCTGCAGTGCGAGGTCTCTAAATTGGTGAGGCTGACACAGATGTCACACGGATGTCGCTGCAACGCTCGCCCATGCTGCTCCCTCTTCAAGGACGCGACTTTCCTCCATTGTGGCATTGTTGATAAGGCCGATCTTGCTGGTGTGCACTCTCTCAGGTTACTTTCGTCCACCCCCTCCACCCCAACCTGTGCTGTCCGGAAGACAAACGGGCGACGAGAAAAAACATTCTGAGCGCAGCCATAAACGTCGTCGACATTAGTCGCCTGTCTCCATTTGCTGAATCGCAGGTATGCACATATCTATATCATGTTCCTTTATTTTCCTTCAAAGTTTAAAGTTAATTTAATTAATTATTTTGTACCCCCAGTTTCAAACTTTAGACTTTGGACAATTAGGAATCAACCAGGAATTCAGATCAAACAAATATACGTGAAGTTGTGGCCTAGGGTAGACAGTCTGGACCTGATTGAACTTGATATTATAATCACACTAATCCCCTCTGTCCTCACCTTTTCTGTATGCATGTCTGTGAGATAGTGTCGCACACATCTCCATCGCCTCAGGCCAGCTCCCCTTCAAAAAAATGGTGAAGTAAGCCTATCCTCATTCCTTCGGAGAAAGTTTGCGTAAATATAACAATCCAATTCCAAATATTCAAACAGGAACAACTAATGCTTGTCATTATTCACCAAGCTCTATTTTAGATGATCTTGTTTGTTCCAGATCCAATTAATGCATTTATACAGTTGTTCTATCTTTTGTATATACATATACAATCTACAGTATATATGAATAGATTGTCTGAAAATTACTGTTGTTGCCACTTATATTACAAATATTTTGCTGACAACTACTTTATGTTTTACCTTTGCCATAGTTATATGAACAACATAAAGTTGGGGCGTATTCTTGGCCTTCGCCTTCGGCTTCCTGACATTGTTATGTAATGAAATTAGTTGATTTAGTTTCATAATGACTTGATCTCTTGCTTGAAGCTGTTGTTAATTTTCTAAGGAATAAAACTCTCCTGCATGTGCATTGCATTACTTTATAGCCATTATTGATCCAATATAGTTCTGCTGATAGGATTACTCTGGCTGGCACATGGTCTTATCTTCGATCACACAAGAATGGGTACACAGTGGAACACGAGGTGTTTCTTCTCTTCCTTCCTGCCAAAACAAAAAAAGAGATTTCCTTTGCCCTTCGTATCAAAGGCCTCTTGACACTCTCTCTCCACATGTCGAACAGATTGAGGATGGCGTCAGTAATTGCTTCCAAGATGATATTTGATTCTGTTGTGCTATCTATAGTCTTAAGATAAAAAAACAAAAATAATAGAGAGATGTCATGTTAATATCACAACAAAAGGGTGAGTGAAAGGGAAATGTGCCTTTGGGCCATTTCTAAGTATTTTGGTGATTGAGTGCAAACACAAGTGCTTAAATGTGAAAATGTGCCCATGGTTGAACAAAGTGCAAATCACAGGTAAAGGTATGTTTCTAAGCCTTAGTACATTGGTTTTTGTGTACTAATATCTTGTCTAAGTGTTAGAAACAAGAAGAAGAAGAAAAGAAAAGAAGTGGAGAGTGGCTGTGTACGGCCAAAGGCTGTTTCGGGCTGGGGCACCGGACTGTCCGGTGTGCACCGGACAGTGTCCGGTGCGCCAGACCAGCGCGGCGCAAACCAACCGCTCTCGGGTTTTTCTCCGGCGACTTCGGCTAAAATTCACCGGACTGTCCGGTGTGCACCGGACTGTCCGGTGAGCCAACGGTCGGCTGTGCCAACGGTCGGCCGCGCAATCCGCGCGAGACACGTGGCCGAGCCAACGGTCAGAAGGGGGGCACCGGACTGTCCGGTGTGCACCGGACTGTCCCGTGCGCCAACGGCTCCCAGATCTGCAACAGTCAGCAACGGTCGGTTGCGCTGTTTATGGAAACAAATCGGGCACCGGACAGTGTCCGGTGTGCACCGGACTGTCCGGTGCACCCGACGACAGAAGGCAAGGATGACCTTCTAGATTTGTTCTCAACGGCTCCTAGCTGCCTTGGGGCTATAAAAGGGACCCCTAGGCGCATGGAGGAGTACACCAAGAATTCCTACAACATTGCTAATCACCAAGACATCGATTCCGCGCATTTGATTCATTGTGATAGCATCTAGAGCTCTTGTTGAGTTGTGAACTCATTGTGTTGCGTTGCGAGCTCTTGTTGCGACTTGTGTGCGTGTTGTTGCTCTGATTTTTGAGTCTTGTGTGCGTTGCTCATTCCCACCTTACTCCGTGCTTCTTTGTGAATTCAATTGTAAGGGCGAGAGACTCCAAGCTGTGGAGATTCCTCGCAAACGGGAAAAGATCAAAGGAAAGAAAAACACCGTGGTATTCAAGTTGATCATTGGATCACTTGAGAGGAGTTGAGTGCAACTCTCGTCCGTTGGGACGCCACAACGTGGAGTAGGCAAGTTTTGTACTTGGCCGAACCACGGGATAACCACCGTGTCAACTCTGTGATTGCTTTCTTGTGGTTATCGTGTTTTGACTCTCTCTAGCCACTTGGCAATTACTGTGCTAACGCTTAATCAAAGTTTTGTGGCTATAAGTTTAAGTTTTTACAGGATCACCTATTCACCCTCCCCCCCTCTAGGTGCTCTCAATTGGTATCAGAGCCGTTCTCTTCAAGAAAGGGACTAATCGCCCGAAGAGATGGATCCTAAGGGAAAGGGGATGGTGATCGACAACAACGAGAAGGAGTCCATCTTCAACGAACCGAAGAATGACAAGTCTACCGACTTGGGTTCAAGCCACAAGCGAAAAGATGGGAAGAAGAAGAAGACAAGGCGCATCAAGGAGATCGTCTACTACGACAGCGACGAATCCTCTTCTTCCCAAAAGGACGACGACCACAACGACTACGAGAAAAGGAAACCGGTTAATTCGAACTTTTCTTTTGACTACTCTCGTATTCCGCAAAGTTCAAATTCGCATTTGCTCCCCATTCCACTTGGCAAGCCCCCTCACTTTGATGGAGAGGACTACGGATTTTGGAGCCACAAAATGCGTACTCACTTGTTCTCTCTCCATCCTAGCATATGGGAGATTGTAGAGAGTGGAATGCAATTTGATAGCTCGGATAGCCCTATGTTTATTAATGAACAAATTCATAAAAATGCACAAGCTACTACTGTTCTCTTAGCATCTCTGTGCAGGGAAGAGTACAATAAGGTGAGCGGCTTGGACAATGCCAAGCAGATATGGGACACCCTCAAGATCTCTCACGAGGGCAACGACGTCACCATGCTCACCAAAATGGAATTGGTGGAAGGCGAACTTGGAAGATTCGCTATGATAAGGGGGGAGGAGCCAACTCAGACATACAACCGGCTCAAGACCCTTATCAACAAAATAAGGAGCTACGTAAGCACGCGATGGACGGACCACGACGTCGTCCGACTAATGCTCAGGTCCTTTACCGTTCTTGATCCTCATTTGGTGAATAATATTCGTGAGAATCCTAGGTACACCAAAATGTCGCCCGAAGAAGTCCTAGGAAAATTCGTCAGCGGGCGAATGATGATCAAGGAGGCAAGGTATGTGGACGACGCCTTGAATGGACCGATCAACGAGCCGCAACCTCTTGCTCTCAAAGCCACAAGGAGCAAGGAGGCGCTACCCAGCAAGGTGGCGCAAATTGAGGCGGCCGGTCTTAATGATGAAGAGATGGCCCTCATCATCAAAAGATTCAAGACGGTGCTGAAGGGTCACAAGGGGCAGCCAAGCAAGAACAAGACAAAGGGGAAACGCTCATGCTTCAAGTGCGGTAAGATTGGTCATTTTATCGCTAACTGCCCCGATAACGATAGTGACCAGGAACAGGGAAACAAGAGGGAAAAGAAGAAGAATTACAAGAAGGCCAAGGGCGAGGCGCATCTAGGCAAGGAGTGGGATTCGGATTGCTCCTCCTCCGACTCCGACAATGAGGGACTAGCCGCCACTGCCTTCAACAAATCGGCCCTCTTCCCCAACGAGCATCACACTTGCCTCATGGCAAGAGAAAAGAAGGTAATCACTCGTAATGCTAATACTTATGATTCTTCTAGTGATGATGAATCTAGTGAGGATGAAATTGATTACTCTAGTTTATTCAAGGGATTGGATAGAACTAAGATAGCTAAGATTAATGAGTTGATTGATGCCTTAAATGAAAAGGATAGAATCTTAGAGAAACAGGAAGACCTTCTATATGAAGAACATGATAAATTTGTTAGTGCACAAAATTCACTTGCTTTAGAAGTTAAAAGAAATGGAATACTTTCTTGTGAACTTTCTACTTGTAATGAAACCATTTATTCTTTAAAAGGTGAAATTAATGTTTTAACTGCTAAACTAGAAGTAGCAAGTAACTCTTGTGTTGAAAATATTACAAATTGCACTAGGTGTAAGGATTTTGATGTTAATGCTTGTAGTGAACACTTAGTTTCAATTTCAAAACTAAATGATGAAGTGGCTAGTCTTAATGCTCAACTTAAGACTAGCAAAAGTGATTTTGAAAAACTAAAATTTGCTAGGGATGCCTACACGGTTGGTAGACACCCCTCAATTAAGGATGGGCTTGGCTTCAAGAGGGAAGCCAAGAACTTAACAAGCCATAAGGCTCCCATTCCCGCCAAGGAGAAAGGGAAGGCCCCTATGGCTAGTAGTACAAAAAGGAACCATGCCTTTATATATCATGATAGGAGACATGCTAGAAATGCTTGTAATGATTTTGATTCATATGTTTATGATTCTCATGCCATGTTTGCTCCTAGTTCTTCATATGTGTATGATAGAAATGTTACTAGGAGAAATGTTGTTCCTAAAAGAAATGTTGCTTATGCTCCTAGGAAAGTTGTGAATGAACCTTCTACAATTTATTGTGCGTTAAATGCTTCCTTTGCTATTTGTAGAAAGGATAAGAAAATTGTTGCTAGGAAGTTAGGGGCAAAATGCAAGGGAGACAAAACTTGCATTTGGGTCCCTAAAGATATTTGTGCTAACCTTGTAGGACCCAACATGAGTTGGGTACCTAAAACCCAAGCCTAAATTTGCCTTGCAGGTTTATGCATCCGGGGGTTCAAGCTGGATTATCGACAGCGGATGCACAAACCATATGACGGGGGAGAAGAAGATGTTCACCTCCTACGTCAAAAATAAGGATTCCCAAGATTCAATTGTATTCGGTGATGGGAATCAAGGCAAGGTAAAAGGGTTAGGTAAAATTGCAATATCTAATGAGCATTCTATTTCAAATGTGTTTTTAGTAGAGTCTCTTGGTTATAATTTACTATCTATTAGTCAATTATGCAATATGGGGTATAACTGTTTATTCACAAACATAGATGTGTCTGTCTTTAGAAGAAGTGATGGTTCACTAGCTTTTAAGGGTGTATTAGACGACAAACTTTACTTAGTTGATTTTGCAAAAGAAGAGGCCGGTCTAGATGCATGCTTAATAGCTAAGACTTGCATGGGCTGGCTGTGGCATCGCCGCTTGGCACATGTGGGGATGAAGAACCTTCACAAGCTTCTAAAGGGAGAACACGTGATAGGATTGACTAATGTAAAATTCGAAAAAGATAGACCTTGTGCAGCTTGTCAGGCAGGTAAACAAGTGGGAGGAGCACATCACAACAAGAATGTGATGACCACTTCAAGACCCCTGGAGCTGCTGCATATGGACCTCTTCGGACCCGTCGCCTATCTGAGCGTAGGAGGGAGTAAGTATGGTCTGGTTATTGTAGATGATTTTTCCCGCTTCACTTGGGTATTCTTTTTGCAGGATAAGTCTGAAACCCAAGGGACCCTCAAGCGCTTCCTCAGGAGAGCTCAAAATGAGTTTGAGCTCAAGGTGAAGAAGATAAGGAGCGACAACGGGTCCGAGTTCAAGAACCTTCAAGTAGAGGAGTTCCTTGAAGAAGAAGGGATCAAGCACGAGTTCTCCGCTCCCTACACACCACAGCAAAATGGTGTGGTAGAGAGGAAGAACAGGACGCTCATCGACATGGCGAGGACAATGCTAGGAGAGTTCAAGACCCCCGAGTGCTTTTGGACGGAAGCCGTGAACACGGCTTGCCACGCCATCAACAGGGTCTACCTTCATCGTCTCCTCAAGAAGACGTCGTATGAGCTGCTAACCGGTAACAAACCCAACGTATCTTACTTTCGTGTATTTGGGAGCAAGTGCTACATTCTAGTGAAGAAAGGTAGAAATTCTAAGTTTGCTCCCAAAGCAGTAGAAGGGTTTTTATTAGGTTATGACTCAAATACAAAGGCGTATAGAGTTTTCAACAAATCATCGGGTTTGGTTGAAGTCTCTAGCGACGTTGTATTTGATGAGACTAATGGCTCTCCAAGAGAGCAAGCTGTTGATCTTGATGATGTAGATGAAGAAGTTGTTCCAACGGCCGCTATGCGCACCATGGCGATTGGTGATGTGCGACCACAGGAACACCTGGAGCAAGATCAACCCTCTTCCTCAACTATGGTGCATTCCCCAACACAAGACGATGAACAGGTTCATCAACAGGAGGCGTGTGATCAAGGGGGAGCACAAGATGATCATGTGATGGAGGAAGAAGCGCAATCGACACCTCCAACCCAAGTTCGAGCGATGATTCAAAGGGATCATCCCGTCGACCAAATTCTGGGTGACATCAGCAAGGGAGTAACTACTCGATCTAGATTAGTTAATTTTTGTGAGCACTACTCCTTTGTCTCTTCTATTGAGCCTTTCAGGGTAGAGGAGGCCTTGCTAGATCCGGACTGGGTGTTGGCCATGCAAGAGGAGTTAAACAACTTCAAGCGCAATGAAGTTTGGACACTGGTACCTCGTCCCAAGCAAAATGTTGTGGGAACCAAGTGGGTGTTCCGCAACAAACAGGACGAGCACGGGGTGGTGACAAGGAACAAGGCTCGACTTGTGGCAAAAGGTTATGCCCAAGTCGCAGGTTTGGACTTTGAGGAGACTTTTGCTCCTGTGGCTAGGCTAGAGTCAATTCGTATCTTGCTAGCATATGCCGCTCACCATTCTTTCAGGTTGTTCCAAATGGATGTGAAGAGCGCGTTCCTCAACGGGCCAATAAAGGAGGAGGTATACGTGGAGCAACCCCCTGGCTTCGAGGATGAACGGTACCCCGACCACGTGTGTAAGCTCTCTAAGGCGCTCTATGGACTTAAGCAAGCCCCAAGAGCATGGTATGAATGCCTTAGAGATTTCTTAATTGCTAATGCTTTCAAGGTTGGGAAAGCCGATCCAACTCTTTTTACAAAGACTTGTGATGGTGATTTATTTGTGTGCCAAATTTATGTCGATGACATAATATTTGGTTCTACTAATAAAAAGTCTTGTGAAGAGTTTAGCAGGGTTATGACTCAGAAATTCGAGATGTCGATGATGGGCGAGTTGAACTACTTCCTTGGGTTCCAAGTGAAGCAACTCAAGGACGGCACCTTCATCTCCCAAACGAAGTACACACAGGACCTGCTAAAGCGGTTTGGGATGAAGGACGCCAAGCCTGCAAAGACACCGATGGGAACCGACGGACACACCGACCTCAACAAAGGAGGTAAGTCCGTTGATCAAAAAGCATACCGGTCCATGATAGGTTCTTTGCTTTATTTATGTGCTAGTAGACCGGATATTATGCTTAGCGTATGCATGTGTGCTAGATTTCAATCCGATCCTAAGGAGTGTCACTTAGTGGCGGTGAAGCGAATTCTTAGATATTTAGTTGCTACGCCTTGCCTCGGGCTATGGTATCCAAAGGGGTCTACCTTTGACTTGATTGGATACTCAGACTCCGATTATGCTGGATGTAAGGTCGATAGGAAGAGTACATCGGGGACGTGCCAATTCTTAGGAAGGTCCTTGGTGTCATGGAAATCTAAGAAACAAACCTCCGTTGCCCTATCCACCGCTGAGGCCGAGTATGTTGCCGCAGGACAGTGTTGCGCGCAACTACTTTGGATGAGGCAAACCCTCAGGGACTTTGGCTACAATGTGAGCAAAGTCCCACTCCTATGTGATAATGAGAGTGCTATCCGCATGGCGGAAAATCCTGTTGAACACAGCCGCACTAAGCACATAGACATCCGGCATCACTTTTTGAGAGACCACCAGCAAAAGGGGGATATCGAAGTGTTTCATGTTAGCACCGAGAACCAGCTAGCCGATATCTTTACCAAGCCTCTAGATGAGAAGACCTTTTGCAGGCTGCGTAGTGAGCTAAATGTCTTAGATTCGCGGAACTTGGATTGATTTGTAGCATACATGTGTTTATGCCTTTGATCATGTTCATTCTGCATTTTGTTGCTTATATTGGTGCTCAAGTTGTACAAACACTCCCTGGACCTCACAAGTCCGTTGCAAAGTGATGCACATGTTGAGGGGGAGATGTGTTACAACTTGACCCTTTGAGACTAACCATATGCTTGAGTTTGCTTGATTTAGTCTCGAAGGAGAATTGAAAGGGAAAGGTGGACTTGGACCAATGAAAGACTTCCACTGCACTCCGATGAGAGGGTAACTTATTCCAAGTTCATCTCATGAACTCTTATTGCCATTTGATCCTAATTGTAGACTTTGGTGAGGCAATGGGGTTACAGGGCCAAGATTTATCCCGTTTTGGTGCTTGATGCCAAAGGGGGAGAAAATAAAGGGCCAAAGCAATAAATGGATCAGCTACCACTTGAGAGATTTGAAAATAGTAAAGTAGAGCTTTTGCTTTGTCAAAACACTCTTGTTGTCTCTTTTGTCAAAAGTTGGCTTCTTGTGGGGAGAAGTATTGATTATGGGAAATAGGGGGAGTTTTTTGAAATCTTTGATCAATCTCTTTTTGGAATGACTCTCTTTATGCTTCAACATGTGTGTTTGATTTAGAGATAGAGATGTGAGGTTGATTTACAAAAACAAACCAAGTGGTGGCAAAGGATGATCCATATATGCCAAAATTGAATCAAAATGAATTTGAGTTTCATTTGAAGTGATATTGCACTTGTTCTTGTTGCTTTATGTTGTGTTGGCATAAATCACCAAAAAGGAGGAGATTGAAAGGGAAATGTGCCTTTGGGCCATTTCTAAGTATTTTGGTGATTGAGTGCAAACACAAGTGCTTAAATGTGAAAATGTGCCCATGGTTGAACAAAGTGCAAATCACAGGTAAAGGTATGTTTCTAAGCCTTAGTACATTGGTTTTTGTGTACTAATATCTTGTCTAAGTGTTAGAAACAAGAAGAAGAAGAAAAGAAAAGAAGTGGAGAGTGGCTGTGTACGGCCAAAGGCTGTTTCGGGCTGGGGCACCGGACTGTCCGGTGTGCACCGGACAGTGTCCGGTGCGCCAGACCAGCGCGGCGCAAACCAGCCGCTCTCGGGTTTTTCTCCGGCGACTTCGGCTAAAATTCACCGGACTGTCCGGTGTGCACCGGACTGTCCGGTGAGCCAACGGTCGGCTGTGCCAACGGTCGGCCGCGCAATCCGCGCGAGACACGTGGCCGAGCCAACGGTCAGAAGGGGGGCACCGGACTGTCCGGTGTGCACCGGACTGTCCGGTGCGCCAACGGCTCCCAGATCTGCAACAGTCAGCAACGGTCGGCTGCGCTGTTTATGGAAACAAATCGGGCACCGGACAGTGTCCGGTGTGCACCGGACTGTCCGGTGCACCCGACGACAGAAGGCAAGGATGGCCTTCTAGATTTGTTCTCAACGGCTCCTAGCTGCCTTGGGGCTATAAAAGGGACCCCTAGGCGCATGGAGGAGTACACCAAGAATTCCTACAACATTGCTAATCACCAAGACATCGATTCCGCGCATTTGATTCATTGTGATAGCATCTAGAGCTCTTGTTGAGTTGTGAACTCATTGTGTTGCGTTGCGAGCTCTTGTTGCGACTTGTGTGCGTGTTGTTGCTCTGATTTTCGAGTCTTGTGTGCGTTGCTCATTCCCACCTTACTCCGTGCTTCTTTGTGAATTCAATTGTAAGGGCGAGAGACTCCAAGCTGTGGAGATTCCTCGCAAACGGGAAAAGATCAAAGGAAAGAAAAACACCGTGGTATTCAAGTTGATCATTGGATCACTTGAGAGGAGTTGAGTGCAACTCTCGTCCGTTGGGACGCCACAACGTGGAGTAGGCAAGTTTTGTACTTGGCCGAACCACGGGATAACCACCGTGTCAACTCTGTGATTGCTTTCTTGTGGTTATCGTGTTTTGACTCTCTCTAGCCACTTGGCAATTACTGTGCTAACGCTTAATCAAAGTTTTGTGGCTATAAGTTTAAGTTTTTACATGATCACCTATTCACCCCCCCCTCTAGGTGCTCTCAGTGAGAACAAAAATAAAACAATGGAGTGCATTGGCATATTGGGAAGCCTATCAATAGAAAGCTATGCTCCGTTGGTGTTTTCTACGTGCAACTGACAGATGAGGATGTCTTCCACTATATCCATGTAGCGTTCATTATATGTTAATAGCATATAAAAGTTTTTTGCTGAACTTGAAACAAGAGAAAATGAATTGATTGGATGACTGCACATATTAAACTGAAAGAGATATCAATTGTGGTTGTTGCACACATGTAAACCTCGAAATTATAGAGATTGTGGCTGTTCATTACATATTTAATTATGTAGACACAATGTCAAATGTCTAGACAAAAAAGTTGAGGGCAGTTGCTTTTCTTTCCTGTTTTTCTAGCCGGTCCGTAACCCACTTTTTTTAGGAAAAAAAGAGGACATTGACAACAAAAAAAATGCCTAACTTCTATGTTCTCGATTTTCATTATCCAAAATTCTAATCCTCCCTTGCTGCAGAGAAAGTTCATGGATGGGCAACGAGCAAGTGACGTTTCCATCCGTGGAAGTAAATCTTCTCATATCTTCTTCTTCAAAGTGCCTTATGTTGTATTGCGTTGCCTAATGCCATGCAACAGAAGAACAAGGGGATTAACATTGTGTTTTGAAATATTTATTACATCAGCACAA
The DNA here is from genome assembly GCF_902167145.1 of Zea mays. NCBI lineage: Eukaryota > Viridiplantae > Streptophyta > Magnoliopsida > Poales > Poaceae > Zea > Zea mays. The sequence goes on along the minus strand of NC_050096.1, from coordinate 283,454,565 downwards.
CACCACTGTTCGTTTTCGGATTGCAGTACATGCAACAATATCATATATCCAAGGTTTATCAAAAGAGGTAATTGGCTCTTGCATTATGTTTACTCTATTTCTGCGCTATTGTGTCCTTACACGAACTAATCGGTGACATACCATTTCCTATAAGCACGCTTCTTTCGTGTGTTGCGTCTGCTACATGTTGCCTTCCCTGTGTAGCAACAATTTTATCTCGTTATGTTTGTGTTTCTTGTGCTTCACTCTCACCTAAGTTACCTATTTATTTATGTGCAACAAACTCACAGTACAAGGGAACCAACATTGGGTTTTGGAGACTTTATAGCAGCACTATAAACAATTTTTTGGATTCCAGTAATTACAACAATATCACATAACCAAGGTTTATCCAAAGAGGTAATTGTTTCTAGCCTTTTCTTGTAGTCCATTTCTGTGCCATTGTGTTGTTGCATAGATGGTTCCATTTTGTAGCATTTAATTCTACCACGCTTGATTCATGTCCTGCTTCTGCTATGTATTGTGCTCCTTGTGCATCAACAAATTAATTAAATTGGTTTGGTTTATACAATGTTCCTTAATTAGCGACCAAATTATCTTTGGTTCTGAAAGGAGTACTTACATAAGCTCTCGCTTTGTTTGTGATTTCCCTCTGCTTCGTGATTTCCTTTGCTTATACATTTCAATTCCACATTTTCCCAAAAATATATAGCTATGCACTCTTGTTGCAACAATCAACAAAAAATTCACTCTCAAATGAAACATGTTTTAACATCTACATTACATGTTCCCACAATTAAACAGTTGTCTACTCTTGTTGCAACAAAAAACACATATTACAATCCACACTTGCTTCATACATGTTTTATAGAAGTAACAAAGAATTTTAGCTCACTGTCTTTTACTCTTTCCATACTTTTTCAATATGTTTGTTTCTTATTGGTTTGATCCCCAACTTAATCCAACTTACTTTGAAACAAAAACTATGTTGTTGGTATGTAGTTTATACCAACATAATTATTTGTGGTAGTTTAATCTGCAAATATAATCTGAGTTAGTTGAGATCAGCCTCGCTACAATGGGCATCATCATTATATAATATATAAGTTAGTGGAGATCAGCACACATGCATGACATATTGACATGATAATAAAAATAACTCACTTCTCAATAACTACGATGCTTTCTTAAAAGGCATTGAACTTCAATACTATTAACTTTTATTTTATATTAGCCATGTTACTTGACACTTCTTATCCACTTATTTACATGTTGACGACCAACTTTCAGATCAGCTCAACAAATATAACCTTGCGCCGCCTCCTAAGAAGTATGTACTTCTAAAAGAATACAACCAGAGTTGTATATACTATTCAATTATGCAGGTATGAATCATAGTTCATAGTAACACCAACAAACATATAGGATCAAGACTACCCAGCCAGGTTTTACAGACCCTCAAAACCTTAATCGTTAGATCATCGCCGTTCTCATGAAGGTACTACACATTCTACTCTCTTGCCCTCTTCATAATTTGTAATCAATATAATCTGCATATTCTTCTTCACTCACCTTCATAACCATACCACGCAAACACAGCAGCTCAAAGACTCTTTAACTACCGATGCTCATCTTTTTTTGTATCGGTACCATTGTTGCATACCTATGATGAGCATCGTCACTTTTGGAGCATGAATGTTTTTGTGTACAAGTAACCAAACTGCTGAAACCTTCGCAGTGCTGATCCCCAGCCGTTGAATCCTGCTAATGATGTAATGTATAAATTCGTACGAACCTATTGGTTGACTATGTAGCTAATGTAACCGCTACATTAATCAGCTCTGAACAATGTCCAACTCTTTCAATCAGTGAACCTTGGTTTGCTTTGTCTTTGCTCTTATGTCCTTATTTACTCTCTGTCAAGCATACATAAACGGTTCGCCACACGCGCATGGGCGCGCACTATACACTAGTATAGAGTAACAACAGTGTGGCGAGTCAAATGCAGCATCAAACAAACAAGCTCTTTGTCCTTTCCCTTGGTCTTCCTCAAGGCTACACATGCGGCTTCGTCGAGTGTCATCTCGACCGTTGTTGCTAAATTTGGGAACCTATCGGATTAGAGGTGACAATCGGGCGGGTGGGACACGGTTATATTGTTCGCAAATCCATATCCATGATACAAAGCTGAAATCATACTCGTACTCGTAGGGTATCCACTACCCAGTGGATACATGTTACCCGCGCGCCTACTGTAATTTTAACATTCAGCATCAAACAATAATTTTGTCACAATTCAACACTTTCATCATTCTAGCAGCAATAACAATTTTAGCATTTCATCAACATCAAGTTATTGGATGATAATGTAAAGAATATAAAACAATATTCATGGAAGAACAATATAATTTACATGTGGATAATGGGTATAAATACCCACATGTCAAATACCCATCAGGTAACGGTATCCATACCCATGAAAATTTTATCTGTAGATACCTTATTATATCCATACATGTACTTATGTGTTGGCTCCGATTTGGAGCCAAACACTCGCTGTGTACCGTCTGATGATGTTCTCTACAACGAACAGAGTAGTAATGAAGTCCTCGGACACTGAAAAAAATGTAAAGCAACATGTGAATACTTCTGTATTCTGCAACCCATTCTAACCCGTCATTGGTGAGAGACCTATATTGTACATGCCCTTATTTGGTGAAGTTATGAGTCACTCTTTTTATTTTCACAAGTGGTTTAGTTTTAGTATCCCATAATAGAAAAGAAAGCATTTTCCTTTACTCAACCACTATTGAGCTCCACGCTCCTGTGGCACGTCATTTCTTTTCCAAAACACACACACCTTTGCCCACTCTCGTTGTCAAAGTGCGAGAGTGTCAATGCGCTTGGTGCGAGAGTGTTGTATAAGATTATTAGCAAGTTTTACCGCACTCTCGTTGTCACACAAAAGAGGTACCTTTTCTAGAACTACATCGTAGTCTAGAAGGGTATGTTTCATATAAACGGTTTGTGCACAACAAGCACTCGCGGCAATGTGTTTCGCTTCAGCGGTTTACAAGACAACACTATTTTGTTTTTTCGAGGTCCATGAGACTAGAGATCTCCCAACAAAATGGCACCCTCCATATGTACTTTTCCTCTCAATTTTTTTGCATCTGACATGATCCGAATTGGAATAGCCGACTAAATCAAAAGTATCTCCTTTGGGATACCAAAGGCTAATGTTTAGGGTGTGCTTTAGGTATCTAATGATTCTTTTAATATCACTAAGATGAGCTTCCTTAGGATTGGCTTGAAAGCAAGCACACATACACACACTAAACATGATGTCGGGTCTAGATGCGGTAAGATACAATAAACTATCAATCGTAGAACGGTAAAGAGTTTGATCAGTTAGGTTACCTCCCTTATCTACGTCAAGATGTCCATTAGTAGGTTTTGGTGTCATGATTGGTTTGCAATACTCCATTTTGAATCTTTTCAACAAGTCTTTGGTATACTTCTCTTGGGAGTGAAAGTTTCCTTCCTTCATTTGCTTGACTTGAAAGCCGAGGAAGAATGTGAGCCCACCAATCATTGACATCTTGAACTCCTTCAACATAATCTCACTAGATTCCTTGCAATGACAATCATTTGTTGAGCCAAATATTATATCATCAACGTAATCTTGACAAATAAAAATATCATTGTTATGCTTATTGGTGAATAGTGTGGTGTCCATGACCCCGATCTTAAAACCCTTCTCAATGAGGAAGTCGCGAAAACGCTCATACCAAGCTCTTGGAGCTTGCTTTAGGCCATATAGCACCTTGGACAACATGTAAACATCATTAGGATATCTAGGGTCTTCAAACCCGGGGGTTGCTCAACACACACAAGTTCATTAATGAAGCCATTTAAAAATGCACCTTTACATCCATTTGATATAGTTTGATATCATTGTTGGATGCATATGCAAGAAGGATACAGATGACTTCTAATCGAGCAATCGGTGCAAAGGTCTCTCCAAAATCCAATCCTTTAATTTGAGAGAGTCCCTTTGCAACTAGCCTTGCCTTATTCCGCACAATTACTCCTTGATCATCTTGCTTGTTTCTAAACACCCACTTTGTTCCAATTACTCCTGCATTTTGTGGAGGCTCTTCAAGGGTCCAAACTTTACTCTGGGTGAATTTGTTTAGTTCTTCACGCATGGCGTTCACCCAATCCGAATGATTTAATGCCTCATCTGTACAAGTAGGCTCAAAACAAGAAACAAAAGCGTGATGTTCAACAAATGAAGCAAAATTTTGAGATCGAGTAATAACCCCTTTTGAAGGACTCCCAATGAAACCTCAGACTTTTCTTCAAGAAAGAACACCCAAGTATATCTAGAGTAATCATCAACAATGACTAGGCACTAGAGGTTGCCATCGACACTTGCATATGTTGTTGGTCCAAATAAGTCCATGTGAAGCAATTCTAGTGGTCTTGATGTTGACATGAATGCCTTTGTAGGGTGAGTATTTGCAGCTTGTTTTCTAGCTTGACATGCACTACAAAGCTTGTCCTTTTCAAACACAACATCTTTCAAACCTCTAAACATGTCTTTCTTCAGAATCTTTTTGACTGTACTCGTTCCAACATGAGCAAGCCTTTATGCTATAACCATCCAAGTGATGCTTTGGTAAAGAGGCACGTCCTTAGGTTGGTATCTTTAGAAGTGAAATTCATTAAATATAAATTGATATATCTAAATCCTTTTGAATATGATTGATTCAATATGACTAATAGTAAGTTGAAACTTAAAAGAGCAACCAAGAGAACATTTTATATTGAAAGATCATTTGATATTGCAACTTTGCCAAGCCCTTGTACTTTGCCTTTTAAATTATCCCCAAATGTAATATTGTATTGAGCATACACATCTTCATCAAGTGAGGTGAACATCCGTGGGTTACCAGTCATATGTTCAGTGCAACCACTATAAATTACACTATGGCTCCCATCGGTCTTGTAGGTCACCTACATGCAAAGGGGATCAAGCTTGAATTTTAGCCACCCAAACTTGCAGGGGGACATTACTTTCTCAATCAAAGATTTTACAACCCAAATCTTCTTAGGCCTACTCTTGTTAGGTGGACCTAGAAATGTGACTTTAACCTTTTCACTTGTATCTTTTCTAAGCAGGTAGTGAGCATTGAAAGCGAAAGGTCTTGAGTGCTTGGGCAAAGGAGTTGGTGGTGTGGCTTTGTTGTTGTGAGCAAAATGTCCCATATTTTCACACTCAAAGCATTTTATAGGCTTAGGGGCTTTCTTGGGCTTATTTTGATTCATTCTTCTCTTATGCACGAGAGACTTGTATCCAATACCACTTTTGTCATTTTTCATAATTGTGTTCATGAGAAGCTCATTTTGAAGGTATTGGCCTTTGTTGAATTTTTGCAAGCCGGTGGCAAGGTGATTTTTCTCTAGCTTGAGTTTCTTTATTTCTTTTCTAAGCCTTTCATTGCATGAACCAACTCATTATCAAGATCATTCCTTTCTATGACAATGTTTCCTTTAGTGGCTGCATCTTTCAAGTATTTCTTTAATTTTTCATTCTCAAGTGATATGACCTCAAAAGTTTCAATCAAATCTTCATGATGGCTAGACTTATCAACTATGCTCAAATTATGACATGAGGTTGCTACATCAAGCTTAAGAACAGGGTTAATAGCCTCACATGTGTCAATAGATAAAAAACTCATAGGTAACAAAAATATTATAATGACCAACTTAAATTTTAGTGTAATCTTCTTTTATCTTGACAAGCCTGTCATTTAGCTCCCTATTTGTTTTATTCAACTTTTCATATTTTTCTTTTGCATTTTTAAGGAGGCCTTAAGCTCATTGCTAGTGGATAACATAGTTTATTTTCCTCCTTAATTTATCACTAGCTTTGACAACTATGTCATATTTAGCAATCAAGGGCTTAGTTTCATCTTCTAGCTTGTCACACTTGCCTTAGATTTTCTAATGATTTGAGTATACTCCTTAAGCAATTCGGCTAGCTCATCATAGGTAGGGGAAGCAAATTCATCATCATTATCACTATCACAATCAATATAACTAGGATCATCATTTTGTACCTTTCGATCACCTTTAGCCATAAGGCATAGGTGTGCAGTGGGGTGATGGAGATGGTGGCGGTGAAGAGAAATACACAGCGATGGTGGTGACCTTTTCATCATCTTTTTCGCTTGAGGAAGAGTCGCTTATGGATTCAATGTCGGTGAGCCAATCACCAATGATGTATGCTTTCCCACCTTTTCTTCTGTGGAATCTCTTATATTTGCCATCATTTTTCTTGAAGAATTTCTTTTCCTTATTCTGATATTCACTCTCATCATTTTTCTTGCCCTTAAACTTGTTTTTCTTAGGCTTGGTGCATTGATGAGCAAGATGGCCAAGTTCTCCACAATTGTAGCAATCCATTTCCGAAAATGGCTTTCTCTTGCTACTAGAGAAAAACTTCTTCTTTCTCGAATCAAATTTGATGCCTTCTTGATTTAGCCTCTTCAACATTTGTGTTGTTTTCTTCACCATTAAAGCAATATTGACATCATCAAGATCATCATTACTTGAAGTTTCTTCTTCTACTAGAATTTTGGTTTTGCCCTTCTCTTGATTTGCCTTGAGCGCTAAATCCTTCTTCTTGGAAGAAGAGCCATCTTTGTTATTGATGTGCATGTACAAGTCATAAGCATTGATATTTCCCAATATTTTAGTTGGCGTGACGATGGAAAGATTCATTTGATGAAGCATGGTGATGATGTGGCATACTTCTCGATGGGCAACACAATATGAATCTTCCTCACAACATCTGGTTGTGTGAGTTATGTGATCCCCAAGCCATTAACTTCTTCTGCAAGAATGTTCAAGCATGCGTACATGTCATTGGCATTATTATTGTGAAGAAATTCGAATAAATTTAATTTTCTCATCACAATACAGTACTGTTCCTCATGCTCACTTTTAGTTCCTTCATATAATGCACAAATATCCATCCATAAATCATGAGCATTTTTATGTTTCTCACTCTATTGAACACATCCTTGCAAAGACCTCTAAAAAGAGGGTTCTTAGACTTTGCATTCCATTTTTCATAGTTAACTTCATCACACAAGATATTTGCGGGATCTCTAGGTTGCGGGAACCCTTGGGTGGTGGCTCGATAGACTCCAAAGTCTATGACCTCTAAATAAGCTTACATACAAATTTTCCAATATGGAAAATCGTCACCATCAAACACGGGATGAGGTCCATCCCCACCGGACATCGTTACTCTAGCGGTTAAGCTAAACTAGGAGCAACAAGGCTCTGTTACCAATTGAAAGGATCACGATGCCCAAGAGGGTGTGAATTGGGCTTTTCTAAATTTCTTGCAAAAGACTAAACCCTACAACCAACAGCTATAATGTGGTTGGGGCCTATAAATACCCCCCAACCACCTCCATTCAATGCATCCAAGCCTTCCACTCTCACACATTCAATACAAGAGCAAAGAATTTATTCCAAGACACATTCAAAGCTTCCAATCTCCTCAAGTGACACAATTAAGACAAGTGATCATTAGTGATTAGTGACTTGAGAGAGAGTGATTTGTGTTTCATTTGTTGCTCTAGTTGCTTGGTTGTGCTTTCTTCATCTCCTTCTAAAATCTCTAGTGACTTGTAAAGCTAGCAAAAGACACCTAAGTGTGTGGTGATCTTTGCGGGGTCTTTGTGATCCTTAAAATTAAGAAGAAGCACTCAATCGGTCTAGGTGATCGATTGATAGAGGGAACGGGTTGAAAAAGACCCGACCTTTGTGGCCTCCTCAACGGGGAGTAGGCTCATTGGAACCGAACCTCGGGAAACAAATCGTCGTGTTCATTTGTGTTGATCTTTACGCGATTTGGTTCTTCCTCTCCCCTCTCTCTAAAAGTTCTCTTGCTCACAATATTTTGAGTTTGCTCCCTGTTGGGGGCCTTCGTCTTTCGAAGGTCCTCAAAAACATAATTTAACAATGTTTTCCGAGTGTAACATGTGAACAGGCGCCTTCTATTTCGGATCAGAATCACACGGTGTGAAGAGCATGAACAATACGAAGGTTGACGCAGCGCCGAAGCTACATGCAAGGGAGCTTCGACATAACAGCAAAAAAGGGGACCGACTTAAAAGGGAAAAGGCTATTTAGACCTCGGTGGATTACCTTAAAGTTATTTGCAAATGTAAAGGGCCTGGATGTAATTTTACACGGGCTGTGTCCCGTGCCTATAAATAGGTGAATAGTACCCCCGTACTGTTCACGCAGACTGATACTTGCTTTTGCGTCGTTATTATACTTTTTGCCTTCTGTCAAGCCGAAGGTACTTTTGTAATTCAATATTGTTTCTACCTTTCCATGATTATATAATAAAGTTGAATTAATAATGCTATATAATCATTCATGTTGTCTCTTATATTTCACATGCTTCTCCTTTCTTTAACATATGTTGTGATGATGAAGGTACGTCCTTCATGACCTTCGTCTGAAGATCATTATATCCTAAGGAAAATAATGTTTCGAAGGACGAAGGACATTAACCTTTAATATTTTGTGTTGCCTTGTTCTTAATTCATAGCATTTAAGAACAAGACCCTAACATTGGTGCCCACCTCCGGTGAACCTTTTTTCGACCACCTTCGGCAAGCACTGACCTTCGTCATGCCACCGAAGAAAGCTTCAGCGCCAGGGGCTACCGCACTGCAACCACTGGACCCAAATCAGGAGACCCTTTCTCTTCGAGAGGCCAGAAGAGGAAGGCCACTAGTCCAACACTCCAGGAACAGGAGTTGGACCAAGAAATCAGAAACATGGAGATAATCCATCAACAAGTACAAAGGAAGAAGGAGAAGATGGCCCGACTGGCTGATCTTCAAAGGCAAATTGACGAAGCCACTGAAGAAGTACACCATCTTGCTCAAGACGAGCAAGATCGAAGGCCCCAACACAGGGAGCTTCATCAAGAGGGATTGTTCAACGACGATGGATGAACTGCAGGCTATCCCATGACCCCCATCATACAAGCCACCTCAGCTTCCCATGTATGATGGGCATTTAGACCCGAAGCAGTTTTTGATGAGGACATATCCTGTGCAATCACTCATTTTGGTGCAAGCGTGCAATCAAACTATCCAGAGCATCCAATCCAGATCCAACGGTTTCATATGGAAGGGGTTAAAAGTAAATAGGTACTATGTTTTAGGTGGAAGGGGTTAAATATAAAATAACAGTCATCATTAGATCTAGATCGGATGCACCAGATCGCTTGATTGCATGCTTGCACCAGGATAAGTGATTGCATAGGATATTTTCCCGTTTTTGATGAGTAATGAAGCAACTATATCTTCATATGGAGGCAATGCAGCTGTCATGGCCAAGTCCTTCGTCATGGCAGTTCGGAATGTGGCTCAAACATGGTATTCTTCTCTTCGGCCAGGAACCATTACTTCGTGGTAGAAGCTCAAGGATATGCTGGTGACAAGTTTCTAAGGTTTTCAGACGAAACCAGTCACAGCTCAAGCCTTGTTTCAATGCACACAAGATCATGAAGAGTACCTCCAGGCATATGTCCGAAGGTTCTTGCGTCTTAGAGCACAAGCGCCTATAGTACCCAATGAAATTGTCATTGAGGCCATGATTAAGGGGCTTCGTCCAGGACCTACTACTCAGTATTTCGCTAGAAAGCCCCCACAGACTCTAGAGAAGCTGCTTCAGAAGATGGATGAATACATCCAGGCTGACAATGACTTCCGCCAAAGAAGGGAGGAAGCATACAGGTTCTCTGAAATGACCAGGGGCTTCGGAGGAAGAATCCATCTGAGGCACGTTAGGTCAATTCACAACTCCACCTAGAGTGATGATAGAGGAGGTCAATAGCAGAGGCCACAGTACTCTTCGCAAGCTTCGGGACAGCAACAAAGCTCTTTTCGGTCGCCAGCTCCAAGAGGCAGAGGCGCCAGGGGCTTCGGAGGAAGATATGGGGACCGGCCCAGGAAGATCTACTGCCTATTTTGTGGTGAAGACAAGGGTCAACAAAGCTCTTTTCTGGAAGCAGTCCTACGTGGCCCATGCGCCGCTGTGGATGGCAAGCTCCGGCGCAGCCGCCGCTTGGACGCGGTCCAGAGCGGCTGCACCGCGCTGTCCATCATCAAACATGGGGACCTCATGGTCGTCGTCAATGCCAACGACTCTCGGGCTGTTCTGGGCACGGCAACCGACGACGACGCCACCACGCCGTCCAGCTCATCATCCACCTGAAGCCCAACCTACCACGTAAGTCGCTACTGACCGGCCATGAATTCTTGTGCGCTGGGATGACGGCCATGAATTCTTGTGCGCTGGGATGACGGCCATTGTTGCTGTTGTGTGAGTGTCCTCGAACAAGATGTATGTAGAGGAGTAGCACATCCAGTGGTGCAACGACCAGGTGTACTACCTCGCTGATGAGCCTGGGGTGCACTTCATTTGGCAGCCCAGCCAAGAGTCATCTGTACTCACCATGTCGCGCACGTTCGACGACTACTATATCAAGGATTGTGGCGTCATCTCGGCGCCGGAGGTGAGCAAAGGAGGACCAACAACAATAACCACTTGCCATCGTCGGGGTAGCTTTTGTGCCGGCCTGCCTTTAATTCTCTTCGCAAACACACACTTGCATTTTTTGTTTAAGCAAGCGTGTATGGTGGTGCATGCCTGATGACTAACGATGTACGACAGAACTTCTACCGGCAGGTGTGGCACGTGCTCTCCAATGATGAGACCATACAAATCATGACATATATCGAAGTCTGCATGATACTGATGGTTGCAATGTAGTAGTGAAACAACTAAATTAAAATAACAAAATTTATGTATGGCTAGGATCACAAATGGATTATGAAATATTTTCTTATAACAATATAAGACACATTTTGTATATAAGTTATCATGGTATTATATGTTCCCGTTGCAACGCACGGGTACTCACCTAGTTGTCTTATAATTGTGGATGACTATTCTCGCTTCACTTGGGTGTTCTTTTAGCCAGAAAAATCACAAACCCAAGAGACCTTAAAGAAATTCTTGAGACGGGCTCAAAATGAGTTCGGATTGTGAATCAAGAAGATTAGAAGCAATAATGGAATGGAGTTCAAGAACTCTCAAATTGAAGGATTTCTTGAGGAGGAGGGCATCAAGAATGAGTTCTCTTCTCCTTACACACCCCAACAAAATGGTGTTGTGGAGATAAAGAATAGAATTCTTTTATATATAGCAAGGACCATGCTTTATTAATACAAGACATCGGATCGGTTTTGGGCGGAAGCGAGTAACACCGCTTGTTACTCCATCAACTGACTCTACATTCATCGAATTCTCAAGAAAACATCATATGAACTCCTCACCAGTAAAAAGCCTAATGTTTATTACTTTAGAGTTTTTGGGAGAAAATCCTTTATTCTTGTTAAAAGAGGTAGAAATTCAAATTTTGCTCCTAAAGCAGTAGAAGGCTTTTTACTTGGTTATGACTCAAACACAAGGGCATATAGAGTCTTCCACAAGTCAACTGGATTAGTTGAAGTTTCTTGTGACATTGTGTTTGATGAGACTAATGGGTCTTAAGTAGAGCAAGTTGATCTTGATGAGTTAGTTGATGAAGAGGCTCCGTGCATCGCGCTAAGGAACATGTCCATTGGAGATGTGTGTCCACAAGAACCCGAAGAGCCCTCACAAGCACAAGATCAACAATCATCTTCCATACAAGCATCTCCACCAACTCAAGATGAAGAACTGGCTCAAGAAGAAGATGATCAAGATCAAGACGATGAGCCACCTCAAGAAGAAGGCATTGATCAAGGGGGAGATGAAGTTGAACAAGAAAAGGAGGATGAACAAGAGATTCAAGATCAAAGACCACCTCATCCAAGAGTTCACCAAACAATTCAACGAGATCACCCCATCAACTCCATACTTGGTGACATTCAAAAGGGGTAACCACTCGATCTCGAGTTGCTCATTTTTGTGAACATTACTCTTTTCTGCCTTCTACTGAGCCATATAGGATAGAGGATGCACTTAGGGATCCAGGCTAGGTGGTGGCAATGCAAGAGGAACTCAACAACTTCAAGAGGAATGATGTATGACATTTAGTTCCATGTCCTAACCAAAATGTTGTAGGTACCAAGTGGGTATTCTGCAACAAACAAGATGAGCACGGTGTGGTGACTAGGAACAAAGGCTGACTTGTTGCAAAAGGATATTCACAAGTTGAAGGTTTGGATTTGATGAAACCTATGCACTGTAGCTAGGCTTGAGTCAATTCGAATATTACTTGCCTATGCTACTTACCATGGCTTTAAGTTGTATCAAATAGACGTGAAAAGTGCCTTCCTCAATGGTCCTATCAAGGAAGAGGTGTATGTTGAGAAACCTCCTGGCTTTGAAGATAATGAGTATCCTTCACATGTTTATAAGCTCTCAAAGGCGCTTTATGGGCTCAAACAAGCCCCAAGAACATGGTATGAATGCCTAAGAGACTTTCTTATCACTAATGGTTTTAAAGTCGGAAAAGCTGACCCTACTCTCTTTGCTAAAACAATTGACAAAGACTTGTTTATATGCCAAATTTATGTTGATGGTATTATCTTTGTGTCTACTAACAAGTCATCTCATGAAGAGTTAAGTAGAATTATGATACAGAAATTCGAGATGTCCTTGATGGGGGAGTTGAAGTATTTCCTTGGATTTCAAATTAAGCAACTCTATGAGGGCACCTTCATTTGCTAAACAAAGTACATTCAAGATATTATCAAGAAGTCTGGAATGAAGAATGTCAAACCCATCAAGACTCCCATGGGAACAAATGGGCATCTCGACCTCGACACAGGAGGTAAGTCTATAGACTAAAAGGTATATCAGTCAATGATATGATGTCTACTCTATTTATGTGCTTCACGACCAGATATTATGCGTTCAGTATGCATGTGTGCAAGGTTCCAGGCCAACCCTAAGGAAATCCACCTAAGGCCCATGAAAAGAATCATGAGATATTTAGTTTACACTCCTAAGTTTGGGCTTTGGTACCCCAAGGGATCTACCTTTGATCTAATCGGGTATTCTAATGCTGATTATGCCAGATGCAAAATTGATAGAAAGAGTACATCAGGGACTTGTCAGTTTCTAGGGAGATCCCTGTTGTCTTGGGCTTCAAAGAAACAAAATTCGGTAGCTCTATCCACCACCGAAGCTGAGTATATTGCTGCAGGACATTGTTGTGCACAATTACTCCGGATGAGGCAAACCCTTAGGGACTATGGCTACAAGTTGAGCAAAGTCCCTCTTCTATGTGAAATGAGAGTGCAATCCGCATGGCAGTTAATCCTGTTGAACACAGCCACATAAAGCACATAGACATCTGGTATCACTTTCTAAGAGATCACCAACAAAGGGGAGATATCGAAATTGATTACGTTAGCACCCACAACCAGTTAGCCGATATCTTCACCAAGCCCCTAGATGAAAAGACTTTTAGCAAGGTTAGGAATGAACTAAATGTCTTAGATCCTCGGAACATTGACTGAAATATTGCACATATTGCTCATTTTATACCTTTGATCATGTCATATCTCTTTCATTTGGAACAAATGCATATTTCTTATTCTTGTGCTAAAGCTAAGACTAATGTGCTTCCAAGAGCATTTCTATACTTAGTCTTGAATTGAAAGGGAAATGGAGTTGTAGGCAAAGGCAAGGCTTCCGCTCCATATTCGTCAGTATCCTTTGCCCTACTCATGTATTTACTTTCATATCTTTCTTGATAAAGACCTCTTGATTTCTCTGTTTTTGGCGCTTAATGCCAAAGGGAGAGAAATTAATACCAAAGCAAAAGGACCGCACCACCACCCTATTTTCTGAAAACTTTTTTAAACAAATTGCATTTGCCAAAACCCTCTTGACAGCTAAGGGGAGAACTTTTTCAGGGGAGCTTTTATTTAGGCAAAGGAAAAGCATTTGAAAAAGGGGGAGAATCTTTCAAAACTTGAAAATGTCTTTAGAAATCATATTCTTACACCATTGGCTAATTGCAAAAGAATTTTAAAGACGTTTCCAAAAAGATTTGCAAAAACAAGCTAAGTGGTGCAAATGTGATCCAAAATGTTAACTATATCAAAACCATCATATATACTTAGAACTGCTTTCATTTAAAGTAACTTATGCACATATGTCAAATTGCAGACTAGCTACATTTCTATACTTTGTACTTGCTTTGTTTTGTGTTGGCATCAATCACCAAAAAGGGAGAGATTGAAAGGGAAATTGCCTCAACCATTTCCTATAATCGATTTTTGTGTTTGACGACCATCACAAACATTACGGACTAACTAGTTCGCCTAGTTGATCTTTTTCTCGGGTGCATAAAGTTCATATACATCTATAAGGAAAATGGACCCATGGACCGCTTCTATAAATATGGGGCAAGTCAGACTTGAACCAGCCTGTGGTGCACCGGATTATCCGGTGTGCACTATAAATATGGGGCAAGTCAGACTTGAACCAGCCTGTGTTGCACCGGATTATCCGGTGTGCACTGGACAACGTCCAGTGCCCAGGCTGGCGCGCCCGACGAACATGCCGCTCTCGGGAAAACTCAGCGCCCCGTAGCTAAAATTCATCAGACTGTACGGTGAGCCCACGACCAATGGTCAACTTCGCCAATAGTCGACTGCCACCGGGTCAGAAAGGATAGAAGGTCAGTCGCACCGGACTATCTGGTGTGCCATCGAACTGTCGAGTGCGCCACAGGGGCAGGCGAATCCAACGGTCGACTGCAACGGGCGACTGACGTGGAAGGACACCGGACAAGGAACAATGTATGTCCGGTGCGTCCGTCGACATAAAGCTATAGCCAACGGCTATAATGTGGTTGGGGCCTATAAATACCCCCAACCACCTCCATTCAATGCATCCAAGCCTTCCACTCTCACACATTCAATACAAGAGCAAAGAATCAATTCTAAGACACATGCAAAGAATCATTAGTGATTAGTGACTTGAGAGAGAGTGATTTGTGTTTCATTTGTTGTTCTTGTTGCTTGGTTGTGCTTTCTTCATCTCCTTCTAAACTCTTTAGTGACTTGTAAAGCTAACAAGAGACACCTAAGTGTGTGGTGATCCTTGCGGGGTCTTTGTGATCCTTGAGGTTAAGAAGAAGCACTCAATCGGTCTAGGTGATCGATTGAGAGAGGGAAAGGGTTGAAAAAGACCCGGCCTTTGTGGCATCCTCAACGGCGAGTAGGTTCATTGGAACCAAACCTTAGGAAACAAATCGTCATTTCATTTGTGATGATCTTTACGCAATTTGGTTCTTCCTCTCCCCTCTCTCTAAAAGTTCTCTTGCTCACAATCTTCTGAGTTTGCTCCCAAAGTTATCCGCATTGATTAAGCAACTCAAAGCAAGAAGAACTCTCTTCCACACTCTGTATTCATTATCTTTTGTTTCTAATCCTAACCCCGGGTGAAGTTCGTGTTCAAAGTTTATAATTTACAGGTTTCGCCTATTTACCCCCCTCTAGGTGACTTTCAATGACTTTCTGTTAAATATTTTTATCGGGGAAACGATCCTCGGTCTCTAGGACCCGCCAGTCAGAGAGTGCGTTAAGGAAATAGCCCCTATCGCTAGGGCTCGATAGTTAGATGGGAGGGGCAGATATGTCAACCCTAAAACAGCTTGCCCCGGTCGAGCCATGCAACAAGAGCCCGGAGTTGGGCATGGAGGAACCCGATGGGGGGCCAGAAGGGAACCACTCGAGTTGATCCTGAAAGTCGCCTAAGGGGGGTGAATAGGCATAATCTGAAATTTACAACTTTAAACACAAACTACAAGCTGGGGTTAGCGTTAGAACTAAAATCGAGTCCGGGAGAGCGGGGGAAAACAAATTAAATGGAAATCAAGCGAATGAATACAATGATTTGTTTTACCAAGGTCCGATTCTAAAGAACCTAGTCCCCATTGAGGTGGTCACAAAGACCGGGTCTCTTTCAACCCTTTCCCTCTCTCAAACGGTCACTTAGACCGAGTGAGCTTTCTTCTTAATCAAATGGGTCACTTAGACCCCGCAAGGACCACCACAACTTAGGTGTCTCTTGCTTTGATTACAATTCACTTGGGAACAAGAATGAGGAAGGAAGAAAGCGATCCAAGCAACAAGAGCGCAAATGAACACGAACACACACTCTCTCAAGTCACTAGGTGATTGGAATGAATTTGGGACTTGGAGAGTCTTTGATCTTTTGATTTCTGTCTAGGAGTGAATGCACTAGCTCTTGTATTGAATGAAAACTTCAGAAGACTTGGATGCTTGGGTTGGGGTATTTATAGCCCTCAACCACCAAGTAGTCGTTGGGGAAGTCCGCTGGCGATGGGCGCATCGAACATGTCCTGTTCACTGTCCAGTGCGCCGCCACGTCACCCAACTGTTAGGGTTCTGGAGCAGTCGACCATTGTCTTCTTGTGGCACCAGACAGTCTATGCCGCACCGGACAGTCTAGTGTGCCTCTAACTTTCTGCTCTGCCTTCTGTCACGCACTGTTCACCTTTGCAGAGTCGATCGTTGCGCGAGTTAGCCGTTGCTCCGGTGGCACACCAGACAGTCCGGTGAATTATAGCGGAGTGCGTCTGCTGAAACACGAGAGTGGCTGGTTCAACCCTGTATGGGCCTAGTGCACCGGACACTGTCCAGTGCGTCAGACCAGAGCACACTTGGTTTCTTTTGCTCCTTTGAATTTGATCCCTAACTTGAATATTTATTGGTTTGTGTTGAACCTTTGTGCACCTGTAGAACATGTTTTCTAGAGCAAACTAGTTAGTTCATATACTTGTGTTGGGCACTCAACCACCAAAATTAATTGTGGGAAACGGTTAAACCTATTTCCCTTTCAATCTCCCCCTTTTTGGTGATTGATGCCAACACAAACCAAAGCAAATATATGAAGTGCAGAAATGAACTAGTTTGCATAAGGTAAGTGCATGGGTTACTTGGAATTAAACCAATTGATAATCTTACTAGATGTGAATGGATTGCTTTCTTTTATTTAACATTTCGGACCACATTTGCACCACTTGTTTTGTTTCTGCAAATCTTTTTGAAAAATCTTTTCAAAGTCTTTTGCAAATAGTCAAAGGTATATAAATAAGTTTGCAAGAAGCATTTTTAGGATTTAAAATTCCTCCCCCTGTTTCAAATGCTTTTCCTTTAACTAAATAAAACTCCCCATGAATGAAATTCTTCTCTTAGTTTTCAAGAGGGTTTTAGTAGATACCAATTTTGAAAATTTATCTCTACATGTACCAATTGAAAAGATTGTCATAACAAGATACCAATTGAAATTTAAAACAATACCAATTGAGATTTTGCTTTCTCAAGATAAGAATAACAATTGATATATTGCCATGACGTGGATATCAATGAAAAATATCAATTAAAGCTTTGTTTTGAAAATTTTGAAATTGGTGGTGCGGTCCTTTTGCTTTGAGCTTAATATTTTCTCCCCCTTTGGCAATAATCGCCAAAAACGGAGATGTTGAGAGCCCTTGCATACTTTCTCCCCATTGGTACAAGTAAATAAGATTGAAGGATTATACCAATTTTGGAGTGAGCGGAGTAACGACGAATGATAAATGATATCGTTAGAGTGGAGAGGAAGCCTTGTCTTCGTCACATACTCCATTTCCCTTTCAATCTACGACTTAGTATAGAAATACACTTGAAAACATATTAGTCGTAGCTTTGACATAATGAGAATAAGAAATGTGCATTTGTGCCAAATGAAAGAGACATGATCAAAGGTATAAATAAGCGATGTGTGCAATGTTTCAAACAAAATTCCGAGAATCAAGAATATTTAGCTCATTCCTAAGTTTGCTAAAGGTTTTCTCATCTAATGGCTTGGTAAAGATATCGACTAATTGATTCTTGGTGTTTACATAAGCTGTTTCGATACCCCCCTTTTGTTGGTGATCCCTCAGAAAGTGGTACCAAATGTCTATGTGCTTAGTGCAGCTGTGTTCAACTGGATTATTCGTCATGTGGATTGCACTCTCATTATCGCATAGGAGAGGGACTTTGCTCAATTTATAGCCATAGTCCCTAAGGGTTTGCCTCATCCAAAGTAATTGCGCACAACAATGGCCTGCAGCAATATACTCGGCTTTGGCGATGGAAAGAGCTACTGAGTTTTGTTTCCTTGAAGCCCATGACACCAGGGATCTCTCCAAAAACTGACAAGTCACTGATGTGCTCTTCCTATCAATTTTACACCCTACCCAATCGACATCGAAATATCCTATTAAATCAATGGTGGATCCCTTGGGGTACCAAAGTCCAATCTTAGGAGTGTAAACTAAATACCTCATGATTCTCTTCACGACCCTAAGGTGAACTTCCTTAGGATCGGCTTGGAACCTTGCACACATGCATACATAAAGCATAATATCCAGTCGAGATGCACATAAATAGAGTAAAGATCCTATCATCGACCGGTATACGCTTTGATCTACGGATTTACCTCCCGTGTCGAGGTCGGGATGCCCATTAGTTGCCATGGGTGTCTTGATGGGTTTGTCATCCTTCATCCCAAACTTCTTAAGTATGTCTTGAATGTACTTTGTTTGACAGATGAAGGTGCCTTCTTGGAGTTGCTTGATTTGAAATTCAAGGAAATACTTCAACTCCCCCATCATAGACATCTCGAATTTCTGTATCATGATCCTACTAAACTCTTCACAAGTTGATTTGTTAGTAGACCCAAATATGATATCATCAAAATAAATTTGGCATACAAATAAATCTTTTGCAACAATTTTAGTAAAGAGAGTAGGATCGGCTTTACCGACTTTGAAGCCATTAGTGATAAGAAAGTTTCGCAGGCATTCATACCATGCTCTTGGGGCTTGCTTGAGCCCATAAAGCGCCTTTGAGAGCTTATAAACATGGTTAGGGTACTCACTATCTTCAAAGTCAAGAGGTTGCTCAACATAGACTTCTTCCTTGATTGGTCCATTGAGGAAGGCACTTTTCACGTCCATTTGATAAAGCTTAAAGCCATGGTAAGTAGCATAGGCAAGTAATATACGAATTGACTCAAGCCTAGCTACGGGTGCATAAGTTTCATCAAAATCCAAACCTTCGACTTGTGAATAACCTTTGGCCACAAGTCGGGCTTTGTTCCTTGTTACCACACCATGCTCATCTTGCTTGTTGCGGAATACCCATTTGGTACCTACAACATTTTGATTAGGACGTGGAGCTAAACAACATACCTCATTCCTTGTGAAGTTGTTGAGCTCATCTTGCATTTCCAACACCTAACACGGATCTCTTAATGCATCCTCAATCCTGTATGGCTCAATAGGGGACACAAAATAGTAATGTTCACAAAAATGTTCAACTCGAGATCTAGTGGTTACCCCCTTATGAATATCACCAAGGATGGAGTTGACGGGGTGATCGCGTTGAATTGCTTGGTGGACTCTTGGGTGTGGCGGTCTTTGACCCTGAATTTCTTGCTCATCTTCCTTGTCTTTATCATTATCATCTCCCCCTTGATCATTGTCCTCCTCTTGAGGTGGCTCATCCTCTTGATCTTCATTTTCATCATCTTGAGCTTGTTCCTCATCTTGGGATGGTGGAGATGCTTGCATGGAAGATGATGGTTGATCTTGTGTTTGTGTAGGTTCTTCGAATTCCTTAGGACACACATCCTCAATGGACATGTTCCTTAGTGCGACGCATGGAGCCTCTTCATCATCTAGTTCATCAAGATCAACTTGCTCCACTTGGGAGCCATTAGTCTCATCAAACACAATGTCACAAGAAACCTCAACTAATCCAGTGGATTTGTTGAAGACTCTATATGCCCTTGTGTTTGAGTCATAACCGAGTAAAAAGCCTTCTACAGCCTTAGGAGCAAATTTAGATTTTCTACCTCTTTTAACAAGAATAAAACATTTGCTTCCAAAGACTCTAAAATATGAAACATTGGGATTTTTACCGGTGAGGAGTTCATATGATGTCTTCTTAAGGATTCGGTGAAGGTAGAGCCGGTTGATGGAGTAGCAGACGGTGTTAATCGCCTCAGCCCAACACCGTTCTGGTGTCTTGTACTCATCAAGCATGGTCCTTGCCATGTCCATTAGAGTTCTATTCTTCCTCTCCACTACACCATTTTGTTGAGGTGTGTAGGGAGCAGAGAACTCATGCTTGATGCTCTCGTCCTCATGAAAACCTTCAATTTGGGAATTCTTGAACTTTGTCCCATTATCGCTTCTTATCTTTTTGATCCTTAATCCGAACTCATTTTGAGCCCGTCTCAAGAATCCTTTTAAGGTCTCTTGGGTTTGAGATTTTTCCTGCAAAAAGAATACCCAAGTGAAGCGAGAATAATCATCCACAATTACAAGACAATACTTACTTCCGCCGATGCTTATGTAAGCGATTGGGTCGAATAAATCCATGTGGAGTAGCTCAAGCGGTCTATCAGTCGTCATGATGTTCTTGTGTGTATGATGGGCGCCAACTTGCTTTCCTGCTTGACATGCGCTACAAACCCTATCTTTCTCAAAATGAACATTCGTTAGTCCTAAAATGTGTTCTCCCTTTAGAAGTTTATGAAGATTCTTCATTCCAACATGGGCTAGTCGGTGATGCCAGAGCCAACCCATATTAGTCTTAGCAATTAAACAAGTGTTGAGTTCAGCTGTGTTTTCATTAAAATCAACTAAATATAGCTGACCCTCTAACACTCCCTTAAATGCTATTGAATCATCACTTCTTCTAGAGACAGTAACACCTACATCTGTAAATAGAAAATTGTAGCCCATTTTGCATTATTGGGAAACAGAAAGCAAATTGTAATCTAAAGAATCTACAAGAAAAACATTTGAAATTGAATGGTCAGGGGATATAGCAACTTTACCCAACCCTTTGACCAATATTTGATTTCCATCCCCGAATGTGATAGCTTGTTGGGGATCTTCATTTTTCTCGTAGGAGGAGAACATTCTTTTCTCCCCAGTCATGTGGTTTGTGCACCCGCTATCGATTATCCAACTTGAGCCACCAGATGCATAAACCTACAAAACAATTTTAGGCCTTGTTCTTAGGTACCCAAACAGTATTGGGTCCTTTGACGTTAGAAACAAGCACCTTGGGTACCCAAACACAAGTCTTTGAACCCTTGTGTTTGCCCCCAACATATTTGACAACTACTTTGCCTGATTTGTTAGTAAGCACATAAGATGCATCAAAAGTCTTAAATGAAATGTTAGGCTCATTTGATGTAGCAGGAGTTTTCTTTTTAGGCATTTTAACATGTGTAGAATGCCTAGAGCGAGAAGCCTCATTTTTATACATGAAAGCATGATGAGAAACAGTGTGAGGTTTTCTATCATGAATTCTCCTAATTTTGTGCTCAGGATAATTAGCAGTATATAAAATATAGTCCTCATTATCCTGAACCATGGGAGCCTTGCCCTTAACAAAATTAGGGGCATTAAGCTTGACATTGCTTCCCTATTAGAAACCAATGTCATCCTTAATACCAGGGCGTCTCCCATTATAGAGCATGCTTCTAGCAAATTTAAACTTTTCATTTTCAAGTTCATGCTCATTAATTTTAGTAGTTAATTTAGCTATGTGATCATTTTGTTGTTTAATTATGGCAAGGTGATCATCAATAGCCTCAACATTAATATCTCTACATCTAGTGCAAATGGAAACATGCTCGACAGTAGATGTAGAGGGTTTGCAAGCATTTAATTCTTCTATCTTAGCATGTAATATGGAATTCTCATTTCTAAGACAAGAAATAGAATCATTGCAAACACTCAATTCTTTAATCTTAGAAATCAAATTTTCATTTCAGTTCTAAGACTAGAAATTGTATCATTGCAAACATTTAATTCATCAATCTTAGCATTTAGACTAGCATTTTCATTTCTAAGGCTGATAATTGAATCATTGCAAATGCTAAGCTCCTTAGTCAAGTTTTCACAATTTTCTACTTCTTGAGCATAAGCATTCTTTACTTTAACATGTTTCTTATTTTCTTTAATAAGGAAGTCCTCTTGGCTTTCCAAGAGATCATCCCTCTCATTAATGGTCTCAATTAGTTCATTTTTTCTTTTGTTCCATGTTAAGGTTGGCAAAAAGGGACATTAAATCATCTTCACTATTACTAGAGCTACCCTCATCACTAGATGTAGTATACTTGGGGTGGTTCTAGATTTTACCTTATTCTTTTTGCCATCCTAAGCCATGAAACACTTGTGGCCGACGTTGGGTAAGAGGAGTCCCTTGTTGACGGCGATGTTGGCGGCATCCTCATCGGAGGAGGAGTCAGTGGAGCTCTCGTCGGAGTCCCATTCCCGACACACGTGGGCATCGCCACCCTTCTTCTTGTAATACCTCTTATTTTCCTTCTTTCCCCTCTTATCGTCGCCATGTCACTATCACTTGAATTTGGAATTTAGCAATAAAATGACCGGGCTTACCACATTTGTAGCACACCCTCTTCGAGCGGGGCTTGTAGTCCTTCCCCCTCTGTTGCTTAAGGATTTGGCGGAAGCTCTTGATGATGAGCGCCATTTCCTCGTTGTTGAGTTTGGAGGCGTCGATTGGAACCCTACTTGGTGTAGACTCCCTCTTCTCTTCTTCAGTCGCCTTGAATGCGACGGGTTGCACCTCGGGTGTTGAGGTGGCGCCTTGCTCCAAGTTGACAATATGTTTGGAGTCTTTGATCATAAGTTCAAAGCTCACAAACTTGCCAATTACCTCATCGGGAGACATCTGTTTATATCTAGGGTCTCCACGGATTAGTTGCACTTGACTGAGATTACAAAAAACAAGTGATCTAAGAATAACCTTGACCATTTCATGGTCATCCCACTTGGTGCTTCCGAGGTTGCGCACTTGGTTCACCAAGGTCTTGAGCCGGTTGTACATTGCATGTGGCTCCTCTCCCTTGTTGAGGACGAATCGACCGAGTTCTCCCTCGATCGTTTCGCGCTTGGTGATCTTGGTCACCTCGTCCCCTTCGTGCGCCGTTTTGAGGACGTCCCAAATTTCTTTGGCGCTCTTTAACCCTTGCACCTTGTTATACTCCTCTCGACACAAGGAGGCGAGGAGTATAGTTGTGGCTTGGGAGTTGAAGTGCCTAATTTGGGTGACCTCGTCCGAGTCATAGCCTTCGTCCCCCACCTTAGGTACCTGCGCTCCAAATTCAACAATGTCCCAAATGCTTGCGTGGAGTGAGGTTAGGTGATGCCTCATTTTATCACTCCACATACAATAATCCTCACCATCAAAATATGGTGGTTTTCCTAAAGGAACGGAAAGTAGAGGAGCGCGCATAGAAATACGGGGATAGCGAAGGTGCATCTTACTATACTTCTTGCTCTCATGGCGCTCAGAAGCGACGGATGCCTCGAAGCTTGATGTGGAGGGCGACGATGAGTCGGTCTCGTAGTAGACCACCTTCTTCATCTTCTTTTTCTTGTCGCCACTCCGATGCGACTTGATGGAGGGAGGGGATCCCTCCTTGGCTTTGTTGCCGGACTCACTTGATGGAGCCTTCCCAAGGCTTGCGGGCTTGTTGCCGGTTTCGATCTCCCTCTTGGCGTGATCTCCCAACATCACTTCGATTTGTTAGACTCTAATGAAGCACCGAGCTTTGATACCAATTGAAAGTCGCCTAGAGGGGGTGAATAGGTGTAATCTGAAATTTACAACTTAAAACACAAACTACAAGCCGGGGTTAGCGTTAGAACTAAAATCGAGTCCGGGAGAGAGGGGGAAAACAAATCAAATGGAAATCAAGCGAATGAACACAATGATTTGTTTTACCGAGGTTCGGTTCTAAAGAACCTAGTCCCCGTTGAGGTGGTCACAAAGACTAGGTCTCTTTCAACCCTTTCCCTCTCTTAAACGGTCACTTAGACCGAGTGAGCTTTCTCCTTAATCAAATGGGTCACTTAGACCCCGCAAGGACCACCACAACTTAGGTGTCTCTTGCTTTGATTACAATTCACTTGGGAACAAGAATGAGGAAGGAAGAAAGCGATCCAAGCAACAAGAGCGCAAATGAACACGAACACACACTCTCTCAAGTCATTAGGTGATTGGAATGAATTTGGGACTTGGAGAGGCTTTGATCTTTTAATTTGTGTCTAAGAGTGAATGCACTAGCTCTTGTATTGAATGAAAGCTTCAGAAGACTTGGATGCTTGGAGTTGTGGTGGTTGGGGGGTATTTATAGCCCTCAACCACCAAGTAGTCGTTGGGGAAGTCTTCTGTCGATGGGCGCACCGGACATGTCCTATTCACTGTCCGGTGCGTCGCCATGTCACCCAACCGTTAGGGTTCTGGAGCAGTCGACCGTTGGCGCCGTTGTCTTCTTGTGGCACCGGACAGTCTGGTGTCGCACCGGACAGTCCGGTGTGCCTCTGACTTTCTGCTCTGCCTTTTGTCGCGCACTGTTCACCTTTGCAGAGTCGACCGTTGCGCGAGTTAGCCATTGCTCTGGTGGCACACCGGACAGTCCGGTGAATTATAGCGTAGCGCGTCTGCTAAAACCCGAGTGGCTGGTTCAACCCTGTATGGGCCTGGTGCACCGGACGTTGTCCGGTGCACCAGACCAGAGCACACTTGGTTTCTTTTGCTCCTTTGAATTTGATCCCTAACTTGAATATTTATTGGTTTGTGTTGAACCTTTGTGCACATGTAGAACATGTTTTCTAGAGAAAACTAGTTAGTCTGTATATTTGTGTTGGACACTCAACCACCAAAATTAATTGTGGAAAACAGTTAACCCTATTTCCCTTTCAGATCCAGCATCCAGTCCCAGACTGACCTGCCATAAGTAGTTGATCGCATTTAACCACGCGTGGCACCAAGCCATAGCGCGACGCCGTTTCGCTTCCCACTCATGACCCCTCTGGACGCATAACACTCATGACCTACGAGCCCCCCGTACTACGACGCATTAATGGCTCGCACATCCCTCGCCCTATGGCGCACTCATGACCTATCAAGCTAGGCCTGAGTGCGCGGACCTTTGGCATGGTGCTACACGACTGGAAGAGACTTAGGAGCTTCTCCTCCCTCTCTCGCCTGCTTATAACCCCTAATATGAGTTTTGATCATTAATGGTGTTGGTAACTGAAAGGGAAATAGGGTCAAACCTTTTCCTAAATGATTTTGGTGGTTGAATTGCCCAACACAAATAATTGGACTAACTAGTTGCTCTAGATTATAAGTTCTACAGGTGCCAAAGGTTCACAACAAACCAATAAGAAGTCCAAGAAAGGGTTCAAATAGAAAGGAGCGAAACCAACCGAAGGTTGCCCTGGTCTGGCGAATCGGACTGTCCGGTGTGCCACCGGACAGTGTCCGGTGCACCAGGGTGGATCAACTCCAACTTGCTAGCTTCGGGTTTTCGGGGAGCCACTCCGCTATAATTCACTGGACTGTACGGTGTAGCATCGGACTGTCCGGTGTGCCATGCGGAGCAACGACTACAGCGCCAACGGTCGACTGCAAAAGTGTACAGTAACAGTAAACAGTGCGAACTGCGCGCGCAGAAGTCAGAGCAGGCGCCAGAAGGCGCACCGGACAGTGAACAGTGACTGTTTGGTGCACCACCGGACTGTCCGGTGGCCCCACATGTCAGAGCTCCAACGATCGAACCCTAACGGTTGGGTGACGTGGCTGGCGCACCGGACTGTCCGGTGCGCCCTTCGACAACAGCCTTCCCCAACGGCCACTTTGGTGGTTGGGCTATAAATACCCCCCAACCACCACACTTCAAGGCATCCAAGTTTTCAGCCAACACATTCAATACAAGAGCTAGTGCATTCAATACAAGACACAATTATAGTGAATCAAAATCTCTCCAAGTCCCAATTCCACTCAAAGCAATAGTGACTAGAAGAGAGAGTTTTGCCGTGTTCTTTTGATCTCTTGCGCTTGGATCACTTTTCTTCTTCCCCATTTCTTGTTCCTAAGACATTTGTAATCAAAGCAAGAGACACCAATTGTGTGGTGGTCCTTGTGGGGACTAAGTGTCCCAATTGATTGAGAAGAGAAGCTCACTCGGTCTAAGTGACCATTTGAGAGAGGGAAAGGGTTAAAAGAGACCCGGTCTTTCTGACCACCTCAACGGGGAGTAGGTTCGCAAGAACCAAACCTCGGCAAAACAAATCATCGTGTCACCCTCGCTATTTGCTTGTGATTTGTTTTTGCCCTCTCTTTCGGACTCGACTTTATTTCTAACGCTAACCCCGGCTTGTAGT
The DNA here is from genome assembly GCF_902167145.1 of Zea mays. Lineage (NCBI taxonomy): Eukaryota > Viridiplantae > Streptophyta > Magnoliopsida > Poales > Poaceae > Zea > Zea mays. The sequence goes on along the minus strand of NC_050096.1, from coordinate 283,428,176 downwards.
TGTGCTTAAAGTTTATAAATTTCAGATTTGCCTATTCACCCCCCTCTAGGCGACTTTCAATTGGTATCGAGGCCCGGTACTTCATTAGAGCCTAACCGCTCGAAGTGATGTCGGGAGCTCACGCCAAGAAGGAGATGGTAACGGCGAGAAGCCCGCTACAAGTCACGGGAAAGCTCCATCGGGGAGTCCGGCAACAAGAAGAGGGAGGAATCACCTCCCCGCGTCAAGTCACACCGGAGTGGCGACAAGAAGAAGAAAATGAAGAAAGTGGTCTACTATGAGACCGATTCTTCGTCGCCTTCCACCTCCGACTCCGACACACCGTCCGTCACTTCTAAGCGCCATGAGCGCAAGAAGTTTAGTAAGATCCCCTTACGCTACCCTCGCATTTCCAAACATACTCCATTACTTTCCGTTCCATTAGGCAAACCACCGACTTTTAATGGTGAAGATTATTCTAGGTGGAGTGAAATGATGAAATATCACCTAACCTCACTCCACACAAGTATATGGGACATTATTGAATTTGGAGCACAGGTACCATCCGTGGGGGATGAAGATTATGATGCAGACGAAGTCGCCCAAATCCAACACTTCAATTCCCAAGAAACTACTATACTCCTCACCTCTCTAAGTCGAGAGGAGTATAATAAGGTGCAAGGGTTGAAAAGTGCCAAAGAGATTTGGAATGTACTAAAGACTGCGCACGAAGGAGACGAGGTGACCAACATCACCAAGATGGAAATGATCGAGGGGGAGCTCGGTCGATTTATGCTCAACCAAGGAGAGGAGCCACAAGCCATGTACAATCGGCTCAAGACCTTAGTGAACCAAGTGCGCAACCTCGAGAGCACCATATGGGATGACCATGAAATGGTCAAGGTTATTCTAAGATCACCTATTTTCCTTAATCCTACACAAGTTCAATTAATTCGTGGTGATCCTAGATATAAACTAATGTCTCTCGAGGAAGTGATAGGAAAGTTTGTGAGCTTTGAGTTGATGATCAAAGGCTCCAAACAAATCATCGAGCGAGACGCCACCTCCACACTCGAGGTGCAACCCGTTGCCTTCAAAGCAACGGAGGAGAAGAAAGAAGTGTCTACATCAAGTAGGCTCCCCATCGACGCCTCCAAACTCGACAATGAGGAGATGGCGCTCATCATTAAGAGCTTCCGCCAAATCCTCAAGCAAAGGAGGGGGAAGGATTACAAGCCCCGCTCGAAGAAAGTTTGCTACAAGTGTGGTAAGCCCGGTCATTTCATTGCTAAATGTCCATTATCAAGTGATAGTGACAGGGGCGACGACAAGAAGGGAAAGAGGAGAGAAAAGAAGAGATACTACAAGAAGAAGGGCGGCGATGCCCATGTTTGTCGGGTGTGGGACTCCGATGAGAGCTCCACCGACTCCTCCTTCGATGAGGACGCCGCAAACATCGCCGTCAACAAGGGTCTCCTTTTCCCCAACATCGGCCACAAGTGCCTCATGGCAAGGGACGGCAAAAAGAAGGTAAAATCTAGAGCCTTCACTAAATATGCAACATCTAGTGATGAGGAGAACTCTAGTGATGATGAGGATAATTTACTTGCCCTTTTTGCCAACCTAAACATGCAACAAAAGGAAAAATTAAATGAGTTAATAGCAGCTATTCATGAGAAGGATGAACTCTTGGATAGCCAAGAGGACTTCCTTATTAAAGAAAATAAGAAGCATGTTAAGGTTAAAAATGCTTATGCTCAGGAAGTAGAAAAATGTGAAAAAATGACTAGTGAGCTAAGCACTTGCCATGATATTATCTCAAACCTTAGAAATGAAAATGCAAAATTAATTGCTAAGGTTGAGAAGTTAGATGCTTGTGATGATTCAATTGTTAGTCTTAGAAATGATAATGCTAATTTGATTACTAAGATTGACAAGTTGAATGCATCACTCTCTAGCCTTAAATTTGAGAATGAAAAATTAATTGCTAAGGCTAAAGATTTAAATGTTTGAAATATTTCTATTTCCAATCTTAAGAATGAGAATGCTATTTTACATGCTAAGATTGATGAATTAAAAGTTTGCAAACCCTCTACATCTACCATTGAGCATGTTACTATTTGCACTAGATGTGGAGATAATAATATTGATGCTATTCATGATCACCTAGCTTTAATTAAACAACAAAATGATCACATAGCTCAACTTAGTGCTAAGATTAATGAGCATGACCTAGAAAATGGAAAATTTAAATTTGCTAGAAGCATGCTCTATAGTGGGAGACGCCCAGGGATTAAGGATGGCATTGGCTTCCAACAGGGAGACAATGTCAAGCTTAATGCCCCTAAGAAATTGTCTAATTTTGTTAAAGGCAAAGCTCCCATGGCTCAGGATAACGAGGGTTACATTTTATATCCTGCTGGTTATCCTGAGCACAAAGTTAGGAGAATTCATTCTAGGAAGTCTCACTCTAGATCTCATCATGCATTTATGTATAAGAGTGAGGCATCTAGTTCTAGGCAATCCACTCATGTTAAATTGCCTAAAAAGAAATATATTATTGCATCAAATGAACCTATTATTTCATTTAATACTTTTGATGCTTCATATGTTTTAACTAACAAATCAGGCAAAGTAGTTGCCAAATATGTTGGGGCCAAACACAAGGGCTCAAAGACTTGTATTTGGGTACCCAAGGTGTTTGTTTCTCATGTCAAAGGACCCAAGACCGTTTGGGTACCTAAGAACAAGGCCTAAATTTGTTTTGTAGGTTTATGCATCCGGGGGCTCAAGTTGGATCATTGATAGCGGGTGCACAAACCACATGACAGGGGAGAAAAAGATGTTCTCCTCCTATGAGAAAAACCATGATCCCCAAAGAGCTATCACATTCGGGGATGGAAATCAAGGTTTGGTCAAAGGACTTGGTAAAATTGCTATATCACCTGACCATTCTATTTCCAATGTTTTTCTTGTAGATTCTTTAGATTACAATTTGCTTTCTGTTTCTCAATTATGCAATATGGGCTACAATTGTCTTTTTACGGATATAGGTGTTACTGTCTATAGAAGAAGTCATGATTCAGTAGCATTTAAGGGGGTGTTAGAGGGTCAGCTATACTTAGTTGATTTTAATAGAGCTGAACTCGACACTTGCTTAATTGCTAAGACTAACATGGGTTGGCTCTGGCATCGGCGACTAGCCCACGTTGGGATGAAGAATCTTCACAAGCTTCTAGAGGGAGAGCACATTTTGGGACTAACAGATGTTCATTTTGAGAAAGACAGGATTTGTAGCGCATGTCAAGCAGGAAAGCAAGTTGGTGTTCATCATCCACACAAGAACATCATGACGACTAACGGACCGCTTGAGCTACTCCACATGGATCTATTCGGCTCGATAGCTTACATGAGCATCGGCGGGAGTAAGTACTGTCTAGTTATTATGGATGATTATTCTCGCTTCACTTGGGTGTTCTTTTTGCAGGAAAATTCCCAAACCCAAGAGACCTTAAAGGGATTCTTAAGACGGGCTCAAAACGAGTTCGGTCTAAGGATCAAAAAGATTAGAAGCAATAATGGGACGGAGTTCAAGAACTCACAAATAGAAGGCTTTCTTGAGGATGAGGGCATCAAGCATGAGTTCTCTTCTCCCTACACGCCACAACAAAATGGTGTAGTGGAGAGGAAGAATAGAACTCTACTTGACATGGCGAGGACCATGCTTGATGAGTACAAGACTTCAGACCGGTTTTGGGTGGAAGCAATCAACACCGCTTGCTATGCCATCAACTGTCTCTACCTTCACTGAATCCTCAAGAAGACATCCTATGAACTCCTAACCGGTAAAAAGCCCAATGTTGCATATTTTAGAGTCTTTGGTAGCAAATGTTTTATTCTTGTTAAAAGAGGTAGAAAATCTAAATTTGCTCTTAAGGCTGTAGAAGGCTTTTTACTTGGTTATGACTCAAACACAAGGGCATATAGAGTCTTTAACAAGTCCACTGGACTAGTTGAAGTTTCTTATGACATTGTGTTTGATGAGACTAACGGCTCTCAAGTAGAGCAAGTTGATCTTGATGAGCTAGATGATGAAGAGGCTCCATGCGTCGCGCTAAGGAACATGTCCATTGGGGATGTGTGTCCTAAGGAATCCGAAGAGCCTCCACATGCACAAGATCAACCATCTTCCTCAATGCAAGCATCTCCACCAACTCAAGATGAGGATCAAGCTCAAGATGATGATGATGATGAAGATCAAGAGGAGCCACCTCAAGAGGAGGACAATGATCAAGGGGGAGATGCTAATAATCAAGACAAGGAAGATGATGAGGGTCCAAGACCGCCATACCCAAGAGTCTACCAAGCAATCCAACGAGATCACCCCGTGAACACCATCCTCGGCGACATTCATAAGGGGGTAACCACTCGATCTCGTGTTGCTCATTTTTGTGAACATTACTCTTTTGTTTCCTCTATTGAGCCACACAGGGTAGAGGAAGCACTTCAAGATTCGGATTGGGTGCTGGCGATGCAAGAGGAGCTCAACAACTTCACAAGGAATGAGGTATGGCATTTAGTTCCACATCCTAACCAAAATGTTGTAGGAACCAAGTGGGTCTTCCGCAACAAGCAAGATGAGCATGGTGTGGTGACAAGGAACAAAGCCCGACTTGTGGCCAAGGGATATTCACAAGTCGAAGGTTTGGATTTCGGTGAAACCTATGCACCTATAGCTAGGCTTGAGTCAATTCGCATTTTACTTGCCTATGCTACTTACCATGGCTTTAAGCTTTATCAAATGGACGTGAAAAGTGCCTTCCTTAATGGACCAATCAAGGAAGAGGTTTATGTTGAGCAACCTCCCGGCTTTGAAGATAGTGAGTACCCTAACCATGTCTATAAACTCTCTAAGGCGCTTTATGGGCTCAAGCAAGCCCCAAGAGCATGGTATGAATGCCTAAGAGATTTTCTTATCGCTAATGGTTTCAAAGTCGGAAAGGCCGATCCTACTCTCTTTACTAAAACACTTGAAAATGATTTGTTTGTATGCCAAATTTATTGTTGGGGACTTGTTCTCAAATGCTAAGAGTTAAGAACAAGGCAACATAAAAAGTGTTAAGTGTTAAAGTCCTTCGTCCTTCGAAGCATTATGCCCCTTCGGGAAATAATGAGCTTCGGACGAAGGTCATAAGAGACATACCTTCGTGAACATAACAAGTAATGACGAAGGATTCATATAAAGTATGAAATATAATATAAGCATCATCATAGAATCATTTCTATTTTATTAACATGGAAAAATAGAAATGATTTCAAATTACAAATGTACCTTCGGTCCCGAGAGAAGATAAAAAGTACAAGTGTGACGCAAAAGCAAATGCCAAGTCAGCGTGAACAGTACGGGGGTACTGTTCACCTATTTATAGGCACGGGATACAACCCATACAAAATTACATACATGCCCTTTACATTTGGTGATAATTCCATAGCAATCTATCGAGGTCTAAATGGCCTTTTCATCTTTAAGTCGGTTCCCTTTTCTGCGAACATGCCGAAGCTTTCCTGCTTCACAGCTTCGGCACTGCCAACCTTCGTATCTTTTGAGGTTCTCCCTCTTTGACATAAGTCCGAAGGTACCTGTTCACACATTACACTCTAGAAACACTGTTAAATCATGTTTTTGAGGACCTTCGGAAGCCGAAGGCCCCCAACAGTAGCCCCTCGCAATATTAATTTGTTTGAAATAATAAATTCAGATTGCGATATGAACGAAGGCTTTATGCCGAAGGTCCGAAAAAACACCTTCCCTTTGCTAGAATAGCAACATTCAATGACAAGTGGGGTCTTTCAACTTTCAACGCATCAAGCGTATAAATACGGCCATACCGCAAACTTATTTTGCACGCTTTCTGGCCAACCACTCCTGCTCACTCATTTTTTAGCTCTTGTGCACTGTGATCTGCTAAGTTTTTAGCTTTGAAGCTTCGGCTTTTAAAAACAGTTTTTTAGTGTTTCCGAAGATGTCTGAAGCTGCTAAGAAGGCTGCTGCTGAGATGAAGCTGAGTCTTGATGAAGAGAAGAACTTAGGGTTTCTTATAGCAATGTCGAAGACCAACACAGAAAAGATCACCAGGGAAATTCTGGAAGGGCTGTCTGAAGATACTGGTGACAGTGAAAGTTATGATGTGGACAGCGGTGGCGAAGACTCCGAAGATCGCCCCTGGCGACCAAGCCATTCAGTTTATGGTAAATCAACTATCAAAGAGAATCATCTTGCTAATATGAGAGGAAGGTATTTCCGGGATCTGTCCATTGTGAGGGCGGACGAAGGGGAAAAACTTGTCCACACCCTGAAGAAAATGAAGTTGTGGTGTATCGAAGCTTTTTGAAAGCTGGATTGCGATTCCCTTTGAGCAGCTTCGTCGTGGAGGTGTTGAAAATCTTCGAAGTCTATCTTCATCAACTTACTCCCGAGGCAATTATAAGGCTAAATATCTTCGTGTGGGCCGCGAGAAGCCAAGGTCTGAAGCCTGACGCCAGAAGCTTCTGTAATGTTCATGAATTATTATATGAAACAAAGCCTTGGGGCAAAGAACAGTACCATAACAACTTTGGCTGCTACAGCTTCGTCTCTCGGTCCGGGGCAAGCTGTCCCGTACCAACCTTTCGGAAGAGATGGCCCGGGGATTGGATGACAGAATGGTTTTATGTGAAGAATGACTTATCAGCACGAGAAGACATCAAAGGTATAATTATGCGTCCTATTTGGCAAAGCTTCGGCCTTCGGAGGCCGAAGGTTGAAATGAACAAAGCCGCCGAAGAGTGCCAAAGAGCCTTCGGCGTTGTCTGCTCTTTTATAGGAACAAGGGACTTAGTACAAGAGCATATTGCCTTCAGGGTGTGGCCGCTTGCGGAGAAATGGGAAATGCCACAAGAAACCGTTAAAGAGGCCGACGAAGGTGGACTTGTCAGGTTTAAGTACACTTTTAAATTTGAAGATAAATTTATTGAGCCAGACGATGAGTGGTTGAAAAGCATTGACAATTTAAGTGATGAGCTGCTTGGGACATACTCGAAGGCCGAAGATACTGCAATGTCAGCAGCCTTCGGAGGCCGAAAAAAGAAAAGGCTGAATCGGGTATTTGATGCCATCGGGTTTGTCTACCCTGACTATTGCTACCCCATTCGAAGGCAGAAGAGAAAAAATACAACCTCTGCAAAAGGAGAAACTGCAGCTGCTCCTAGCGAGCCAAAACCGAAAAGGAAGAAGATAAAGGTTCTTACTTATCGACCGCGTTATATTGAACCAGCTTCGGTGCCTGAGTTTACCGGAGAGACTTCTTCGGCCACCGAAGCTGAAAAACCAGCCGAGCCAACTTTGCTGCCAGAAGTCACAGAAACAGCCGAAATACCAACGAAGACAAAATTGGAGCAATCAAAAATTTTGTTACCAGAAACGAAAGAGAAGGCCGAAGCGCCATTCACAGAAAAAATGGAAGAGGTAAAGGAAGCAACCGAGGACTCCAAAACATCAGAAGTTTTGAGTCCTGTGGCAAACATTGAAACAGTAAGTAATCAAAAAGTGCCAGCAGTGACTCCGAAAAGAAGGAGAATGGCTAATGTGCTAGATGTGTTGGAAACGATCAAATCTTCAAGCACCCCTCCGAAGAAGGCTGCCGTCACTCCTGAAACAACAGTCGAAGCTTCGGGTTCTAAAGCTCCAGAGCAAGATACTGAAGCCGAAGCTGGGCCCTCAGAGCCCTCAAAGGCAAAAACCTTGGAAAGTGAGGCAGAAAAAATAACAAAGCCAACTTTTGCTGAAGGAACTGGTGTTGTTACCCCCGAAGCATCCAAAATTCGTGATTATATTTTTCGTCATGCTTCGGGGAAAAAATTAACAGAAAAAGAAGAACAAGAGGCCCAACACTATGCCCAAAAGTTGAAATATCCAAAGGGGGCGTTGATATTTAATGGCAGTGGAGAAGAAGATTTCTTGTATTGCCTCCCCGACAGCAAGGAAATTTCTGTCTGTCGGGAGATGAGCAGAAGCTTCGGATTTCCAACTTTAGAAGACGGACTTTCGGTGCTGTCAAAGAACGATCTGGCTGACAGCCTAGCTTACAACAGTTTAAAGGTGCGACAAATGGAATTCTTATATTTTTGTTGAATTCAAAATTTTCCGTTTGTTTAAAACTATTGACACAGACATATTCCTGTCTGCAGGGCCTGATACTCAGCAATGCCCTCAGAGCACAGAAAGATGCTGAGGACGAAGGATGTACTATAGCCCTGAGCAACCTTCGTTCCGAAGTAATTGAACTGAGGAACGAAGGTCTCGAAAAAGACAAAATATTATACTCATTGATAGATAAAATAAAGGAGGACGAAGCTGCTTTCAAAAGTCAAGCTGAAGCTCAGAAACGCGAAATTGAAGACCTTCGGAAACAACTGGCCAGAGCCAAAGAAGAACGTATACTTGAAGAAACAAAGCGTGAACTCAGCGATCAATGGGCAGATCATCTAGAAGTGACTGTTGAAGAGCTTCGTTCGTCCAAAAAGAAATGCTACAATAAATCTGTAGATTGTGTTAAAAAATTAAAGGCTAGCTTCGCCAAAGTCGGCGCATTCTCAAGTGAAGAAAATTTTTTGAGGGGCAATCCCGAAAGTGTCATTGAATGGATTGACCACGAAGCTGAAGCCTTCGAAGAAATTTTAAATAGCCGAGGAGATATATGTGCCTTCTCTGGCGCCAGAGGGATTGCCACCATTTTAGAGAAGAAGGGCTGTGAGCATGTGAAAATTTTAGCACAGTCCGAAGCTGCTTTGTCCTTTGAAGATACAAAAGATCCTTCGGCCGAAGCTAGCATAATTGGTGGAAAGTTTTTTACTGATATCTGGGATAACGGTGGCCGAGAAATGGCAAGAGAAATTATTCAGAGAAGTGAAAGGGGCATCCATGATGCTAGAGAAGTGGCTAAGGCTGCTAAAAAGAGCACAGAGCCCGAAGGTCAATTAGGTACTAAATAATAGTTTTTACCGTGTTGTAATCTTTGGGCTTTTAAGATCTGTTTGCGATTTGTAATAGTAATGTAGTCGTGTCCCGTCCTCACTCAGATCCTACTCAAGCATCTTCGGGCCCTCAGCCTAAAGATGACGACGAAATTAAAAAGATGGCCGAAGCTATCATGGATCAGGTTGTCGATCGACTGCTGAACGAAGCTGCAGAGATAGTACTTAGGGAAGACTAAGTGCTATTGCAAAAAACATTTGATATATGATTTGTGTAATATTCTGTAATCCTGTATGTAATATACTTGTTTTATGATTCAATTCTTTACGATGCATGAAACTTTAAACACGTACCATTTTTGAGTCTTCGACGAAAAAACACCTTCCCTTCTTTTCATGCTTCGTGAAGAAGAATTTATCATTTATCACGACAATATCCATAGTGTTCTGATAAGAAATATCCAAGCTTCGTAAAAATAATCTCCGAAGCTATACCTCGAAAATCAATATTGTTTCTTCCTGTAACTTGGCATGATTTGCCCCTTTTCAAAGCATTTTCCGAAGATCGATAACATGCCCCCTTCTTGTGCCACATGCAGCATGATGTATGATGATTATGCTATGCAAAATGATGTGATGATGTTATGTTATGCAAAATGATATTTTGTGCCGAAGATACACACATTCCTGCAATGGGGCACAATCTTTTGTATCAATACTGACTTTTTCATTATAAGCCTCCCTTAGGAGCTTCTTCGCCTTTTACTTCAGCGGAATCAGCGTTTATTTTTCGCTGTAAGTTCTGCATCCCCTTAGGAACGTCTTTGGAACTTCTTCGCCTTTTACTTAGGCGGTATAAGCTCTGCATTCCCTTAGGAACGTCTTTGGAGCTTCTTCGCCTTTTACTTAGGCGGTATCAGCGTTGACTTTTCGCTGTATGCTCTGCATTCCTTTTGGAACGACTTTGGAGCAGAAAACTTACACTGCGCTCCCTTCGGAACGACTTTTTGTGACTTCGTCAGACTTACTCTGCGTTCCTTAGAACGACTTTTTGTTGCTTCGAAGGATTTTCGATAGTCCGAAGGTCCTTTTTATTATCACAAACCTGTGAAGAAAACATATTTTTCTTGTAGGAATCAACGAAACTAATTACATGAAACCTAAACAATGTCCTTTATTAGAAAAAATAAAACTGAATGAAAAAGATTGCTATTAAGGTAGGATATTTGTCAATAGATGTGTTTTGACTCTGGCACGGTGCTGTTGACCGTGCGAGCTTCGGACTGTTCTCTGAAGTCCCTTTGATGTGGAGCATATTGGCTCCCTTCTGGCTGCTGGCCTTGTTGCAACGGAGGTGGAGGCGGGGGCTGTTGCCAGGAAGCTGAAGGCTGACTTGCCGAAGCAGCAGAGACTACAGGATGGTTGCCCACATATTCTGGGATGTAGGGCGAATGATACGAAGCAGTGTGCATAACCTGCTTCGGCTGAGCCTGTTGCGCGGCAGCTTCGGCTATCTCTTTTTGCTTCTGAATGGTAACATGACACATCCTGGTAGTATGACCTTTGTTTTCACCACAGAATAAGCAAAATATTCTTCTGGGTTGATCCCCGAATCTTCCGCCGAAGCCCCTGGCGCCTCTGCCTCTTGGAGCTGGTGGTCGAAAGGAGCTTTGCTGTTGCCCCGAAGTCTGTGAGGAGTACTGTGGCCTTTGCTGCTGGCTCCCCTTATCATCATTTTGATTGGAATTATGAATTGATCTGACATGCTTCGGATAGAATCTTCCTCCGAAGCCCCTGGTCATCTCAGAAAATCTGAAGGCCTCCTCCCTTCTTTGGCGAAAATCATTGTCAGCTCGAATATATTCATCCATCTTCTGGAGCAGCTTCTCCAGCGTTTGTGGTGGCTTCCTGGCAAAATACTGCGCTGATGGCCCTGGCCGAAGCCCCTTGATCATGGCCTCAATGACAATCTCATTGGGCACTGTCGGCGCCTGTGCCCTTAGACGCAGAAACCTTCGGACATATGCCTGAAGGTATTCTTCGTGGTCCTGAGTGCACTGGAACAGAGCCTGAGCAGTGACCGGCTTCGTCTGAAATCCTTGAAAACTGGTTAACAACAAATCCTTCAGCTTCTGCCATGAAGTGATCGTTCCTGGTCGAAGGGAGGAATACCAGGTTTGAGCAACATTTCTGACAGCCATAACGAAAGATTTGGCCATGACTGAAGCATTGCCACCGTACGAAGACACTGTTGCTTCGTAGCTCATCAAGAACTGCTTCGGGTCTGAATGGCCATCAAATACGGGGAGCTGAGGCGGCTTGTAGGACGGAGGCCAAGGTGTAGCCTGTAACTCAGCGGACAGGGGAGAAGTATCATCAAAAACAAAATTCCCACGATGGAAATTGTCATACCAGTCGTCTTCGTTGTGAAAGCCCTCCTGATGAAGGTCTTGATGCTGAGGCCTTCGGTGTTGCTCATCCTGAGCAAGATGACGAACTTCTTCAGAGGCTTCATCTATCTGCCTCTGCAGTTCAGCTAGCCTGGCCATCTTCTCCTTCCTGCGTTGAACCTGCTGCTGAAGGATTTCCAGATTCTGAATCTCCTGATCTAGATCATCCTCCGGATGTGTTGGACTGGTAGCCTTCCTCTTCTGGCTTCGTGCCTCTCTGAGAGAAAGGACGTCTTGATTGGGGTCCAGCGGCTACAGCGTGCCAGCCCCTGGTGCTGAAGCCTTCTTCGGCGGCATGACGAAGCTGATGCTTGCCGAAGGTGTCGAAAAGCTCAGGAAATGGAAGTGAGTTCACCGGAGGTGGGCGCCAATGTTGGGGACTTGTTCTCAAATGCTAAGAGTTAAGAACAAGGCAACATAAAAAGTGTTAAGTGTTAAAGTCCTTCGTCCTTCGAAGCATTATGCCCCTTCGGGAAATAATGAGCTTCGGACGAAGGTCATAAGAGACATACCTTCGTGAACATAACAAGTAATGACGAAGGATTCATATAAAGTATGAAATATAATATAAGCATCATCATAGAATCATTTCTATTTTATTAACATGGAAAAATAGAAATGATTTCAAATTACAAATGTACCTTCGGTCCCGAGAGAAGATAAAAAGTACAAGTGTGACGCAAAAGCAAATGCCAAGTCAGCGTGAACAGTACGGGGGTACTGTTCACCTATTTATAGGCACGGGATACAACCCATACAAAATTACATACATGCCCTTTACATTTGGTGATAATTCCATAGCAATCTATCGAGGTCTAAATGGCCTTTTCATCTTTAAGTCGGTTCCCTTTTCTGCGAACATGCCGAAGCTTTCCTGCTTCACAGCTTCGGCACTGCCAACCTTCGTATCTTTTGAGGTTCTCCCTCTTTGACATAAGTCCGAAGGTACCTGTTCACACATTACACTCTAGAAACACTGTTAAATCATGTTTTTGAGGACCTTCGGAAGCCGAAGGCCCCCAACATTTATGTTGATGATATCATATTTGGGTCTACTAACGAATCTACATGTGAAGAGTTTAGTAGGATCATGACTCAAAAATTCGAGATGTCGATGATGGGGGAGTTGAAGTATTTTCTAGGCTTTCAAGTGAAGCAACTCCAAGAGGGCTGATAGTCGCCTAGAGGGGGGGGGTGAATAGGGCGAAACTGAAATTTACAAATATAAACACAACTACAAGTCGGGTTATCGTTAGTAATAAAGAAATGAGTTTGCGAGAGAGGGCGCAAAAACAAATCCCAAGCGAATAAGCAAGTAAGACACGGAGATTTGTTTTACCGAGGTTCGGTTCTTGCAAACCTACTCCCCGTTGAGGAGGCCACAAAGGCCGGGTCTCTTTCAACCCTTCCCTCTCTCACACGATCCACGGATCGAGTGAGCTTTCTCTTCTCAATCACTTGAAACACAAAGTTCCCACAAGGACCACCACAAGTTTGGTGTCTCTTGCCTCAAATTACAAGTGAGTTTGATTGCAAAGAAAGGATCAAGAAAGAAGAAAGCAATCCAAGCGCAAGAGCTCGAAAGAACACAAGCAAATCACTCTCACTAATCACTAGAGCGTTGTGTGGAGTTTGGAGAGGATTTGATCTCTTTGGTGTGTCTAGAATTGAATGTTAGAGCTCTTGTAGTAGTTGGGAAGTGAAAAACTTGGATGCAATGAATGGTGGGGTGGTTGGGGTATTTATAGCCCCAACCACCAAATGTGGCCGTTGGGAGGCTGTCTGCTCGATGGCGCACCGGACAGTCCGGTGCACACCGGACAGTCCGGTGCCCCCTGCCACGTCATCACTGCCGTTGGATTCGACCGTTGAAGCTTCTGACTTGTGGGCCCGCCTGGGTGTCCGGTGCACACCGGACATCTACTGTTCCTTGTCCGGTGTGCCGGAATGGGCGCGCCTGACATCTGCGCGCGCAGAGCGCACATTGAATGCGCGGCAGAGAGCCGTTGGCGCGGAGATAGCCGTTGCTCCGGAGTCGCACCGGACAGTCCGGTGCACACCGGACAGTCCGGTGAATTATAGCGGACTAGCCGTTGGAGTTTCCCGAAGCTGGCAAGTTCCTGAGGCCGACCTTCCTTGGCGCACCGGACACTGTCCGGTGTACACCGGATAGTCCGGTGAATTATAGCGGAGTCGCCTCTGGAAAATCCCGAAGGTGGCGAGTTTGTGTTGGAGTCCTCTGGACCGGACACTGTCCGGTGGTGCACCGGACACTGTCCGGTGTACACCGGACAGTCCGGTGCTCCCAGACCAAAGGGCCTTCGGTTCCCACTTTGCTCTTTTGTTGAATCCAAAACTTGGTCTTTTCATTGGCTGAGTGTGAACCTTTTACACCTGTGTAATCTATACACTTGGGCAAACTAGTTAGTCCAATTGTTTGTGTTGGGCAATTCAACCACCAAAATTATATAGGAACTAGGTGTAAGCCTAATTCCCTTTCAATCTCCCCCTTTTTGGTGATTGATGCCAACACAAACCAAAGCAAATGTAGAAGTGCATAATTGAACTAGTTTGCATAATGTAAGTGTAAAGGTTGCTTGGAATTTAGCCAATATAAATGCTTACAGATATGCAAGGATTGTTTCTTTCTTATATAACATTTTGGACCACATTTGCACCACGAGTTTTGTTTTTGCAAATTCTTTTGTAAATCCTTTTCAAAGTTCTTTTTGCAAATAGTCAAAGGTGAATGAATAGGAGTTTGCAAAGCATTTTCAAGATTTGAAATTTTCTCCCCTTGTTTCAAATGCTTTTCCTTTGACTAAACAAAAACTCCCCCTAAATGAGATCCTCCTCTTAGTGTTCAAGAGGGTTTTGATATGTCATTTTGAAATACTACTTTCTCCCCCTTTTGAACACAATAGGATGCCAATTGAAAATATTCAACACTTAAGTTTTTGAATTTGGTGGTGGTGCGGTCCTTTTGCTTTGGGCTCATACTTTCTCCCCCTTTTTGGCATGAATCGCCAAAAACGGAATTATTAGAGCCCTCGAAGTGCTATCTTCCCCTTTGGTCATAAATAAACGAGTGGAGATTATACCAAAGGTGAAGTCCGGTCCTTTTCTTGGTGCTCATGCTTTCTCCCCCATGAATGGAGAGTGACTTGGAGCGTTGACGAGGTATGAGTTACGGAGTGGAAGCCTTTGTCTTCGCCGAAGACTCCAATTTCCTTTCAATACACCTATGACTTGGTTTGAAATAGACTTGAAAACACATTAGTCATAGCATATGAAAGGGATATGATCAAAGGTATACAAATGAGCTATGTGTGCAATCTAGCAAAAGAAATTGCGTGAATCAAGAATATTGAGCTCATGCCTAAGTTTGTTAAAAGATTGTTCATCAAGAGGCTTGGTAAAGATATCGGCTAATTGATCTTTAGTATTAATGTAAGAAATCTCGATATCTCCCTTTTGTTGGTGATCCCTAAGAAAATGATACCGAATGGCTATGTGCTTAGTGCGGCTATGCTCGACGGGATTGTCGGCCATTTTGATTGCACTCTCATTATCACATAGCAAAGGGACTTTGGTTAATTTGTAACCGTAGTCCCGCAGGGTTTGCCTCATCCAAAGCAATTGCGCGCAACAATGGCCTGCGGCAATATACTCGGCTTCGGCGGTGGAAAGAGCGACCGAGTTTTGCTTCTTTGAGGCCCAAGACACCAAGGATCTTCCCAAGAACTGGCAAGTCCCCGATGTGCTCTTCCTATTGATTTTGCACCCCGCCCAATCGGCATCCGAATATCCAATCAAATCAAATGTGGATCCCCTAGGATACCAAAGCCCAAACTTAGGAGTATAAGCCAAATATCTCAAGATTCGTTTCACGGCCGTAAGGTGAGCTTCCTTAGGGTCGGCTTGGAATCTTGCACACATGCATACGGAAAGCATAATATCCGGTCGAGATGCACAAAGATAAAGTAATGAACCTATCATCGACCGGTATACCTTTTGATCCACGGACTTACCTCCCGTGTCGAGGTCGAGATGCCCATTGGTTCCCATGGGTGTCTTGATGGGCTTGGCATCCTTCATCCCAAACTTGTTTAGAATGTCTTGAGTGTACTTTGTTTGGCTAATGAAGGTGCCCTCTTGGAGTTGCTTTACTTGAAATCCTAGGAAATATTTCAACTCCCCCATCATAGACATCTCGAATTTCTGAGTCATAATCCTACTAAACTCTTCACATGTAGACTCGTTAGTAGATCCAAATATAACATCATCAACATAGATTTGGCATACAAACAAGTCATTTTCAAGTGTTTTGGTAAAGAGTGTAGGATCGGCTTTACCGACTTTGAAGCCATTAGCAATAAGGAAATCTCTAAGGCATTCATACCATGCTCTTGGGGCTTGCTTGAGCCCATAAAGTGCCTTAGAGAGCTTATAGACATGATTAGGATACTCACTGTCTTCAAAGCCGGGAGGTTGCTCAACATAGACCTCTTCCTTGATTGGTCCATTGAGGAAGGCACTTTTCACATCCATTTGATAAAGCTTAAAGCCATGGTAAGTAGCATAGGCTAATAATATGCGAATTGACTCAAGCCTAGCTACGGGTGCATAGGTTTCACCGAAATCCAAACCTTCGACTTGGGAATATCCCTTGGCCACAAGTCGAGCTTTGTTCCTTGTCACCACACCATGCTCATCTTGCTTGTTGCGGAAGACCCATTTGGTTCCTACAACATTTTGGTTAGGACGTGGAACTAAATGCCATACCTCATTCCTAGTGAAGTTGTTGAGCTCCTCTTGCATTGCCACCACCCAATCCGAATCTTGGAGTGCTTCCTCTACCCTGTGTGGCTCAATAGAGGAAACAAAAGAGTAATGTTCACAAAAATGAGCAACACGAGATCTAGTGGTTACCCCCTTATGAATATCGCCGAGGATGGTGTCGACGGGGTGATCTCGTTGGATTGCTTGGTGGACTCTTGGGTGTGGCGGTCTTTGCTCTTCATCCTCCTTGTCTTGATCATTTGCATCTCCCCCTTGATCTAGGGCGTCATCTTGAGGTGGCTCGTTTGATTGATCTTCTTCTTCATCAACTTGAGCTTCATCCTCATTTTGAGTTGGTGGAGATGCTTGCATGGAGGAGGACGGTTGATCTTGTGTATTTGGAGGCTCTTCGGATTCCTTAGGACACACATCCCCAATGGACATGTTCCTTAGTGCGATGCATGGAGCCTCTTCTTCACCTATCTCATCAAGATCAACTTGCTCTACTTGAGAGCCGTTAGTCTCATCAAACACAACGTCACAAGAAACTTCAACTAGTCCCGAGGACTTGTTAAAGACTCTATATGCCCTTGTGTTTGAATCATATCCTAGTAAAAAGCCTTCTACAGTCTTAGGAGCAAATTTAGATTTTCTACCTCTTTTAACAAGTATAAAGCATTTGCTACCGAAGACTCTAAAATATGAAATATTGGGCTTTTTACCGGTTAGGAGTTCGTATGATGTCTTCTTGAGGATTCGGTGTAGATATAACCGGTTGATGGCGTAGCAAGCGGTGTTGACCGCCTCGGCCCAAAACCGATCCGAAGTCTTGTACTCATCAAGCATGGTCCTTGCCATGTCCAATAGAGTTCTATTCTTCCTCTCCACTACACCATTTTGTTGTGGAGTGTAGGGAGAAGAGAACTCATGCTTGATGCCCTCCTCCTCAAGAAAGCCTTCAATTTGAGAGTTCTTGAACTCCGTCCCGTTGTCGCTTCTAATTTTCTTGATCCTTAAGCCGAACTCATTTTGAGCCCGTCTCAAGAATCCCTTTAAGGTCTCTTGGGTTTGAGATTTTTCCTGT
Organism: Zea mays; assembly: GCF_902167145.1. NCBI lineage: Eukaryota > Viridiplantae > Streptophyta > Magnoliopsida > Poales > Poaceae > Zea > Zea mays. The sequence continues at coordinate 283,410,869 of NC_050096.1, read as the reverse complement.
AAAAAGAATACCCAAGTGAAGCGAGAATAATCATCCACAATAACTAGACAGTACTTACTCCCGCCGATGCTTATGTAAGCGATCGGGCCGAATAGGTCCATGTGTAGGAGCTCCAGTGGCCTGTCGGTTGTCATTATGTTCTTATGCGGATGATGCGAGCCAACTTGCTTCCCTGCTTGACATGCGCTACAAATCCTGTCTTTCTCAAAATGAACATTGGTTAGTCCTAATATGTGTTCTCCCTTTAGAAGCTTATGAAGATTCTTCATCCCAACATGGGCTAGACGGCGATGCCAGAGCCAACCCATGTTAGTCTTAGCAATTAAGCAAGTGTCGAGTTCAGCTATATCAAAATCTACCAAGTATAGCTGACCCTCTAGTACTCCCTTAAATGCTATTGAATCATCACTTCTTCTAAAGACAGTGACACCAATATCAGTAAAAAGACAGTTGTAGCCCATTTGGCATAATTGGGAAACGGAAAGCAAATTGTAATCTAAAGAATCTACAAGAAAAACATTGGAAATAGAATGGTCAGGAGATATAGCTATTTTACCAAGCCCTTTGACCAAACCTTGATTTCCATCCCCGAATGTGATAGCTCGTTGGGGATCTTGGTTTTTCTCGTAGGAGGAGAACATCCCTTTCTCCCCTGTCATGTGGTTTGTGCACCCGCTGTCGAGTATCCAACTTGAGCCCCCGGATGCATAAACCTACAAAACAATTTTAGTTCTTGACTTTAGGTACCCAAATGGTTTTGGGTCCTTTGGCATTAGACACAAGAACTTTGGGTACCCAAACACAAGTCTTGGAGCCCTTGTGCTTGCCCCCAACATATTTGGCAACTACCTTGCCGGATTTGTTAGTTAAAACATATGATGCATCAAAAGTTTTAAATGAAATATTATGATCATTTGATGCACTAGGGGTTTTCTTTCTAGGCAACTTAGCATGGGTTGGTTGCCTAGAGCTAGATGTCTCACCCTTATACATGAAAGCATGATTAGGGCCAGAGTGAGACTTCCTAGAATGAATTCTCCTAATTTTGCTCTCGGGATAACCGGCAGGGTATAAAATGTAACCCTCGTTATCCTGAGGCATGGGAGCCTTGCCTTTAACGAAATTGGACAATCTCTTAGGAGAGGCACTAAGTTTAACATTGTCTCCCCTTTGGAAGCCAATGCCATCCTTGATGCCCGGGCGTCTCCCATTATACAGCATGCTACGAGCAAATTTAAATTTCTCATTTTCTAAGTTGTGCTCGGCAATTTTAGCATCTAATTTGGTTATATGATCATTTTGTTGTTTAATTAAAGCCATGTGATCATGTATAGCATCTATGTTAATATCTCTACATCTAGTGCAAATAGAAGTGTGCTCAACGGTAGATGTAGTGGGTTTGCAAGAATTAAGTTCAACAATCTTAGCATGAAGAATATCATTTTTATCTCTAAGATTGGAAATGGTAGTATTGCAAACATCTAAATCTTTAACCTTAGCAAGCAACTTTTCATTCTCAATTCTAAGGCTAGCAAGAGAAGCATTCAACTCATCAATCCTAGCAAGTAAATCAACATTATCGTCTCTAGGATTTGAAGTTGAAATATTGCAAACAAGTGAATCAACCTTAGCATTTAAACTAGCATTTTCATTCCTAAGGTTGTCAATCATCTCACGGCAAGTGCTTAGCTCACTAGATAACTTTTCACATTTTTCAATTTCAAGAGCATAAGCCTTTTTAACCTTAACATGTTTCTTATTTTCCTTAATAAGAAGGTCCTCTTGGGAATCCAAAAGGTCATCCTTCTCATGAATAGCACTAACCAATTCATTTAATTTTTCCTTTTGAGCTATGTTAAGGTTGGCAAAAAGGGAACGCAAATTATCCTCCTCATCACTAGCATTATCATCACTAGAAGACTCATATTTAGTGGAGGAGTTGGATTTAACCTTCTTCCGTTTGCCGTCCTTTGCCATGAGGCACTTGTGGCCGACGTTAGGGAAGAGAAGTCCCTTGGTGACGGCGATGTTGGCGGCGTCCTCGTCGTCGGAGGAGTCGCTTGAGCTTTCGTCGGAATCCCATTCCCGACAAACATGGGCATCGCCGCCCTTCTTCTTGTAGTACCTTTTCTTCTCCTTTCTTCTCCCCTTCTTGTCGTCGCCTCGGTCACTGTCACTTGATATAGGACATTTAGCAATAAAATGACCGGGCTTACCACATTTGTAGCAAACCTTCTTGGAGCGGGGCTTGTAGTCTTTCCCCCTCCTTTGCTTGAGGATTTGGCGGAAGCTCTTGATGACGAGCGCCATTTCCTCATTGTCGAGCTTGGAGGCGTCTATTGGTTGTCGACTTGGTGTAGCCTCCTCCTTCTTTTCTTCCGTCGCCTTGAATGCGACGGGTTGAGCTTCGGATGTGGTGGGTTCGTCAAGCTCGTTGATCTTTCTCGAGCCTTCGATCATGCACTCAAAACTTACAAAATTCTCGATAACTTCCTCGGGGGTCATTTTAGTATATCTAGGATTACCACGAATTAATTGAACTTGAGTGGGGTTAAGGAAAATGAGAGATCTTAGAATAACCTTAACCATTTCGTGGTCGTCTCATTTTACGCTCCCGAGGTTGCGCACTTGGTTCACCAAGGTCTTGAGCCGGTTGTACATGTGTTGTGGCTCCTCCCCTTTGCGAAGCCGGAACCGACTGAGCTCCCCCTCGATCGTTTCCCGCTTGGTGATCTTTGTGAGCTCGTCTCCCTCGTGCGCAGTTTTGAGTACATCCCAAACCTCCTTGGCGCTCTTCAACCCTTGCACTTTGTTATACTCCTCTCTACTTAAAGAGGCGAGGAGTATTGTTGTTGCTTGAGAGTTGAAGTGCTCGATTTGGGCCACCTCATCCTCATCATAATTCTTGTCCCCTATGGATGGTACCTGTGCACCAAACTCAACAACATCCCATATACTTTTGTGGAGTGAGGTTAGATGAAATCGCATTAAATCACTCCACCTAGCATAATCTTCACCATCAAAAGTTGGTGGTTTACCTAGAGGGACGGAAAGTAAAGGTGCATGTTTAGAAATGCGAGGGTAGTGTAGGGGGATCTTACTAAACTTCTTACGCTCTTGGCGTTTAGAAGTTACGGAGGGCGCGTCGGAGTCGGAGGTCGATGTTGATGAAGTGTCGGTCTCGTAGTAGACCACTTTCCTCATCCTCTTTTGCTTGTCCCTACTCCGATGCGGCTTGTGGGAAGAAGATTTTTCTTTCTTCTCTTTGTGATGAGAAGAAGATTTCTTCTCCTTCCCTTTGTTGGAGGAGATCTTCTTCTTCTCCTTCTTCTTGGTGCGGGACTCTTCTGATGAAGTGCTCCCTTGGCTTGTAGTGGGCTTTTCGCCGGTCTCCATCTCCTTCTTGGCGTGATCTCCCGACATCACTTCGAGCGGTTAGGCTCTAATGAAGCACCGGGCTCTGATACCAATTGATAGTCGCCTAGAGGGGGGGGTGAATAGGGCGAAACTGAAATTTACAAATATAAACACAACTACAAGCCGGGTTATCGTTAGTAATAAAGAAATGAGTTTGCGAGAGAGGGCGCAAAAACAAATCCCAAGCGAATAAGCAAGTAAGACACGGAGATTTGTTTTACCGAGGTTCGGTTCTTGCAAACCTACTCCCCGTTGAGGAGGCCACAAAGGCCGGGTCTCTTTCAACCCTTCCCTCTCTCACACGATCCACGGATCGAGTGAGCTTTCTCTTCTCAATCACTTGAAACACAAAGTTCCCACAAGGACCACCACAAGTTTGGTGTCTCTTGCCTCAAATTACAAGTGAGTTTGATTGCAAAGAAAGGATCAAGAAAGAAGAAAGCAATCCAAGCGCAAGAGCTCGAAAGAACACAAGCAAATCACTCTCACTAATCACTAGAGCGTTGTGTGGAGTTTGGAGAGGATTTGATCTCTTTGGTGTGTCTAGAATTGAATGCTAGAGCTCTTGTAGTAGTTGGGAAGTGAAAAACTTGGATGCAATGAATGGTGGGGTGGTTGGGGTATTTATAGCCCCAACCACCAAATGTGGCCGTTGGGAGGCTGTCTGCTCGATGGCGCACCGGACAGTCCGGTGCCCCCTGCCACGTCATCACTGCCGTTGGATTCGACCGTTGAAGCTTCTGACTTGTGGGCCCGCCTGGGTGTCCGGTGCACACCGGACATCTACTGTTCCTTGTCCGGTGTGCCGGAATGGGCGCGCCTGACATCTGCGCGCGCAGAGCGCGCATTGAATGCGCGGCAGAGAGCCGTTGGCGCGGAGATAGCCGTTGCTCCGGAGTCGCACCGGACAGTCCGGTGCACACCGGACAGTCCGGTGAATTATAGCGGACTAGCCGTTGGAGTTTCCCGAAGCTGGCAAGTTCCTGAGGCCGACCTTCCTTGGCGCACCGGACACTGTCCGGTGTACACCGGACAGTCCGGTGAATTATAGCGGAGTCGCCTCTGGAAAATCCCGAAGGTGGCGAGTTTGTGTTGGAGTCCTCTGGTGCACCGGACACTGTCCGGTGGTGCACCGGACACTGTCCGGTGTACACCGGACAGTCCGGTGCTCCCAGACCAAAGGGCCTTCGGTTCCCACTTTGCTCTTTTGTTGAATCCAAAACTTGGTCTTTTCATTGGCTGAGTGTGAACCTTTTACACCTGTGTAATCTATACACTTGGGCAAACTAGTTAGTCCAATTGTTTGTGTTGGGCAATTCAACCACCAAAATTATATAGGAACTAGGTGTAAGCCTAATTCCCTTTCAAGGGCACCTTCATCAGCCAAACGAAGTACATTCAAGACATACTCACCAAGTTTGGAATGAAGGATGCCAAGCCCATCAAGACACCCATGGGAACTAATGGGCATCTCGACCTCGACACGGGAGGTAACTCCGTAGATCAAAAGGTATACTGGTCGATGATAGGTTCTTTACTCTACTTATGTGCATCTCGATAGGATATTATGCTTTCTGTATGCATGTGTGCAAGATTCCAAGCCGATCCTAAGGAAGTTCACCTTAGGGCCGTAAAACGAATCTTGAGATATTTAGTTTATACTCCTAAGTTTGGCCTTTGGTACCCCAGGGGATCCACATTTGATTTAATTGGTTATTCAGATGCTGATTGAGCAGGGTGTAAAATTAATAGAAAGAGCACATCAGGGACTTGCCAGTTCTTGGGAAGATCTCTGGTGTCTTGGGCTTCAAAGAAGCAAAATTCTGTCGCTCTTTCTACTGCCGAAGCCGAGTATATTGCCACAGGCCATTGTTGCGTGCAATTGCTTTGGATGAGGCAAACCCTTAGGGACTATGGTTACAAATTAACCAAAGTTCTTCTTATATGTGATAATGAGAGTGCAATCCACATGGCGGATAATCCCGTTGAGCATAACCGCACTAAACACATAGCCATTCGGTATCACTTTTTGAGGGATCACCAACAAAAGGGGGATATCGAGATTGCATATGTTAACACCATAGAACAATTAGCCGATATCTTTACCAAGCCATTAGATGAGCAAACTTTTACCAAACTTAGGCATGAGCTAAATATTCTTGATTCTAGGAATTTTGATTGATATTTTGCACACATAGCCCATATATATACCTTTGATCATCTCTTTCATGTGCTATGACTAATGTGTTCTTCAAGTGCATTTTATGCTAAGTCATAGATTGAAAGGGAAAATGGAGTCTTCGGCGAAGACAAGGCTTCCACTCCACTCCATCAAATTATTCATCCTCCGCTGTAGCTCCACACCACTCTCCAACTTTGGTATAATCTTCACTCATATGTTATTTACCATAGGGGGAGAAAGTAAAAAGGGCTTATATTTTACTCAAGTATCCGTTTTTGGCGATTCATATCAAAGGGGGAGAAAGTATTAGCCCAAAGCAAAAGGACCGCACCACCACCAATTTCAAAATTTTTAGTCTTTCAATTTTTATGTTTTTAAAGAATTTCAAATTGGTATCTTATTTTGATCCATTTTTCAAATTGGTATACCCCTTTTTCAAACTTAATATCCTCTTGAACACTAAGAGGAGGATTTCATTAAGGGGGAGTTTTGTTTAGTCAAAGGAAAAGCATTTGAAACAGGGGGAGAAAATTTCAAAATCTTGAAAATGCTTCTTAAAATCTTATTCATATATCTTTGACTATTTGCAAAAGACTTTGAAAAAGAATTTCCAAAAGAGTTTGCAAAAACAAAACATGTGGTGCAAGCGTGGTCCAAAATATTAAAATAGAAGAAAGCATCCATGTATATCTTATAAGAATATATATTGGTTTCATTCTAAGTAACCTTTGCACTTACATTATGCAAACTAGTTCAATTTTGCACTTTTATATTTGCTTTGGTTTGTGATGGCATCAATCACCAAAAATGGGGAGATTGAAAGGGAAATAGGCTTACACCTTTTCCTAATTGATTTTGGTGGTTGAATTGCCCAACACAAATAATTGGACTAACTAGTTTGCTCTAGATTATGAGGTCTACAGGTGCCAAAGGTTCACAACAAACCAATAAAAAGACCAAGAAAGGATTCAAATAAAAAGAGCAAAAGGCAACCGAAGTGTGCCCTGGTCTAGCGCATCGGACTGTCCGGTGCACCACCGGACAGTGTCCGGTGCACCAGGGAACTCGACTCCAAACTGCTCACCTTCGGGAATTCTGGAAGCCGCTCCGCTACAATTCACCGGACTGTCCGGTGTAGCACCGGACTGTCCGGTGCGCTAGCGGAGCAACGGCTACTTCGCGCCAACAGTCGTCTGCAGAGAGCAGTTAATGCGCTACAGTGCGCGCATAAGTCAGAGCAGAGCCAGAAGGCGCACCGGACAGTCTACAGGACCTGTTCGGTGTACCACCGGACTGTTCGGTGGCCCAGATGTCAGAAGCTCCAATGGTCAGAATCCAACGACCGGGTGATGTGGCTGGCGCACCGGACAGTGTCCGGTGGCACACCGGACACTGTCCGGTGCGCCATGCGACAGAAGCCCTCACCAACGGTCAATTTGGTGGTTGGGGCTATAAATACCCCCAACCACCCACCATTCATTGCATCCAAGTTTTTCAGCCTTCAAACACCTTACAAGAGCTATAGCATTCAGTACAAGACACAATCAAAGAGATCAAATCCTCTCCCAAGTCCAAAGATCATTCCAATCAAATAGTGGCTAGTGAGAGAGAAACTTGTGTTCATTTGAGCTCTTGCGCTTGGATTGCTTTTCTTCTTTATTCTTTCTTGATTCCAACTCAATTGTAACCAAGGCAAGAGACACCAATTGTGTGGTGGTCCTTGTGGGGACTTAGTGTCCCGTTTGATTGAGAAGAGAAGCTCACTCGGTCTAAGTGACCGTTTGAGAGAGGGAAAGGGTTGAAAGAGACCCGGTCTTTGTGACCACCTCAACGGGGAGTAGGTTTGCAAGAACCGAACCTCGGTAAAACAAATCACCGTGTCATTCGCTTTATTTGCTTGTGATTTGTTTTCCCCCTCTCTTTCAGACTCGTCTATATTTCTAACGCTAACCCGGCTTGTAGTGTGTGCTTAAGTTTGTAAATTTCAGATTTGCCTATTCACCCCCCCCTCTAGGCGACTTTCACCCCACATGTCAGAGCTCCAACGGTCGAACCCTAACGGTTGGGTGACGTGGCTAGCGCACCAGACAGTGTCCGGTGGCGCACCGGACTGTCCGGTGCGCCCTTCGACAGCAGCCTTCCCCAACGGCCACTTTGGTGGTTGGGGCTATAAATACCCCCAACCACCACGCTTCAAGGCATCCAAGTTTTCAGCCAACACATTCAATACAAGAGCTAGTGCATTCAATACAAGACACAATTATAGTGAATCAAAATCTCTCCAAGTCCCAATTCCACTCAAAGCAATAGTGACTAGAAGAGAGAGTTTTGTCGTGTTCTTTTGAGCTCTTGCGCTTGGATCACTTTTCTTCTTCCCCATTTCTTGTTCCTAAGACATTTGTAATCAAAGCAAGAGACACCAATTGTGTGGTGGTCCTTGTGGGGACTAAGTGTCCCAATTGATTGAGAAGAGAAGCTCACTCGGTCTAAGTGATCGTTTGAGAGAGGCAAAGGGTTGAAAGAGACCCGGTCTTTGTGACCACCTCAACGGGGAGTAGGTTCGCAAGAACCGAACCTCGGTAAAACAAATCATCGTGTCACTCTCGCTATTTGCTTGTGATTTGTTTTCGCCCTCTCTTTCGGACTCAACTTTATTTCTAACGCTAACCCTGGCTTGTAGTTGTGCTTAAAGTTTATAAATTTCAGATTTGCCTATTCACCCCCCCTCTAGGCGACTTTCAGTAACGCAAGCCACTAATGACTGGAAGTAGAGACGTTCTATCCGAACCAGTAAAAATCTCGCATCCACCGCGCAGACCCTCCGGAGCCTGGAATGCGCACAAAAAAATTACTTGTCGGAGCAAGGTTCAAAACACTGACAGTTAGCTGTAGCATCCCAAAAATTCAAATCCTGAATTTTTCTCAAACTTGCTTTAAATTCAAAATAAATTTCAAATTTCATTTCAAAATGTTTGTTTGCGAGTTGATATCAGCAAATGAAATATAGTGGTCTATATTTGTCGGGGACCATAATTAGGGGTACCCTCAAGACGCCTAATTCTCAGCTGGTAACCCCCATCAGCATAAAGCTGCAAAGGCCTGATGGGTACGATTAAGTCAGGGATCAGTCCACACGAGTGACTCGATCACGCTTCTCCCAAGCCTAGCCTCGGCCAAGGGCAGCCGACCTCGAGAGACTTCCGTCTCGCCCGAGGCCCCCCTTTTAACGGCGGACACACCTCCGGCTCGCCCGAGGCCTTGGCTTCGCTTAGAAGCAACCCTGAATAAATCGCCGCACCAACTGACCAAGCTTGAAGGAGCATTTAACGCAAAGGTGGCCTGACACCTTTATCCTGACACGCGCCCCCCGGCAGAGCCGAAGTGACCGCCGTCACTCCACCGCTCCACTGACCAGTCTGACAGAAGGACAGCGCCGCATGTGCCACTCCGACTGCAGTGCCACTCGACAGAGTGAGTCTGACAGGCAGTCAGGCCTTGCCAAAGGCGCCATAGGAGACTCCGCTCCGCTCGACCCCAGGGCTCGGACTCGGGCTAAGACCCGGAAGACGGCGAACTCCGCTCCGCCCGACCCCAGGGCTCGGACTCGGGCTAAGACCCGGAAGACGGCGAACTCCGCTCCGCCCGACCCCAGGGCTCGGACTCGGGCTAAGACCCGGAAGACGGCGAACTCCGCTCCGCCCGACCCCAGGGCTCGGACTCGGGCTAAGACCCGGAAGACGGCGAACTCCGCTCCGCCCGACCCCAGGGCTCGGACTCGGGCTAAGACCCGGAAGACGGCGAATTCCGCTCCGCCCGACCCAGGGCTCGGACTCGGGCTCAGCCCCAGAAGACGACGAAACTCCGCCTCGCCCGACCCCAGGGCTCGGACTCCGCCCTGGCCTCGGCCGAACGATCTCCGCCTCGCCCGACCCGGGGGCTCGGGCTCGGCCTCGGCCACGAAAGACAGACTCGACCTCGGCTTCGGAGGAGCTCCCACGTCGCCCGACCTAGGGCACAGGCCCGCCACGTCAACAGGAAGCGCCATCATCATCCTACCCCGAGCCGACTCGGGTCGCGGAGAACAATACCGGCGTCCCATCTGGCCAGCTCCGCCAGATGGGCAATGATGGCGCCCCACAAGCTCTGTGACGACGGCGGCTCTCAGCTCTCTTACGGAAGCAGGGCAACGTCAGCAAGGACTCGACCGCTCCAACAGCTGTCCCTCCACCAGGCTCCGTCGCTCCTCCGACAGCCACGACATCACGCCAGCAAGGTGCCAAGACCTCTTCGGCTGCCACCTTGGCATGTACCCAGGGCGCTAGCTCTCTCTCTCCGCTAGACACGTAGCACTCTGCTACACCCCCATTGTACACCTGGATCCTCTCCTTACGACTATAAAAGGAAGGACCAGGGCCTTCTTAGAGAAGGTTGGCCGCGCGGGGACGAGGACGAGACAGGCGCTCTCTTGGGGCTGCTCGCTTCCCTCACCCGCGTGGACGCTTGTAACCCCCCTACTGCAAGCGCACCCGACCTGGGCGCGGGACGAACACGAAGGCCGCGGGACTTCCACCTCTCTCACGCCCGTCTCCGGCCACCTCGCCTCTCCCCCCTTCGCGCTCGCCCACGCGCTCGACCCATCTGGGCTGGGGCACGCAGCACACTCACTCGTCGGCTTAGGGACCCCCCGGTCTCGAAACGCCGACAGTTGGCGCGCCAGGTAGGGGCCTGCTGCGTGCTGACGAACAGCTTCCCGTCAAGCTCCAGATGGGCAGTCTCCAGCAACCTCTCCGGCTCGGGACGGTGCTCCGTTTCGGGAGTCTTGAGTTCATGTCCTTCGACGGCAGCTACGACATGATACTCCTTCCACCGCTGCGCGACAACGACAATGGCGGCCGACAACCCGCCCGCCGGCGGCGGAATCGACGACATCTTCCCCGCGTGGTGGAAGAACAACATTCGAGCTCGCTCCGTCCTCTCCCCCGCCAACGGAGGAGGAGGCGGGGCAACCAAGGCCAAGCGGGAGGCCGCGCTTCGTCGGTCGTCGAGCGAATCGACGCCCCCGACGCCCCGACGGAAGGCACGCCGGGCGTCGACCTCGCGTTCGAGACGAAGGCGAGCGCCGTCCTCCCGCGACACGCTGATCCCGAGCAAGAAGACGACGCCAGCGCGCTCGCGGAAAGCCTGCTGGACGTCGCCCTCGTACCTGGGACGACGGTGCAACTAGTCCCCGATGTGACTACGTCGCTCCTCGTCGACCAAAAGGTACCGACTAACTCCCATCTTACGTCATTTCGACTCGGCCTCAACCCGCCAAGCGACCTCGCTTTGGCGGGCGCTCTCATTGAGGCGAGTGCAACCCCACTGGGGTTTCGTATGCGGACGCCTTGGGACCGGTTGACGGACGTCTCAACCTACGGGCCCTCTGGGTCCGAGGAAGATGACGATCCCAGCATCTGTTGGGATTTCTCCGGACTTGGCAACCCCAGTGCCATGCGGGACTTCGTGACCGCATGTGACTACTGCCTCTCCGACTGTTCCGACGGAAGCCGCAGCCTTGGCGACGAGGACTGCGGCCCAAGCCGCGAATGTTTCCACATCGAGCTAGGGGATCCCTCCGAAGGCAACCATTTCGGCATGCCGGAGGACAGTGATCTTCCTAGGCCGGTGCCTCGCGCCGACATCCCGCGGGAGCTAGCTGTGGTCCCCGCTACGGCGGGGGGTTATGACCCACAACTCGAGCAAGTCCGCGAGGCGCAGGCCAGGCTCAACGAGGGAACAGGAGCGCTTGAGCCGATCCGTCGGGACGTCGGGCAGGTATGGGCGGGCCAACCCCCGGCCGGAGAAATACGTCACCTGCCCCAAGGTCTCCAGCACCGCGTCGCCAACGATGTCAGGGTCAGGCCGCCGCCCGCATCCAGCGGGGTTGGCCAGAACCTGGCAGCCGCAGCGATGCTCCTCCGCGCGATGCCGGAGCCATCAACCACCGAGGGTCGGCGAATCCAGGGAGAGCTCAAGAATCTCCTGGAAGGCGCTGCGGCCCGACGGGCCGAGAGCACTGCCTCCCGAAGGCAGGGATACCCCTCGGAACCTCATGCCGCGACTTCCCGATTCATGCGGGAAGCCTCGGTCTACACCGGGCGCACGCGCAACACCGCGCCTGCGGCCCCGGGCCACCTCGGCAACGAACACCATCGACGCGACCGTCGGGCCCACCTCGACAAAAGGGTGCGCCGAGGCTACCACCCCAGGCGTGGGGGGCGCTACGACAGCGGGGAGGATCGGAGTCCCTCGCCCGAACCACCCGGTCCGCAGGCCTTCAGTCGGGCCATCCGACGGGCGCCATTCCCGACCCGGTTCCGACCCCCGACTACTATCACGAAGTACTCGAGGGAAACAAGACCGGAACTGTGGCTCGCGGACTACCGCCTTGCCTGCCAACTGGGTGGGACGGACGACGACAACCTCATCATCCGTAACCTCCCCCTGTTCCTCTCTGACACTGCTCGCGCCTGGTTGGAACACCTGCCTCCGGGGCAGATCTCCAACTGGGACGACTTGGTCCAAGCCTTCGCCGGCAATTTCCAGGGCACATACGTGCGCCCCGGGAATTCCTGGGACCTTCGAAGCTGCCGGCAACAGCCGGGGGAGTCGCTCCGGGACTACATCCGGCGATTCTCGAAGCAGCGCACCGAGCTGCCCAACATCACCGACTCGGATATCATCGGCGCGTTCCTCGCTGGCACCACCTGCCGCGACCTGGTGAGCAAGCTGGGTCGCAAGACCCCCACTAGGGCGAGCGAGCTGATGGACATCGCCACCAAGTTCGCCTCTGGCCAGGAGGCGGTCGAGGCTATCTTCCGAAAGGACAAGCAGCCCCAGGGCCGCCCATCGGAAGAGGCTCCCGAGGCGTCTACTCCGCGCAGCGCCAAGAAGAAAGGCAGGAAGAAGTCGCAATCGAAACGCGACGCCTCTGACGCGGACCTTGTCGCCGCCGCTGAGTACAAGAACCCTCGGAAGCCCCCCGGAGGTGCTAACCTCTTCGACAAGATGCTCAAGGAGCCATGCCCCTATCATCAGGGGCCCGTCAAGCACACTCTCGAGGGGTGCGTCATGCTTCGGCGCCACTTCCACAGGGCCGGGCCACCCGCCGAGGGTGGCAGGGCCCGCGACGACGACAAGAACGAAGATCACCAAGCAGGAGAGTTCCCCGAGGTCCGCGACTGCTTCATGATCTACGGAGGGCATGCGGCGAATGCCTCGGCTCGGCATCGCAAGCAAGAGCGCCGGGAGGTCTGCTCGGTGAAGGTGGCGGCGCCAGTCTACCTAGACTGGTCCGACAAGCCCATCACCTTCGACCAGACCGACCACCCCGACCATGTGCCGAGCCCGGGGAAATACCCGCTCGTCGTCGACCCCGTCGTCGGCAACGTCAGGCTCACCAAGGTCCTGATGGATGGGGGCAGCTGCCTCAACATCATCTACGCCGAGACCCTCAAGCTCCTGCGCGTTGACCTGTCCTCCGTCCGAGCAGGCACTGCGCCCTTCCACGGGATCATCCCTGGGAAGCGCGTCCAGCCCCTCGGACGACTCGACCTTCCCCGTCTGCTTCGGGACGCCCTCCAACTTCCGAAGGGAGACCTTGACGTTCGAGGTGGTCGGGTTCCGAGGAACCTACCACGCTGTACTGGGGAGGACATGCTACGCGAAGTTCATGGCCGTCCCCAACTACACCTACCTGAAGTTCAAGATGTCGGGCCCCAATGGGGTCATCACCGTCGGCCCCACGTACAAACACGCGTTCGAATGCGACGTGGAGTGCGTAGAGTACGCCGAGGCCCTCGCCGAGTCCGAGGCCCTCATCGCCGACCTGGAGAACCTTTCCAAAGAGGTGCCAGATGTGAAGCGCCATGCCGGCAACTTCGAGCCAGCGGAGACGGTTAAGGCCGTCCCACTCGACCCCAGTGGCGACACCTCCAAGCAGATCCGGATCGGTTCCGGGCTCGACCCCAAATAGGAAGCAGTGCTCGTCGACTTTCTCCGCGCAAACGCCGACGTCTTTGTGTGGAGTCCCTCGGACATGCCCGGCATACCGAGGGATGTCGCCGAGCACTCGCTGGATATTCGGGCCAGAGCCCGACCCATCAGGCAGCCTCTGCGCCGATTCGACGAGGAGAAGCGCAGAGTGATTGGCGAAGAGATCCACAAGCTAATGGCAGCAGGGTTCATCAAAGAGGTATTCCATCCCGAATGGCTTGCCAACCCTGTGCTTGTGAGGAAGAAAGGGGGGAAATGGCGGATGTGCGTGGACTACACTGGTCTCAACAAAGCATGTCCGAAGGTTCCCTACCCTCTGCCTCGCATCGATCAAATCGTGGATTCCACTGCTGGGTGCGAAACCCTGTCCTTCCTTGATGCCTACTCAGGGTATCACCAAATCCGGATGAAAGAGTCCGACCAGCTCGCGACTTCTTTCATCACGCCGTTCGGCATGTACTGCTATGTCACCATGTCGTTCGGTTTAAGGAATGCGGGCGCGACGTACCAGCGGTGCATGAACCATGTGTTCGGCGAACACATCGGACGCACAGTCGAGGCCTACGTCGATGACATCGTAGTCAAGACAAGGAAGGCTTCCGACCTCCTCTCCGACCTTGAAGTGACATTCCGATGTCTCAAGGCGAAAGGAGTCAAGCTCAATCCTGAGAAGTGTGTCTTCGGGGTGCCCCGGGGCATGCTCCTGGGGTTCATCGTCTCCGAGCGAGGCATCGAAGCCAACCCGGAGAAGATCGCAGCCATCACCAGCATGGGACCCATCAAGGACTTAAAAGGCGTACAGAGGGTCATGGGATGCCTCGCGGCCCTGAGCCGCTTCATCTCACGCCTTGGTGAAAGAGGCTTGCCTCTGTACCGCCTCTTAAGGAAGGTCGAGTGCTTCTCTTGGACCCCTGAGGCCGAGGAAGCCCTCGGGAACCTGAAGGCGCTCCTCACAAAGGCGCCTGTCTTGGTGCCCCCAACTGATGGAGAAGCCCTCTTGGTCTACGTCGCCGCTACCACTCAGGTGGTTAGCGCCGCGATTGTGGTCGAGAGGCAAGAGGAAGGGCATGCATCGCCCGTTCAGAGGCCAGTCTACTTCGTCAGCGAGGTACTGTCCGAGACCAAGATCCGCTACCCACAAGTTCAGAAGCTGCTGTATGCTGTGATCCTGACGAGGCGGAAGTTACGATACTACTTCGAGTCTCATCCGGTAACTGTGGTGTCATCCTTCCCCTTGGGGGAGATCATCCAGTGCCGAGAGGCCTCGGGCAGGATCGCAAAGTGGGCGGTGGAAATCATGGGCGAAACAATCTCGTTCGCCCCTCGGAAGGCCATCAAGTCCCAGGCGTTGGCGGACTTCGTGGCCAAATGGGTCGTCACCCAGCTGCCGACGGCTCCGATCCAACCGGAGCTCTGGACCATGTTTTTCGACGGGTCGCTGATGAAGACGGGAGCCGGCGCGGGCCTGCTCTTCATCTTGCCCCTCGGGAAGCACCTACGCTACGTGCTGCGCCTCCATTTCCCGGCGTCCAACAATGTGGCTGAGTACGAGGCTCTGGTCAACGGGTTGCGGACCACCATCGAGCTAGGGGTCAGACGCCTCGACGCCCGCAGTGACTCGCAGCTTGTCATCGACCAAGTCATGAAGAACTCCCACTGCCGCGACCCGAAGATGGAGGCCTACTGCGATGAGGTTCGACGCCTGGAAGACAAGTTCTACGGGCTCGAGCTCAACCACATCGCTCGGCGCTACAACGAGACTGCGGACGAGCTGGCTAAAATAGCCTCGGGGCGAACAACGGTTCCCCCGGACGTCTTCTCCCGGGATCTGCATCAACCCTCCGTCAAGATCGACGACGCTCCCGAGCCCGAGGCACCCTCAGCACAGCCCGAGGCGCCCTCGGCACAGCCCGAGGCACCCTCGGCTCAGCCCGAGGTACCCTCGGCCCCCGAGGGCGAGGCACTGGACGTCGAGGAGGGGCAGAGCGGGGCCACGCCTGATCGAGATTGGCAGGCCCCGTACCTGCAATATCTCCGCCGAGGAGAGCTACCCCTCGACCAAGCCGAGGCTCGGCGGGTAGCGCGACGCGCCAAGTCGTTCGTCTTGCTGGGCGATGAGGAGGAACTCTACCACCGCAGCCCCTCGGGCATCCTCCAGCGATGCATCTTCATCACCGAAGGTCAGGAACTCCTGCAAGAAATACACTCGGGGGCTTGCGGCCATCACGCAGCACCCCGAGCCCTTGTCGGGAATGCTTTCCGGCAAGGCTTCTACTGGCCAACGACGGTGGCTGACGCCACTAGAATTGTCCGCACCTGCGAAGGGTGCCAATTCTATGCGAAGCAGACCCACCTGCCCACTCAGGCTCTGCAGACGATACCCATCACCTGGCCCTTTGCTGTATGGGGTCTGGACCTAGTCGGTCCCTTGCAGAAGGCGCCCGGGGGCTACACGCACCTGCTGGTCGCCATCGACAAATTCTCCAAGTGGATCGAGGTCCGACCCCTGAACAGCATCAGGTCCGAGCAGGCGGTGGTGTTCTTCACCAACATCATCCATCGCTTCGGGGTCCCAAACTCCATCATCACCGACAACGGTACCCAGTTCACCGGCAAAAAATTCTTGGATTTTTGCGAGGATCACCACATCCGGGTGGACTGGGTCGCCGTGGCTCATCCCATGTCGAATGGGCAAGTAGAGCGTGCCAACGGCATGATTCTACAAGGGCTCAAGCCTCGGATCTACAACGGCCTCAACAAGTTCGGCAAGCGATGGATGAAGGAACTCCCCTCGGTGGTCTGGAGCCTAAGGACGACGCCGAGCCGGGTCACGGGTTTCACGCCGTTCTTCCTGGTCTACGGGGCCGAGGCCATCTTGCCCACTGACCTGGAGTACGGCTCCCCGAGGACGAAGGCCTACAACGATCAAAGCAACCAAGCTAGCCGAGAAGAATCGCTGGACCAGCTGGAAGAGGCTCGGGACAGGGCCTTACTACACTCGGCGCGGTACCAGCAGTCCCTGCGACGCTACCACGCCCGAGGGGTCCGGTCCCGAGACCTCCAGGTGGGCGATCTGGTGCTTCGCCTGCGGCAAGACGCCCGAGGGAGGCACAAGCTCACGCCCCCCCTGGGAGGGGCCATTCGTCATCGCCAAAGTTCTGAAGCCCGGAACATACAAGCTGGCCAACAATCAAGGCGAGATCTACGGCAACGCTTGGAACATCAAACAGCTACGTCGCTTCTACCCTTAAGATGTTTTCAAGTTATTCATATACCTCGCACCAACGCAAAGTTTAGTCATCAAGGAAGGGTCGGCCTCGCCTCGGCAAAGCCCGACCCTCCCTCGGGGGCTAAAAGGGGGGAGACCCCCTCTGCGTCGAATTTTTTCCTCGAAAAAGGACCTCTTTTTAGCAGAATTTCTTTCGTGCTTCTTGACTACTTCGGAAAGCGGATCCTGGAAACGACGGAGTACACGTAAGCAGCCAAGGCTGACCGAGCCGAGGGACTCCTACGCCTCCGGGATACGGATACCTCACTCATCACCTTCTGCGATAAGTAACTCGCGTTCGGATAAAGCGACTCCGTGGACCGAACAAGTCTTCACGTTCAGAAGCTCTTCTGCCAAAGTGGTCCCTCAAGCTTTCTCGACTAAGTCGGGGACAGGGCCTCATGGACGGGTGAAAGTACGCGTAAGCGGCAAGGCCGACCGAGCCGAGGGACTCCTACGCCTCCGGGATACGGATACCTCACTCATCACCTTCCGCGAGAAGCAACTCTCGCTCACACAAACATCCCTGTTACCGACGGAAAGTCCAGATGCTCGAAACAAGAGGAAAAAAGACGCAGCTTCACAAGCGCGGCGAGGGCGTGTTTTCTGGCCTCGGCGGCCGCAGAAGGCACACGCTACAAGACAATCTGATCCTGCAGGCTCGGATCTTCACGCTGAAGGGGGCCGTAGCACCCTCGGCATCGACGACGTCTTCAGCAAGGTCCGACCCAGCCTCGGACGGCGGCGCGGTCAGGGACTTCTCCGGGAATCCGGCCCGAGCAGGCGGCTCGGCCGGTTACCCCTGGGGCCTCGGCCAACCGTCTTCCAAGGGCGCCAGCCCGACCCGAGGCCTCGGCTGATCGACTCCGGCGTCGGCTCCGCTGACGGACGACCCGGCTAGGCTCCGGCCAACCAGGTTCCCATTTTCGAGCCAATTCCGCCTCTGTTCGTACTGATATCGCTACCCCTGGCCTCGGCTCATCGAAGAGCGGCCAAGGGGTCCCTTTAACTAAGCTAGAGGAGCCTCAGACAACAAGGCCGATCGAGCCGAGGGATTCCTACGCCTCCGGGATACGGATACCTCACTCGTCACCTTGACACGGGGCGACTCAGGCTTGGTGAAGCGGTTCAGATAATCAACAGGCGAGACTTAGTGCTCGAAAATGAGGAAAAAACACGGCTCCGTGCCGAAATTACATACATGTTCAGGCCTCGACAGCCACAATGAACAAAACCACTGGCATTCGAAGTGCCATTACAAACGGAACTCCGGTTCCCCTCCGCAGGTACGAACAACCCCACTCCGAGGGGGAAGGCCTGCGGAGCAACAGAAGACTGACGAGCGGCTCGCCGCCGCCCGTTCTAACCACGACGACAACCACCCCCGCCCCGGGCAGCGAAGCGGCTTAGGCAGCAGCTTCGGGGCAGGTGTGTAACACCCGGGTTTTAGGGGTCCAAAGCCCGGGCGTAAACATAATCACCAGGTGTGCTGGGACCAAGTCTCACACATATGATGAATCATGGCACAGGATCGAATGTCACATCTTTACTATATAATAGGAGTTCTATACAAAATAAATAATTACATTATAAGGAGACAACGGTCCAGCAACCCAAAGTTGACTGGGAGACGACGGCCTAGACCACTCACGAACTCATCACAGCATCCTCCATGCGCCTCATCCTGCGGTACCTGTTCTTGACCTGTGGGGGGGGTGTGAGACAGCAAGAGTGAGCTCACATACGTTCATCGCTCAACAAGTTGTGGGGAATAATGTGAATGAACTCGCCAAAGGTGGGAGTTCATGTGAAGTGTAAGGCTTACCAAAGAGGATGGTTAGAGCTGAGCATTGCTTTTAAAGTTGGTCAAAATTTTATTAGCAATTACTAAGTATAAGTAAATACCAACCCAATTAAATAGTAGAACAAAAGTAACAACCTCACCTGCGATGCAATGCATATGACAAATTGAGTTTAAGTTCCATAATTTAATCATGTGAGTGTCCGAGCCGCTCATGACCGTGAGCACGGCTAGTATACCAGTTTTACACTCTGCAGAGGTTGCGCATCTTTACCCACAAGTCATGTTACCCATCTGCCAAGGGATCGCGACTTCCCATACACCTCTACCGAGGAGGCGAGGCAGGGTAACACTACGAGGCCTTTACAAAGTTCCACTAGCTTCAGAAAACCCGCTACAGTTTATAGGAAGCTCCAATGCAGGAATCCCTTGCAGGACCGCCATCACAGCAAAATCCTCCCGAGGGCCTCCCTAGGAATCCCTTGCAGGACCGCCATCACAGCGAAATCCTCCCGAGGGCCTCCCCAGGAATCCCTTGCAGGACCGCCATCACAGCAAAATCCTCCCGAGGGCCTCCCTACACTGACCACTCCCCTACTGCCCTTGCCCCTTTCGGGTAAGGTAGTCCTCCACTAGCTTTCCTAATTAGTCAGCCAAGGGCGTCCATAAACCCTTGTGGTAGCACTGTTTTCCCGGGTGGTTCTCCATGTTCCAATTAACATAATGATCTTATCATGAACAGTAAATAATAAACAGATAATAAAAAGTGTAATCATGAATAGTGTATCTCCATACCCAAAACCACATAAAGCAATAGCAGGTACTACCCAAAAAGTCCAGTGGTAATCAAGGTATAAAGATAGTCAAACTGGGGTAACCTATTGGGTCCCATCAAAATTAACCTATGCAGATCATTATGATTAATCAGAACATGACTGGGTAAAAAGAAGTGATCAAGGGCACAACTTGCCTGAGACTTGAGATTCCAGGTACCAGGATGATCTTCAGGTGACTCGTGACCTCGCGCTAGTCGTAGCAATACAAACAAACATGGTATAGGCAAAATTAACATCACACCAAACATAAGAATAAACTGAGTAATAATAATCTACGCGCTGCTACAATACTAACGCAACTTGAATGGATCAAATCGGAGTTAAGACGAAGGAGATACGAATTTCCTAAGGTTTTATGTGCTTGAAATGGGATTAAATGAGAAATTGATTTTTCTAACTGTTTTCATGATAAAACAGAGACTATAAGTGATAGACAATAACATTACAAAATTTTAGAAATTGGAATGGATTAATTTGGACTTAGTATGAATTAAATATGATTTATGCAAGTTTCTCGAGTTAGTTTTGTATTAAAAATCAATTTCTAAATGATTTTCTCTGTTTTATAATCAGTCTGGGCCGTGCCTCAATTTCTAATAAAGACAGGGCCCACAGTGCAAAAAGTCCCAAGACACAGTGAATAGCCGCGAAGGATGGCGGGTTCTATTTCTATAAAGCCTAGGGTTTCTTATGCTAAAGTGCTAGGGCGAAGGGGTATGTATTGATATGGGCCGTCAGATTAGAAACGGACGTCCCAGATTAAATCCGATCAACCCGAACCGGTATGCAGTGAGGGCCACAGGATGATCCATCAACGGCCCAGATTAAAACTTGCCCAGATCCACAGGATCGGAGACCAAAGGCCCCGATTTAATTATAGTCCTATCTCATCTCACCCGCACGATATCAAATCGACGATCGATACTCGTCCAAGCGAAAGGGTACGGCTACTTCTAATCCTGTCCGAACACGCCCGATCCAACGGCCCAGGGCGCGTCTCCTACCTCCGCGCTGGGTCACGGCAAACAGCAAGCACCGCACGACGGCGAGGCCACCGGAGCAACGCTCGACCAACCCTATGGTGATCCAACTGCACTACTAACTATAGCTATGGATACAGGGGACAGAGACGGATATGATCCGAGCCGACATACCACGAATTACGCCATAGGGAGACTCGGCCACGCCGTGGTGTGGTTCCGTGGAGAAGAGTTGGCGCCGACGGCCGGTAGTCGATGACACGGACACACCAGAGCCCCTGACCCAGCGAAGTTCGCACCACGGGCACCATGGCTGCAGGGGCCCCCTCACTTCCCCGGTCGGCACAAACGTGCGGTGTTGTCCAGCGCCGGCGGCACAATCACCACATTCGCACACAGCAAGACCCGATGGCGCCTACGGCTTCACCGATGATGGACATAGCAGGGTAACGATGGGCCATATATATACTCAGGGCAGATGATTAGTTAAGATTATTACGGATCCGGTTCAGGGAGCACCGTGAGGACCGCGCGGCTTCTGTTTCGCCCGCCTGGTTCGCGATCTGTTGGGAACGAACGATCTGGCCTAAGGGGCCCACCCGCCGGCGGCACGGCGCGCGACCGTGAGAGGAGTTCCCAGTGAGTCACCGTTCGCTGGGGCCCACCTGTCATTCTCACGCGGAAAAAGGGAAAAGGAAGGGAGGGGTGATGGGCTGCGCGGGTGTGAAATGCCCAATTGGGCCGGCCGGGAAAGAAACGGCCCAAGCGCACAGGTGAGCTTTTCTCTTTTTATTTATTTCTGTTTTCATTCTCTTTCCTAGATTTCAAACTTTATTAAATTTTGGTTTTGAATTTGCACTCAAATTTTAATGAACAAACAAAAGAACTCAGTATGAATCCAAATCCATAATTTTATTTATTTATATCTATGCAAAAAAATGATTTTTAATACGCCAATTATGCTCACACATTGTATAGTAAGAAACTAATCTTTAACATTTATTATTTTGTTAAAAGATACCATAGATTAAATTTTTAGAAGATATTTATAAATGTTTTATTCAATAAATTAACTCATATAAGGATTATATATATATTCTCCTATTTGAAAACATATTTATCCAAGTTACAGGATAAACTTTCTTAAATTACCCAAAACACTACATAATATATTATTGTTATTATTATTTTCCTAATACAAACTTTGGGCTTTACAAATCCTACCCCCTTAAAAATAATCTCGTCCTCGAGATTAGTAAGAAAAGGAATGTAGAAAGAATGGTTTGCGATTGAGATTTTAGGTTCAAAATTTAAGAGTCTTTTTTTTGTCTTTAATACTGATTAGCATGTGATTAGAAAAGCATTAGCATCTTTTATTTCTGGCCATCTAGCAGACAAGATTTGGTTAGAGCAAGGATAGGTTGAGGCAATAAAGGCAGGGCAAGAAAAGACTTCATCATTTGAAGTTCTGATTCTATTCATATCCTTCCTTGTCGATGTTGATCTTCTCTTGTACAGTCTTGATGTCTTCAACCAGGTTAGGGATAAGAGGTTAAGATAGATTTGATAAGACTTCATTAATTAGATCATGGTTGTTACTTTAGAGTGGGATAAATATGCTAATTAGGGCAAGATGAATCTATAAGGATAAGGTAAAATCTTTTGAGGTTAGTTAGATCTATTAGAATGAGATAAAATCTTTTCAAGATAAGATGAGTCTACTAAGGTAATTGAGTATCTTTTAAGGTAAGATGGATATTGTTTGGCTAGATACTTTAATGAGGGGTAATCTAGTTTGTCTAATTATTTTTATAAGCATTTTTTTTCTATATGTTTATGCAGATGTTATTGTGGACATTACTCCACAACCCATCACACTCAATCGAAGATCCAAATCAAACAAGTATCATAAGAACAAACATTCAAGTTCATAGATATTTATATGTATATAAAAAATAGTTTTGTTTTTGTTCCTAAGAGTAGGTCTTCTATTCCTAAAGGTCACTTTAGGCATAGGATTTCAAAGTGTGAAATCCACATTTGTCTTTAGAATGAAAAGGTAAGAATAATCAGAGTAAAGCGGAAATAGATGAGAAAAGATTAAGAAGCGTTTAGAAAAGAATCAGAGTAGCAGAGGTAAGTAAGTATTGGTTGTCCAGTTCTATCTAGGTTTCGTCCTACAGTCAACATTCCTCTGATACCACTTCTGTAACACCCGGGTTTTAGGGGTCCAAAGCCCGGGCGTAAACATAATCACCAGGTGTGCTGGGACCAAGTCTCACACATATGATGAATCATGGCACAGGATCGAATGTCACATCTTTACTATATAATAGGAGTTCTATACAAAATAAATAATTACATTATAAGGAGACAACGGTCCAGCAACCCAAAGTTGACTGGGAGACGACGGCCTAGACCACTCACGAACTCATCACAGCATCCTCCATGCGCCTCATCCTGCGGTACCTGTTCTTGACCTGTGTGGGGGGGTGTGAGACAGCAAGAGTGAGCTCACATACGTTCATCGCTCAACAAGTTGTGGGGAATAATGTGAATGAACTCGCCAAAGGTGGGAGTTCATGTGAAGTGTAAGGCTTACCAAAGAGGATGGTTAGAGCTGAGCATTGCTTTTAAAGTTGGTCAAAATTTTATTAGCAATTACTAAGTATAAGTAAATACCAACCCAATTAAATAGTAGAACAAAAGTAACAACCTCACCTGCGATGCAATGCATATGACAAATTGAGTTTAAGTTCCATAATTTAATCATGTGAGTGTCCGAGCCGCTCATGACCGTGAGCACGGCTAGTATACCAGTTTTACACTCTGCAGAGGTTGCGCATCTTTACCCACAAGTCATGTTACCCATCTGCCAAGGGATCGCGACTTCCCATACACCTCTACCGAGGAGGCGAGGCAGGGTAACACTACGAGGCCTTTACAAAGTTCCACTAGCTTCAGAAAACCCGCTACAGTTTATAGGAAGCTCCAATGCAGGAATCCCTTGCAGGACCGCCATCACAGCAAAATCCTCCCGAGGGCCTCCCCAGGAATCCCTTGCAGGACCGCCATCACAGCGAAATCCTCCCGAGGGCCTCCCCAGGAATCCCTTGCAGGACCGCCATCACAGCAAAATCCTCCCGAGGGCCTCCCTACACTGACCACTCCCCTACTGCCCTTGCCCCTTTCGGGTAAGGTAGTCCTCCACTAGCTTTCCTAATTAGTCAGCCAAGGGCGTCCATAAACCCTTGTGGTAGCACTGTTTTCCCGGGTGGTTCTCCATGTTCCAATTAACATAATGATCTTATCATGAACAGTAAATAATAAACAGATAATAAAAAGTGTAATCATGAATAGTGTATCTCCATACCCAAAACCACATAAAGCAATAGCAGGTACTACACAAAAAGTCCAGTGGTAATCAAGGTATAAAGATAGTCAAACTGGGGTAACCTATTGGGTCCCATCAAAATTAACCTATGCAGATCATTATGATTAATCAGAACATGACTGGGTAAAAAGAAGTGATCAAGGGCACAACTTGCCTGAGACTTGAGATTCCAGGTACCAGGATGATCTTCAGGTGACTCGTGACCTCGCGCTAGTCGTAGCAATACAAACAAACATGGTATAGGCAAAATTAACATCACACCAAACATAAGAATAAACTGAGTAATAATAATCTACGCGCTGCTACAATACTAACGCAACTTGAATGGATCAAATCGGAGTTAAGACGAAGGAGATACGAATTTCCTAAGGTTTTATGTGCTTGAAATGGGATTAAATGAGAAATTGATTTTTCTAACTGTTTTCATGATAAAACAGAGACTATAAGTGATAGACAATAACATTACAAAATTTTAGAAATTGGAATGGATTAATTTGGACTTAGTATGAATTAAATATGATTTATGCAAGTTTCTCGAGTTAGTTTTGTATTAAAAATCAATTTCTAAATGATTTTCTCTGTTTTATAATCAGTCTGGGCCGTGCCTCAATTTCTAATAAAGACAGGGCCCACAGTGCAAAAAGTCCCAAGACACAGTGAATAGCCGCGAAGGATGGCGGGTTCTATTTCTATAAAGCCTAGGGTTTCTTATGCTAAAGTGCTAGGGCGAAGGGGTATGTATTGATATGGGCCGTCAGATTAGAAACGGACGTCCCAGATTAAATCCGATCAACCCGAACCGGTATGCAGTGAGGGCCACAGGATGATCCATCAACGGCCCAGATTAAAACTTGCCCAGATCCACAGGATCGGAGACCAAAGGCCCCGATTTAATTATAGTCCTATCTCATCTCACCCGCACGATATCAAATCGACGATCGATACTCGTCCAAGCGAAAGGGTACGGCTACTTCTAATCCTGTCCGAACACGCCCGATCCAACGGCCCAGGGCGCGTCTCCTACCTCCGCGCTGGGTCACGGCAAACAGCAAGCACCGCACGACGGCGAGGCCACCGGAGCAACGCTCGACCAACCCTATGGTGATCCAACTGCACTACTAACTATAGCTATGGATACAGGGGACAGAGACGGATATGATCCGAGCCGACATACCACGAATTACGCCATAGGGAGACTCGGCCACGCCGTGGTGTGGTTCCGTGGAGAAGAGTTGGCGCCGACGGCCGGTAGTCGATGACACGGACACACCAGAGCCCCTGACCCAGCGAAGTTCGCACCACGGGCACCATGGCTGCAGGGGCCCCCTCACTTCCCCGGTCGGCACAAACGTGCGGTGTTGTCCAGCGCCGGCGGCACAATCACCACATTCGCACACAGCAAGACCCGATGGCGCCTACGGCTTCACCGATGATGGACATAGCAGGGTAACGATGGGCCATATATATACTCAGGGCAGATGATTAGTTAAGATTATTACGGATCCGGTTCAGGGAGCACCGTGAGGACCGCGCGGCTTCTGTTTCGCCCGCCTGGTTCGCGATCTGTTGGGAACGAACGATCTGGCCTAAGGGGCCCACCCGCCGGCGGCACGGCGCGCGACCGTGAGAGGAGTTCCCAGTGAGTCACCGTTCGCTGGGGCCCACCTGTCATTCTCACGCGGAAAAAGGGAAAAGGAAGGGAGGGGTGATGGGCTGCGCGGGTGTGAAATGCCCAATTGGGCCGGCCGGGAAAGAAACGGCCCAAGCGCACAGGTGAGCTTTTCTCTTTTTATTTATTTCTGTTTTCATTCTCTTTCCTAGATTTCAAACTTTATTAAATTTTAGTTTTGAATTTGCACTCAAATTTTAATGAACAAACAAAAGAACTCAGTATGAATCCAAATCCATAATTTTATTTATTTATATCTATGCAAAAAAAATGATTTTTAATACGCCAATTATGCTCACACATTGTATAGTAAGAAACTAATCTTTAACATTTATTATTTTGTTAAAAGATACCATAGATTAAATTTTTAGAAGATATTTATAAATGTTTTATTCAATAAATTAACTCATATAAGGATTATATATATATTCTCCTATTTGAAAACATATTTATCCAAGTTACAGGATAAACTTTCTTAAATTACCCAAAACACTACATAATATATTATTGTTATTATTATTTTCCTAATACAAACTTTGGGCTTTACAAGGTGTCACGACAGGAGGGCTCTCCCCCGCAGAGGACGAGAACCAGCCATTCAGGCCGGGAGACGGAGACCCAGGGCTACTGGCGCCCTACCTATCCCGGCATGGCGGAGGAAGTCCCCGTGGGACTCAAGGACGCCATTCTCCCCCAGGCGCGGGGGGAAGAAAAAGGCAGCCGACCCATGCGGGGGCAGCCCCCTGACTCGCCTCATCTTCCATCTTGGCCTGGATGACAAAAATCCTTGAGGCCGAGGGAGGAGTAGAGGCCGCAGCCTGGCCCGCTTTCCCCACCGTCGAACTGGAGGTCACCATCTTGGGTGACCGCCGGTGGAGGGGTGCAGCCAGGCTGCATGATGAAAATCCTTGAAGCCGAACGATGGCTGAAAGGTACCAACTCCCAGGGAGTTGCGTTCCTCCAACGAGGAGGCGGACAAACGGCGGATACCCCCCATCCGGGGGCTTGGAAGATGGAAAGACACGATGCATAAGGGAGTAAGAAGACATGGTTGCCTTCTGAAAGAAGTCTCCCTCCTTTTAAAGGCAACTCTCCCTACGTGCGCCCCCAGACGCCACGGGCTGAGTCTTCTCCAACACGCTCCAAGGCCCTCCCCTGCGACTCGGGGGCTGGGTCCCGCATGTCATGCAAACCGGCTCAGAGCAGAAGAAGCCAAACCGCCGCGCGTGGTGCGCACAACCACCCAGCGGTTACAAGCGACCCCCCACTTTTGCCCAGACCAACGGGCGGAAGGGCCGGGCAGCCATGCAGGCGGCATGCAACCGCGCCAGGTGGACGCGCTTCTCCGACTTCTGACACGCCAGCTTGGAGGCCCAGGCCCACGCGTCAAGCAACCAGCGCGCCAGATGCTGCATGCAAGCAACCGCGCCACCACTTGTGCCACTGTCGCGCCTCTTCGGTTGCGGAGCCTATGCCGCGACTCGAGGCGACCAGCGCACGACCCAGCGGCGCCAGCCTGGCGCGACGGTCAATGCGGCCGAGAGTGGGCCGGCAGTAATGACAGTGGCAGGCAGGCGGGAGCAGCAGTCACGTCGTCAGCCAGGCTCACGTCCCGTCCGGGGACAGCAAGAGAGCCTCCTCCCACGGAGTGATGACAGTGCACCCGTGACCCGTTCCTCGAACGGCTCGCGCACGCGCAACGGCCGCCCCGCCAACCACTCGCCCCGTCGCATTAACTCCGCGGCGGGACAGGCGGCGCCTCTGGCAGGAGAAGCGGACGACGCTTCGCCTTCGCCGTAATAACCGCGTCAAAAAAGGTACGCCACGTCGTTCGATTTTGTATCCTTTTCCTTTTTCCTATTTCTCTATCTCTTGCAACAGGGACCGGGAAAGGGGGATACCCCGAAAAGGATCCTTCTCCGCGAAGGAACCGGGCTCCGAGCCCCCCCTACTGATCAGAGGTTCGAAGACTGGCCCTCCGAGGGGTTCAACAGTCGCCTCAGATCGCGTGGGCCCGACACCCACTACTGGTCAGGGGTTCGAAGGCCACCCCCCGAAGGGCTCCATGGCCGCCTCAGGCTACTCGGGCTCCGCGCCCATTACTGATCAGGGGTTCGAAGGCTGGCCCCCGAAGGGTTCACAGTCGCCTCAGACGCCGAGCGAGGGATGACCAGGGGTACGTTCGATACATAACCGAGGCTCGGGCTGCGCTCCCGAGGTACCCTAGGACATTTCCGAGACCAGCGGGAACGATCTTGTAACGGAATCCCATCGGAGGGAGGCATCGAGCCCTCGGACCCCGTCGCCAGGGGACCGGGTCCGGCAAATCACCCGCAGGTACTTTTGGGCGTGCCTCTGGGCCCGTAGCCGACCCTCAACGAACGGGGCACGGACGTCCACTCGGATTACCCGCTTGCAGCTCACCGGAGACACCATGTTCGGTGCCCATCGAGGGTAACATGGCGCTCTCCCCCCCTCCTCCTTGCGGAAAGGCGACGTAGGGGCGTATGTAAAAAAGCCGAGTCTGTCCCTGATCGTCCTCTCGCCCTGTGCGGAGGCTCGGGGGCTGCTCTCGCAAACCCGGCTCCGGCCAAACCGTTGACAGCGTCAACATACCAGCCCGAGAGCTTGGGCCCCGACCGTGCACCCGGGCTACGGCCAGTTCGCATGAGGGAACGACCAGACCAGCCGAAGCGTTACGCAAGGCATTAAGACCTCGAAGGAGTGAAACCACTCCTCCGAGGCCTCGGGGGCTACACCCGGCGGGTGCGCTCGCGCGCACCCCCCGGAACAAAATGCAACCGAGAAAGGCTGGTCCCCTTGCAAAAAAGTGCGACGAAAGCCTCCAAGCGAGTGCTAACACTCCCTTCGAGGCTCGGGGGCTACTGTCGGGGACCATAATTAGGGGTACCCTCAAGACGCCTAATTCTCAGCTGGTAACCCCCATCAGCATAAAGCTGCAAAGGCCTGATGGGTACGATTAAGTCAGGGATCAGTCCACACGAGTGACTCGATCACGCTTCACCCAAGCCTAGCCTCGGCCAAGGGCAGCCGACCTCGAGAGACTTCTGTCTCGCCCGAGGCCCCCCTTTTAACGGCGGACACACCTCCGGCTCGCCCGAGGCCTTGGCTTCACTTAGAAGCAACCCTGACTAAATCGCCGCACCAACTGACCAAGCTTGCAGGAGCATTTAACGCAAAGGTGGCCTGGCACCTTTATCCTGACATGCGCCCCCCGGCAGAGCCGAAGTGACCGCCGTCACTCCACCGCTCCACTGACCAGTCTGACAGAAGGACAGCGCCGCCTGCGCCACTCCGACTGCAGTGCCACTCGACAGAGTGAGTCTGACAGGCAGTCAGGCCTTGCCAAAGGCGCCATAGGAGACTCCGCTCCGCCCGACCCCAGGGCTCGGACTCGGGCTAAGACCCGGAAGACGGCGAACTCCGCTCCGCCCGACCCCAGGGCTCGGACTCGGGCTAAGACCCGGAAGACGGCGAACTCCGCTCCGCCCGACCCCAGGGCTCGGACTCGGGCTAAGACCCGGAAGACGGCGAACTCCGCTCCGCCCGACCCCAGGGATCGGACTCGGGCTAAGACCCGGAAGACGGCGAACTCCGCTCCGCCCGACCCCAGGGCTCGGACTCGGGCTAAGACCCGGAAGACGGCGAAATCCGCTCCGCCCGACCCAGGGCTCGAACTCGGGCTCAGCCCCAGAAGACGACGAAACTCCGCCTCGCCCGACCCCAGGGCTCGGACTCTGCCCTGGCCTCGGCCGAACGATCTCCGCCTCGCCCGACCCGGGGGCTCGGGCTCGGCCTCGGCCACGGAAGACAGACTCGACCTCGGCTTCGGAGGAGCTCCCACGTCGCCCGACCTAGGGCACAGGCCCGCCACGTCAACAGGAAGCGCCATCATCATCCTACCCCGAGCCGACTCGGGTCGCGGAGAACAAGACTGGCGTCCCATCTGGCCAGCTCTGCCAGATGGGCAATGATGGCGCCCCACAAGCTCTGTGACGACGGCGGCTCTCAGCTCTCTTACGGAAGCAGGGCAACGTCAGCAAGGACTCGACCGCTCCAACAGCTGTCCCTCCGCCAGGCTCCGTCGCTCCTCCGACAGCCACGACATCACGCCAGCAAGGTGCCAAGACCTCTCCGGCTGCCACCTTGGCATGTACCCAGGGCGCTAGCTCTCTCTCTCCGCTAGACACGTAGCACTCTGCTACACCCCCATTGTACACCTGGATCCTCTCCTTACGACTATAAAAGGAAGGACCAAGGCCTTCTTAAAGAAGGTTGGCCGCGCGGGGACGAGGACGAGACAGGCGCTCTCTTGGGGCTGCTCGCTTCCCTTACCCGCGTGGACGCTTGTAACCCCCCTACTGCAAGCGCACCCGACCTGGGCGCGGGACGAACACGAAGGCCGCGGGACTTCCACCTCTCTCACGCCCGTCTCCGGCCACCTCGCCTCTCCCCCCTTCGCGCTCGCCCACGCGCTCGACCCATCTGGGCTGGGGCACGCAGCACACTCACTCGTCGGCTTAGGGACCCCCCGGTCTCGAAACGCCGACAATATTATCTCCAAAATCCTCCTCAAATATCCTACAAAAATTTCCCCAATGATCCCCCTCAAATTGTTTCCAGAAATACTGCCCAGATATTTTCTAGTGATCCCCTTCAAGTTCTTTCCAGAAATATTGCCCAGATATTCCACTGATATATCTCCAAGTATTTTCCTCCTCAGAAATACCTTCAGGATCTTTTTTCAAGTCCCTACAAATATTTTCTCCATAACTTTTCTCATTCTCATACGTATACGTATGCCTCCGGTTTCATACGTTGAGCTCTACAAGCTAATTACACTCATATAAGACAAATCCATGCTAATCTCCCACTAATCCTCTCATCCTCCCACTAATCCTCTCATCCTTCCCCCTAATCCCCCACCATGGCTATAAATAGAGGGGCAAGGGCCTCCTCTCATCCCACCCCAAGCCATTTCATGGCAACTCTCTCCCCCACACACACACGCCCACTCCATCTCCCACACAAGCACACACTAGCACAAGGATCGTTCGGTCGTTGTTCGATCGTTCGTCCCCCTGTTCTTAGTTTGTTTGTTCGTTCGTCCGATCGTTCATGGTTCATTAGTCCGATCGTTCGTTCGTTCGTTCGCCCAAATAATATTTTTTCCTGCCGTTATGCTGCCGAAATTCCGATCGTTCGTTTGTTCGATCATTCGATCGTTCATCGTTCGTTCATAGTTTCTATTCATCGTTCATCATTCGTTCATAGTTCCTATTCATCGTTCATCGTTCGTTCATAGTTCCTATTCATCGTTCATCATTCGTTCATAGTTCCTATTCATCGTTCTTCCAGATAATCTTTGTCCTTCCGTTATGCTGCCGAAATTCCGATCGTTCGTTCGTCTGATCATTCGATCGTTCGTCCGTTCGTTCATAGTTCCTATTCATCGTTCGTTCATCGTCACTATTTATCATTCATCGTTCGGACATACGACTATTCACCATCACTATTCACTGTTACTATTCATCATCGTTGCTATTCATCGACACTGTCCACCATCGTTACTATTCATTGTTACTATTCACCGACACTATTCATCATCATTACTATTTATCGATGATATCTATGGTGGCTTTTTCGTCGTCACTATTCATCGTTACTATTCATCGATCATCCGTCATGCTGTCCAGTCCATCTAAGACCAGCCAGACCCATATTCTAGTCATACGAACTCCGGTGACTGTGATTTTCCTCCGAGTAGGGAACTTCCCATCTGGTCACCCATCCTAGGTTTCTCCAAGTTAAGCACACTTAACTTTGAGATTCCTTCGAACTAGGCTTCCAAACTCCAATTCCAATAATTCTTGTTTATAAATTCTTATCAAACTATTCCCTATCCAACCATGTCATCCCTTAAGCATGGTTCATGTTCCAGAAAACTCCCAAAATACTCTTGTCACATATTCTGCCTATAACTCTCCTGCTCATACTAAGTCAGACGATTCATTCGTCACTATTCTCACCGACAGTGAACTTCACTGTGCTACACCACATACACCCAGCTATAAATACACCCAACTACCCTCTCCCTCTCCACACACACTCGACACCCTCAGCCAAGGCAAACACCCCACCCACTCAGTTACTCCGCTCTGCCGGCAACACGCATAGTGTCGCTTCGCCTCCAGTCCACCCTCTTGGTAAGCACCTCCTCTCCACCACTAGTAGTATCTCAACACCACATGACACAGATTCTATTCAAGACTATACCCATCCATATATCGTTATTTTGACAACTATACTAAATATTTGTTAGTATACTTGATGGTTTGTATGTTTGGTTGTTCATGTTGCATAGTTATCGGAGCGTTCGTGCCGTCTCGTGGAGGTCAGATCTGCAAGTCTACGCCAGGCAGTGGAGCTAGAAGCCAGTTCCGCGAGCTCCCCTTCCCCTTCGCCGGATAAGCACGACAAGCTCACTGGATCCCTTTGATGCATAAATTACCTATGATTTTACTTTCAACCACAACTCTCAGCCTGTTATTTTATGCATGATATGATTTTGAGACAAGTTATTATGGCCACCCAGCCGCTTGCCGCAATCAATCCTTGATATATTTGTTACAAATGATTTGAGAAAAGGTGTGAGTTTTCAAAAGAAAATGCTTTTCAAAATGTGTATGATGAAGGGTTTTCACCCTTATCACCTTTAAGCAGGGATGATCAGGGACTCCCTGGTTTAGGGGAGGGCCTAAGGTGATGGCTCAGCTCGTTTAGGTGTGAGCAGAAGGATTGTCCCCTCACATAAGGACCGGTTTATCAACCTTCACTACCTGTACTCATAATAAGTACAACCACTCGAGACTGTATGGGCAGTCACTCAATCTGAACTCGTACGGTCCAAACCCCAGGGTTATGAAGGCTGGGGAGCACCGGGAGGATAAGGAGGGGAAATGTTTTGTTCAGTTTGGACATGGCGGTGGCCTGACTCCTTCCGGTATAACCGTTAAGGTAAGGACGTGCGAGGAAAGAAAGAGATTCAGCATTCGGATCTCACGACGGTGAGATCGCAGAAACCGGACTAGTGGGTAAAGTGTACCCCTCTGCGCAGAGTTCAAACCTATTCAAATAGTCTGTGTCCATAGGAATGGACGAGTCTGGTATGGTATGGCAATTAGTGTTTTGTTTTCCAAAAAAGGTGCGTTTGAGAAAAGTGGTTTTTTAAATGGTCCGGCGGTTGAGCCGTGAGCTATGGTGGACGGGAAGTCCAGTAGTTGTTTTTGAAAATGAAACCTAGTGGGAAACTGCTGAGATACCTGGATGGTTTAGTCTAGAGGATTTTGTTCTATATTGAAAAACTTCCTGCTCCTTTGGGAGAGGATGCGCTTTGAAAAATAAAAAATGTTTTACAAAACAACCCTGCATAAAATATTACTGTTTCTGCAAAATATCCTGAGCTCCACATATTCCATGCATTATATATGATTTCCCCATTCCGCGTGTGAAGGTGGGCTGTTGAGTATGTTTGTACTCACCCTTGCTTATATGTTGTTTTTTAGAAAAAAGGAGATCGGGTAAGAGTTACGACTGTTCGCAACCTTGCCTGTGGCTGTTGGACCGCTGATTTGCTTCGCTGCATATATTGGGCTGCTTCAGCCCCACTCTGATGATATGTCCCGAGTTGTGGACCAACTCTTAAAGTTGATCGCCACCTTTATAGGTTTGTCTCGTTTAAGAAGATCTGGAATCATCTGATGTATAAATGTGTTTACTAGCCTCCTGGGACTAGTAATTGTATCACATTTGAGTCTCAGAGGATCTGGGGCGCTTCAGGTGGTATCAGAGCTGATAGGTTGGCCACAGAACGTAACCCTTAGCCTGATCCAAAAGTTTTTGAGTCAAAACTATTTTCTTAAAAAACAAATTCTTGCTCTCATCCCTCCATTTCAAAAATGCTTTCCCCTTTCCTTCTCTCAGAAGTCAGATGGAGGTCTGTTGTCAAACCAGCTTTTGCTAGAATGAAGATGGTTTCCCCAAGTTGCTGAGAGCATGCACAGTCCGCCTCGGAATCAGGAGCCAGCCAGAGTATGATGGTCGTGAATTCGTCGAGCATGGCATAGAGAAGTGTGTCGTGACTGTATACATTGGATCTAGTCCGCACCATGTGGAATGGAGTGTCACTGCTGCTGGGCACAGATTCAAAGACACCTGTCAAGTCGTCGCTCGCAAGGCATTGAGGGCCCTGTGTCAGATCTATGAAGAAGAAGTGGCCGACACACCGCTCATATTCTTTCCACCCTTTCAGAGAGACCGTCCCATTTGGATGGCCAAGATGCATGCATTGGTAGGGCAGCAGCTGCTTGAGGGCGACCCCTCAGTCGTGTACCTCACTGCATACCTGCTCACCCTGGATGTGCAGTATGATTTCTTGGCTCGGCACCACCGTCAGATGATTGCTCGAGCAGAAGATGCAGAGAAGCGCAACCGTCAGCTCCATGTGGATCTCACCATAGCTCAAGCCCGTGCAACTGCCTTGGAAAGTCGTGAAGTCATTGCTGTTGAAGCCCTGAAGCAAGCCAAGGATGAGCACGTCCAGAAGTTGATGGATGCCTACTTGGTAACCCATAACCAACGTAGAGCCCTACGGATCCAAGAGCCCGCTTCATCCAACCCAGTTCAACCCAGGAGAGCGGAAGATCCCCAGATTCTTGAAGGTCACCCAGTCTCAATCAGAGGAGATAAGAAGGCTTGGGAACTACCGGAAGGAGCCATAGTCTTGGAAGGAATTCCAGTCTTCCCTCAGGCTATGAATAAGCAAGAGCACCCTGAATCCTCCCAAGATCCCCCGCCAGAGTTGTTTGAGCCCCTCACCATGAAGAAGATTCCAGCACCGCCGCCCTCTAAGGAGCTACAAGAGCGAGTCCCGCTTGAAGAGGAGTTCGACCCTGTCTTGCCATCTCAGTCGTCGCCAGAAGAAGTCATCAACATCAGCTCCCTCTTAACCCATCCAGGAGATGTCTCAGATTGAAGTTGTGTGCCAGCCTTGCCAGAAGAGAAGCTGTCAGATCTGAGTTAGTTATGCCCAGTCCTCTGCATGCATTGGGTAGTGAAGTTTTTCTTCACTTTGGCTAGAGCCCTGCATGTATGAGAGGTAATCGTGTAGACTCGTGTTTTGCAAAACTCTAATTGTGTGGCCTCCTAGGGCATTTCAAAATGAATTTCGCTTGATGTTTTCTCCCCTTTTGAGTGCATATGTGATGCTTTAACGTTAGTGCTCATAAGTTGCATTTAGCATAGTTCTCAATTCAGGAGCCAAGCAATAGTAGTTATGCTTAGCCCCTAAATCTGAGTAGTCCGTGCTTTGGAAAAACTCTATTCTTCCCTTATTCAAAACATTTGATTTGTTTGTGCTTATCATTGCTGAGCTTGTGTGTTTTCTTTCTTTTTAAGAAAGGTTTTCTCTAAAAACATAGATCACAAATTAGAGCTAATTCTCACCTTATGCTTCCATTCTCATCTTAACTCATCTCAAGAGAAAAGCACCTTACCGAAGAAGATACTGGGAAGCTTACCCTTGAAGCCTAGAATAAGCTATAGAAGAAACCAGTCCAGCCGCTTAGTCAAAAGGACCGACCGTGAGAATCAAAGCACTACCCCTGAGTCAAAGTAAACAGGAAAAGAGGACAGAAGGAGTTATTACCATACAGAGAGGCAAAGATTCTTGGAACCAGAGACCACAAACATCAGGGTCATCGACCCCACCACTCACCCGTGCCCCCCGCACGCGTGCCCGCCTCCATGCGCACTAGCACCGCCGCCCACCCCCCTTTGAAGCGCACTCACCGCTGCCATTATCGCCAACAACATCGTTCCCCACCCCTTGTCGCACTTGTTGCCTTGTGTCACCTGCTCCATCACCACCACTCCACACCCATGCATACCGCTCGCCTATAAAATCCCCCCACCAGCTCCCTCAATCCCCACGTCGCTCAAAGCAAAAACACACCTGATAAAATCCCCTCTGCCAAATAGCAAGCAACTCCATTTTCCACTCCCTCGCCCCTAAGATCACAATGCTTGGTGATTCTTGGGTTGAAGACTGTTGTACATGGTTCATAGTCTTTGGTTTCCTCCTCTGTATGATGGTGATACTCTTTGATAGAATCCTCCATTGGGAAGAGCAAAGAGAAAGAAAGGGTCAGTGAAAAGAAGATAGTGAAGAGAAGATAAGAAGAAGGTTCTCCCAAAATCAACCTTGTGTCAGTCATCTCTCCACAGCCTGCTCAAGCAGCAACAGCAGAAGAAGGCCCCGTAACACCCTTGTTATGAGGTACTTCAAGGAGTTCAAATTCCCAAGATTCAAGAGTTTTACCCTCTTTCTTTTTAAGTGGGGTAGTGTTCCAGTAAGGTTCCTGCTATGGAGAAAAAGAAGAAGGCATGTAGCAAGCTTGTGGAGGACCAGATCATCAAAGCATATCAGTTTCTGGATGAGAAGTGGTCACCCAAGTTTTGTTGATGAAGCACAAGAAGACCAATCAAGGAAGAAAACCATGTGGGAGTTCGCAAGAGAAAGGTTTGTGTGTTGGCATCGGTGCTTCCTCAATAAGCCAGCTGCCAAGCGAAAGCCGTAAGCCTGAATACGATCCTTGAGTAGCCAGAATCAGCGTTTGCAATCGGCAACCAGATGCTCCTGAAGGCCAGATCTTGTTGAAGTTCCATCTCCTCGAAGAGTTGCAAAGTGAAGATATGTAGCTGAAGTAAAGCTATACCCATAACCCTTTTAAGCCGAATCTCGAGGACGAGATTTATTTTAAGTGGGGTAGATTTGTAGCATCCCAAAAATTCAAATCTTGAAATTTTCTCAAACTTGCTCTAAATTCAAAATGAATTTCAAATTTCATTTCAAAATGTTTGTTTGCGAGTTGATATCAGCAAATGAAATATAGTGGTCTATATTCTCTCCAAAATCCTCCTCAAATATCCTACAAATATTTCCCCAGTGATCCCCTCAAATTGTTTCTAGAAATACTGCCCAGATATTTCCTAGTGATCCCCTTCAAGTTTTTTCCAGAAATATTGCCCAGATATTCCACCGATATATCTCCAAGTATTTTCCTCCTGAGAAATACCTTCAGAATCATTTTTCAAGTCCCTACAAATATTTTCTCCACAACTTTTCTCATGCTCATATGTATATGTATGCCTCCGGTGTCATACGTTGAGCTCTACAAGCTAATCACACTCATATAAGACAAATCCATGTTAATCTCCCACTAATCCTCTCATCCTCCCACTAATCCTCTCATTCCTCCCCCTAACCCCCCACCATGGCTATAAATAGAGGGGCAAAGGCCTCCTCTCATCCCACCCCAAGCCATTTCATGGCAACTCTCCCCCCCCCCCCCACACGCCCACTCCATCTCCCACACAAGCACACACTAGCACAAGGATCGTTCGGTCGTTCTTCGATCGTTCGTCCCCCTATTCTTAGTTTGTTCGTTCGTTCGTTCGTCCGATCGTTCTTCCGATCGTTCATGGTTCATTCGTCCGTTCGTCCGATCGTTCGATCGTTCGTCCGTTCGTTCGTCCAAATAATCTTTTATCCTGTCGTTATGCTGCCGAAATTCCGATCGTTCGTTCCTTCGATCATTCGATCGTTCATCGTTCGTTCATAGTTCCTATTCATCGTTCATAGTTCCTATTCATCGTTCATCGTTCGTTCATAGTCCTTATTCATCATTCTTCCAGATAATCTTTGTCCTGCCGTTATGCTGCCGAAATTCCGATCGTTCGTTCGTCCGATCATTCGATCGTTCGTCCGTTCGTTCATAGTTCCTATTCATCGTTCATCGTTCGTTCACCGTCACTATTCATCGTTCATTGTTCGGTCATACGAACAATTCACCATCACTATTCACCATTACTATTCATCGACACTATTTACCATCGTCACTATTCATCATTGTTTCTATTCATCGATGATATCTATGGTAACTTTTTCGTCGTCACTATTCATCGTTACTATTCATCGATCATCCGATCACCCAAATTTCAACTACTCATCCGTCATGCTGTCCAGTCCACCTAAGACCAGCCAGACCCATATTCCAGTCATAAAAACTCCGGTGACTGTGATTTTCCTCCCAGTAGGGAACTTCCCATCTGGTCACCCATCCCAGGTTTCTCCAAGTTGAGCACGCTTAACTTTGAGATTCCTTCGAACTAGGCTTCCAAACTCCAATTCCAATAATTCTTGTTTATAAATTCTTATCAAACTATTCCCTATCCAACCATGTCATCCCTTAAGCATGGTTCATGTTCCAGAAAACTCCCCAAATACTCTTGTCACATATTCTGCTTATAACTCTCTTGTTCATACTAAGTCAGACGATTCATTCGTCACTATTCT
This sequence comes from Zea mays, assembly GCF_902167145.1. NCBI lineage: Eukaryota > Viridiplantae > Streptophyta > Magnoliopsida > Poales > Poaceae > Zea > Zea mays. Next base: position 283,372,852 of record NC_050096.1, on the reverse strand, counting down.
CACCGACAGTGAACTTCACTGTGCTACACCACATACACCCAGCTATAAATACACCCAGCTACCCTCTCCCTCTCCACACACACTCGACACCCTTAGCCAAGGCAAACACTCCACCCACTCAGTTACTCTGCTCTGCAGGCTACACGCATAGTGTCGCTTCGCCTCCAGTCCACCCTCCTGGTAAGCACCTTCATCCACCACTAGTGTATCTCAACACCACATGACACAGATTCTATTCAAGACTATACCCATCCATATATCGCTATTTTGACCACTATACTAAATATTTGTTGGTATACTTGCTGGTTTGTATATTTGCTTGTTCATGTTGCATAGTTATCAGAGCGTTCATGTCGTCTCATGGAGGCTAGATCTGCAAGTCTATGCCAGGCAGTGGAGCTAGAAGCCAGTTCCGCAAGCTCCCCTTCCCCCTTCGCCGGATAAGCACGACAAGCTCACTGGATCCCTTTGATGCATAAATTACCTATGATTTTTTTCAACCACAATCCTCAGCCTATTATTTTATGCATGATATGATTTTGAGACAAGTTATTATGGCCACCCAGCCGCTTGCCGCAATCAATCCTTGATATATTTGTTACAAATGATTTGAGAAAAGTTGTGAGTTTTCAAAAGAAAATGCTTTTCAAAATGTGTATGATGAAGGGTTTTCACCCTTATCACCTTTGAGTAGGGATGATCAGGGACTCCCTGGTTTAGGGGAGGGCCTAAGGCGATGGCTCAGCTGGTTTAGGTGTGAGCAGAAGGATTGTCACCTCACATAAGGACCGGTTTGTCATCCTTCACTACTTGTACTCATGATAAGTACAACCACTCGAGACTGTATGGGCAGTCACTCAATCTGAACTCGTACGGTCCAAACCCCAGGGTTATGAAGGCTGGGGAGCATCGGGAGGATAAGGAGGGGGAATGTTTTGTCCGGTTTGGACATGGCGGTGGCCTGACTCCTTCCGGTATAACCGTTAAGGTAAGGACGTGCGAGGAAAGAAAGAGATTCGACATTCGGATCTCACGACGGTGAGATCGCAGAAACCGGACTAGTGGGTAAAGTGTACCCCTCTGCGCAGAGTTCAAACCTATTCGAATAGTCTGTGTCCACAGGAATGGACGAGTCTAGTGTGGTATGGCAATTAGTGTTTTGTTTTCCCAAAAAAGGTGTGTTTGAGTAAAGTGGTTTTTTAAAAGGTCCGGCGGTTGAGCCATGAGCTATGGTGGACGAAAAGTCCAGTAGCTATTTTTGAAAATGAAAACCAGTGGGAAACTGCTGAGATACCTGGATGGTTTAGTCTAGGGGATTTTGTTCTATATTGAAAAATTTCCTGCTCCTTTGGGAGAGGATGCGCTTTGAAAAATACAAAATGTTTTACAAAACAACCCTGCATAAAATATTGTTGTTTCTGCAAAATATCCTGAGCTCCACAAATTCCATGCATATATATGATTTCCTCATTCCGCGGGTGAAGGTGGGCTGCTGAGTATGTTTGTACTCACCCTTGCTTATTTGTTGTTTTTCAGAAAAAGGAGATCGGGTAATAGTTACGACGGTTCCCAACCTTGCCTGTGGCTGTTGGACCGCTGATTTGCTTCGCTGCGTATATCGGGCTGCTTCAGCCCCACTCTGATGATATGTCCCGAGTTGTGGACCAACTCTTAAAGTTGATCGCCACCTTTATAGGTTTGTCTCGTTTAAGCAGATCTGGAATCATTTGATGTATAAATGTGTTTACTAGCCTCCTGGGACTAGTAATTGTATCACATTTGAGTCCCAGAGGATCTAGGGCGCTTCATTAGCACGCTAGGTTGGAGACTTGTGTGTTTTGCAATGAGATTCTTTAAGCTTCGGATGGCTAGCAATGACCGCGACATAGCCTATTCTCTCAGGACGACCATTCGCTTTGGGAGTCTAGACTTCATCATCAATGGAGAAGGAGAGATGACGAGGGCCTCAGAAACCCCATCTCCCTTGGCAAGTGACTTGCCCCATGTAGCCGGGAGTCTCAGTGACCGCCGACTCGACCCACCTTAGGGGAACCATGGGCCGCAAGGCTCGCCGCGACCAGATCGTGCCGAGGTTCTGGGGGGTACTGGACCATGTTCGGGACTCATTCTTGGAAATCCTCTTGTCGGGGACGGAAGACGGACTTACATCTCCGCCTAGCGAGGCAAGCTGCAACCCTGGTCAGGAGTGCCTCGCAGCCAACACCACATGAGGTCATTTCCTCGATGCGGGGAACCCAGGTGAGGCATCGCCCAATATCATGGTGTGCAGTGCGGTGTTCACCCTGCCTCAGCTCAACCCACTTCCCTAGAGGTCGTCGTTGGGCTCGAGCCTCTCATGGAGCGGCCAACACCCCGCGGCAAAAAGACAAGAAAATCCACAAGGGGAGGATAGGGTGCCCAAGCCAGGCGATGGGGCGACAACGCGCCATGACGATAAAATCACCTAGTCTATAGCAAGGGCGTGGTGTCGTGTTTCCCTCAGGCAAGCCAAAACGTCGTAGCTGCTGCGGCGCTTCTGGACAAGCTCCCCAGGTGGAAACTGCAAGCGAATGAAAACCCACCAAGAGATCCAGGTCCTTCTCGGTCTTGTTGTGCAACAACTAGACGATAGCTCCATGTCTTGACGCCGCAAACCTGAGACCAACCACTACACCGTGTCTACACCAATGACAAACAATGCCACATCGCAGCAACCCCTCAAGCTCAAAGGAAGCATGACATGGGTCCCACCTCACCGGCCCCAAAGGCCGAGTCCAAGCGTGCGGAGCATGCCTGGTCACAAGACGAGGGAGGAGAGATGTGACGAGTCGTGTGTCTCCCGTTAGTACAAACAGCGCCACGGAGGTCGTTTTGATCTCGATGGGAACTAAAGCTTGAGCCTGCCACCACCAGGGCCTCGGGCCTTCAGTCGTCATATCCTTCGAGCACTGGTGCCACAACGCTATAGGGTGCCCACCAATATCACAAAATATTCGGGAGAGTCGAACCCCAACCTTTGGCAGAGAAATTATCGACTGGTGTGCCATGCGTGGGAGTGGATAACGACGACTTCATAATCCGCAATCTCCCCCTGTACCTGGCAGACTCAACTTGAGGCCCGACTACATTCGGAATTAGGCCGACCTTGAGGAATTTTTTGTGGGGAACTTCTAGGGCACATGCGTCCGCCCTGTCAACCCGTGGGACCTTAAGAACCATCGACAAAACCCGATGAGACCTTAAGGGACTACATCCGATGTTTCTCGTGACAATGCAATGTGATGGCAAACCTTATCGACGCCGACGTCATCAGCATGTTCATTTCGGCAACCACGAGCAAAACTCTGGTGCACAAACTGGGGTGCAAGAGCTCGCGGACCATAAATGAGCTATTGGACATCGCAACGACCAACGGGTCAGGAGAAGATACAGTGGGAGAAATTTTTAATCATCGCAAGCAGAAGGCCAAGCGTGACAAAGAGTCCGACGGGGATCACGGACGGTGGCCCAATAAGAGAAAGAAAGAAAGGCTGAGACACGATGAGATGCTAGTGGCAGTGACAAGTTAGAAGGGAAATAAACCACCAATAGAGGGTCAGAGTGTGGGTTGCTGAGAAAATTCCTAGGTGGGGGAGCACCACCCGAGAAAGGAACAGAACCCAGGCAGGGCAGCAAGCGAGAGAAGGCAAGGGTTGCCTTGCCAGACGAGACTGGGTGCCTGCTGATCTTCGAAGGGTTGGAGTACTACGCGCCGAGAAGATATCGGAAGTCGGAACGACGCGAAATATTCTAGACTCGACAAGCATCTCCGATTGTCCTCGACTGGTCCGACCACACTATTACTTACGACCGTACCAATCACCAGATCACATCCTCCGACCCGGGTGATACCCGCTCATTGTCACTCACTCCCATTGTTGGATCAGTGCGACTGACGAAGGTATTGATTTATGGAGGAAGTGGGCTCAACATCCTCTACTCTGCTACACTTGACGCCATGGGCCTGGACTGGGAACGCCTTCGACCGATAAGAGGGACCTTTCCACGAAGTCGTACCTGGAAGGCGGGCAACCCCACTTGGGCGAATCGATCTCCCAGTCACCTTCGGGGCCCCATCCAACTTCAGGACCAAGATCCTCACCTTCGAGGAGGTCGAGTTTCAGGGGACCTATCACGCCATTCTTTGGCGACCATGCTATGCAAAGTTCATGTATATCCCCAACTACACCTACCTTAATCTCAAAATGTCGGGCCTCGCCGCCACCATCATCATGGGCACCACGGTGCACCATGCATACAACTGCGAGGTCAAGTGTTGCGATCTAGCCGAGGAGGCCACCGCCAAGCAAGAACCCTTAGGGATACTACAGGTTGTCGACGAGCAATCGTTCGACGCGAAGAGGTCGACATGACTTTCAAACCAATAAATGATGTAAAGGAAATACCCTTGGATCCCGAGGGCGCTGACAGGCGGACAGTACACATCGGCTATAGCCTCTCTCCGAAATAGGAAAGCTGAAAGGGAATTAGGCTTACACCTAGTTCCTATATAATTTTGGTGGTTGAATTGCCCAACACAAATCTTTGGACTAACTAGCTTGCCCAAGTGTATAGATTTCACAGGTGTAAAAGATTCACACTCAGCCAACAAAAGAGCAAAGTGGGAACCGAAGGCCCTCTGGTCTGGGAACACCGGACAGTGTCCGGTGCGCCACCGGACAGTGTCCGGTGCGCCACCGGACAGTGTCCGGTGCACCAGAGGACTCCAACGCCAACTCGCCACCTTCGGGAATTTCCAGAGGCGACTCCGCTATAATTCACCGGACTGTCCGGTGTACACCGGACAGTGTCCGGTGCGCCAAGGGAGGTCGGCCTCAGGAACTCGCCAGCTTCGGGAAACTCCAACGGCTAGTCCGCTATAATTCACCGGACTGTCCGGTGTACACCGGACTGTCCGGTGCGACTCCGAAGCAACGGTCGTCTCCGCGCCAACGGCTCTCTGCCGCGCATTTAATGCGCGCTCTGCGCGCGCAGATGTCAGGCGCGCCCATTCCGGCACACCGGACAAGGAACAGTAGATGTCCGGTGTGCACCGGACACCCAGGCGGGCCCACAAGTCAGAAGCTTCAACGGTCGAATCCAACGGCAGTGATGACGTGGCAGGGGGCACCGGACTGTCCGGTGTGCACCGGACTGTCCGGTGCGCCATCGAACAGACAGAACTCCCAACGGCCACTTTTGGTGGTTGGGGCTATAAATACCTCAACCACCCCACCATTCATTGCATCCAAGTTTTCCACTTCCCAACTACTACAAGAGCTCTAGCATTCAATTCTAGACACTCCAAAGAGATCAAATCCTCTCCAATTCCACTCAAGCCTTTAGTGACTAGCGAGAGAGATTTGCCGTGTTCTTTTGAGCTCTTGCGCTTGGATCGCTTTCTTTCTTTCTCACTTGTTCTTGTGATCAAAACTCAATTGTAACCAAGGCAAGAGGCACCAATTGTGTGGTGGCCCTTGCGGGGAAGTTTTGTTCCCGTTTGACTGAGAAGAAGAAAAGCTCACTCGATCCGTGGATCGTTTGAGAGAGGGAAGGGTTGAAAGAGACCCGGCCTTTGTGGCCTCCTCAACGGGGAGTAGGTTTGCAAGAACCGAACCTCGGTAAAACAAATCTCCGTGTCTCACTTGCTTATTTGCTTGGGATTTGTTTTACGCCCTCTCTCACGGACTCGTTTATATTTCTAACGCTAACTCCGGCTTGTAGTTGTGTTTATATTTGTAAATTTCAGTTTCGCCCTATTCACCCCCCCTCTAGGCGACTATCAATTGGTATCGGAGCCAGGTTCTTCATTAGAGCCTAACCGCTCGAAGTGATGTCGGGAGATCACGCCAAGAAGGAGATGGAGACCGGCGAAAAGCCCACTACAAGCCAAGGGAGCACTTCATCGGAAGAGTCCCGCACCAAAAGGAGGGAGAAGAAGAAGAGCTCCTCCATCAAAGGGAAGGAGAAGAAATCTTCTTCTCACCACAAAGAGAAGAAAGAAAAATCTTCTTCCCACAAGCCGCATCGGAGTAAGGACAAGCAAAAGAGGATGAGGAAAGTGGTCTACTACGAGACCGACACTTCATCAACATCAACCTCCGGCTCCGATGCGCCCTCTGTAACTTCTAAACGCCAAGAGCGTAAGAAGTTTAGTAAGATCCCCCTACACTACCCTCGCATTTCTAAACATGCACCTTTACTTTCCGTCCCATTAGGCAAACCACCAACTTTTGATGGTGAAGATTATGCTAGGTGGAGTGATTTAATGCGATTTCATCTAACCTCACTCCACAAAAGTATATGGGATGTTGTTGAGTTTGGTGCACAGGTACCGTCCGTAGGGGACAAGGATTATGATGAGGATGAGGTGGCCCAAATCGAGCACTTCAACTCTCAAGCGACAACGATACTCCTCGCCTCTTTAAGTAGAGAGGAGTATAACAAAGTTCAAGGGTTGAAGAGCGCCAAAGAAGTTTGGGATGTGCTCAAAACCGCGCACGAGGGAGACGAGCTTACAAAGATCACCAAGCGGGAAACGATCGAGGGGGAGCTCGGTCGGTTCCGGCTTCGCAAAGGGGAGGAGCCACAACACATGTACAACCGGCTCAAGACCTTGGTGAACCAAGTACGCAACCTCGGGAGCGTAAAATGGGACGACCACGAAATGGTTAAGGTTATTCTAAGATCTCTCATTTTCCTTAACCCCACTCAAGTTCAATTAATTCGTGGTAATCCTAGATATACTAAAATGACCCCCGAGGAAGTTATCGGGAATTTTGTAAGTTTTGAGTGCATGATCGAAGGCTCGAGGAAGATCAACGAGCTTGATGATCCATCCACATCCGAAGCTCAACCCGTCGCATTCAAGGCGACGGAGGAAAAGAAGGAGGAGGCTACACCAAGTCGTCAACCAATAGACGCCTCCAAGCTTGACAATGAGGAAATGGCGCTCGTCATCAAGAGCTTCCGCCAAATCCTCAAGCAAAGGAGAGGGAAAGACTACAAGTCCCGCTCCAAGAAGGTTTGCTACAAATGTGGTAAGCCCGGTCATTTTATTGCTAAATGTCCTATATCAAGTGACAGTGACCGAGGCGACGACAAGAAGGGGAGAAGAAAGGAGAAGAAGAGGTACTACAAGAAGAAGGGCGGCGATGCCCATGTTTGTCGGGAGTGGGATTCCGACGAAAGCTCAAGCGACTCCTCCGACGACGAGGACGCCGCCAACATCGCCGTCACCAAGGGACTTCTCTTCCCCAACGTCGGCCACAAGTGCCTCATGGCAAAGGACGGCAAAAGGAAGAAGGTAAAATCAAGATCCTCCACTAAATATGAAACCTCTAGTGATGAAAATGCTAGTGATGAGGAGGATAACTTGCGTACCCTTTTTGCCAATCTTAACATGGAACAAAAGGAAAAATTAAATGAATTAATTAGTGCTATTCATGAAAAGGATGACATCTTGGATTCCCAAGAGGATTGTCTTATTAAGGAAAACAAGAAACATGTTAAGGTTAAAAATGCTTATGCTCTAGAAGTAGAAAAATGTGAAAAATTATCTAGTGAGCTAAGCACTTGTCGTGAGATGATTGACAACCTTAGGAATGAAAATGCTAGTTTAAATGCTAAGGTTGATTCCCATGTTTGTAATGTTTCAATTCCCAATCCTAGAGATAATAATGATGATTTGCTTGCTAGGATTGAAGAATTAAACATTTCTCTTGCTAGCCTTAGAGTAGAAAATGAAAATTTAATTGGTAAGGCTAAAGAACTAGATGTTTGCAATGCTACCATTTCCAATCTTAGAGATAAAAATGATATTCTTCATGCTAAGATTGTTGAACTTAATTCTTGCAAACCCTCTACATCTATTGTTGAGCATGTATCTATTTGTACTAGATGTAGAGATGTTGATATCAATGCTATTCATGATCATATGGCTTTAATTAAACAACAAAATGATCATATAGCAAAACTAGATGCTAAAATTGCCGAGCACAACTTAGAAAATGAGAAATTTAAATTTGCTCGTAGCATGCTTTATAATGGGAGACGCCCGGGCATCAAGGATGGCATTGGCTTCCAAAGGGGAGACAATGTCAAAATTAGTGCCCCTCCTAAAAGATTGTCCAACTTTGTTAAGGGCAAGGCTCCCATGCCTCAGGATAACGAGGGTTACATTTTATACCCTGCCGGTTATCCTGAGAGCAAAATTAGGAGAATTCATTCTAGGAAGTCTCACTCTGGCCCTAATCATGCTTTTATGTATAAGGGTGAGACATCTAGTTCTAGGCAACCAACCCGTGCCAAGTTGCCTAAGAAAACTCCTACTGCATCAAATAAACATAACCTTTCATTTAAAACTTTTGATGCATCTTATGTATTAACTAACAAATCCGGCAAAGTAGTTGCCAAATATGTTGGGGGCAAGCACAAGGGCTCCAAGACTTGTGTTTGGGTACCCAAAGTTCTTGTGTCTAATGCCAAAGGACCCAAAACCATTTGGGTACCTAAAGTCAAGAACTAAAATTGTTTTGTAGGTTTACGCATCCGGGGGCTCAAGTTGGATACTCGACAGCGGGTGCACAAACCATATGACAGGGGAGAAAAGGATGTTCTCCTCCTACGAGAAAAACCAAGATCCCCAACGAGCTATCACATTCGGGGATGGAAATCAAGGTTTGGTCAAAGGTCTTGGTAAAATTGCTATATCACCCGACCATTCTATTTCCAATGTTTTTCTTGTAGATTCATTAGATTACAATTTGCTTTCCGTATCTCAATTATGTCAAATGGGCTACAACTGTCTTTTTACTGATATTGGTGTCAATGTCTTTAGAAGGAGTGATGATTCAATAGCATTTAAGGGAGTATTAGAGGGTCAGCTATACTTAGTAGATTTTGATAGAGCTGAACTCAACACTTGCTTAATTGCTAAGACTAACATGGGCTGGCTCTGGCATCGCCGACTAGCACATGTTGGGATGAAGAATCTTCATAAGCTTCTAAAGGGAGAACACATTTTAGGACTAACCAATGTTCATTTTGAGAAAGACAGGATTTGTAGCGCATGCCAAGCAGGAAAGCAAGTTGGCACTCATCATCCGCATAAGAACATAATGACAACCGACAGGCCACTGGAGCTCCTACACATGGATCTATTCGGCCCGATTGCTTATATAAGCATCGGCGGGAGTAAGTACTGTCTAGTTATTGTGGATGATTATTCTCGCTTCACTTGGGTCTTCTTCTTACAGGAAAAATCTCAAACCCAAGAGACCTTAAAAGGATTCTTGAGACGGGCTCAAAATGAGTTCGGCTTAAGGATCAAGAAAATTAGAAGCGACAACGGGACGGAGTTCAAGAATTCTCAAATTGAAAGCTTTCTTGAGGAGGAGGGCATCAAGCATGAGTTCTCTTCTCCCTACACGCCACAACAAAATGGTGTAGTGGAGAGGAAGAATCGAACTCTATTGGACATGGCGAGAACCATGCTTGATGAGTACAAGACTTCAGATCGGTTTTGGGCCGAGGCGGTCAACACCGCTTGCTACGCCATCAACCGGTTATATCTACACCGAATCCTCAAGAAGACATCATATGAACTCCTAACCGGTAAAAAGCCCAACATTTCATATTTTAGAGTCTTTGGTAGCAAATGCTTTATTCTTGTTAAAAGAGGTAGAAAATCTAAATTTGCTCCTAAGACTGTAGAAGGCTTTTTACTTGGTTATGACTCAAACACAAGGGCATATAGGGTCTTTAACAAGTCCACTGGACTAGTTGAAGTCTCATGTGACGTTGTGTTTGATGAGACTAACGGCTCTCAAGTAGAGCAAGTTGATCTTGATGAGATAGGTATTGAAGAGGCTCCGTGCATCGCGCTAAGGAACATGTCCATTGGGGATGTGTGTCCTAAGGAATCCGAAGAGCCTCCAAATGCACAAGATCAACCATCCTCCTCCACGCAAGCATCTCCACCGACTCAAAATGAGGAAGAGGCTCAAGTTGATGAAGAAGAAGATCAATCAAATGAGACACCTCAAGATGAAGGCATAGATCAAGGGGGAGATGCAAATGATCAAGACAAGGAGGATGAAGAGCAAAGGCCGCCACACCCAAGAGTCCACCAAGCAATCCAACGAGATCACCCCGTCGACACCATCCTCGGCGACATTCATAAGGGGGTAACTACTCGATCTCGTGTTGCACATTTTTGTGAACATTACTCTTTTGTTTCCTCTATTGAGCCACACAGGGTAGAGGAAGCACTCCAAGATTCGGATTGGGTGGTGGCGATGCAAGAGGAGCTCAACAACTTCACTAGAAATGAGGTATGGCATTTAGTTCCACGTCCTAACCAAAATGTTGTAGGAACCAAATGGGTCTTCCGCAACAAGCAAGATGAGCATGGTATGGTGACAAGGAACAAAGCTCGACTTGTGGCCAAGGGATACTCCCAAGTCGAAGGTTTGGATTTCGGTGAAACCTATGCACCCGTAGCTAGGCTTGAGTCAATTCGCATATTATTGGCCTATGCTACTTACCATGGCTTTAAGCTTTATCAAATGGACGTGAAAAGTGCCTTCGTCAATGGACCAATCAAGGAAGAGGTCTATGTTGAGCAACCTCCCGGCTTTGAAGACAGTGAGTATCCTAATCATGTCTATAAGCTCTCTAAGGCGCTTTATGGGCTCAAGCAAGCCCCAAGAGCATGGTATGAATGCCTTAGAGATTTTCTTATTACAAATGGATTCAAAGTCGGTAAAGCCGATCCTACTCTATTCACTAAAACTCTTGAAAATGATTTGTTTGTATGCCAAATTTATGTTGATGATATCATATTTGGGTCTACTAACGAATCTACTTGTGAGGAATTTAGTAGGATTATGACACAGAAATTCGAGATGTCTATGATGGGGGAGTTGAAGTATTTTCTAGGATTCCAAGTCAAGCAACTCCAAGAGGGCACCTTCATTAGCCAAACGAAATACACTCAAGACATTCTAAGCAAGTTTGGAATGAAGGATGCCAAACCCATCAAGACACCCATGGGAACTAATGGGCATCTCGACCTCGACACGGGAGGTAAGTCCGTGGATCAAAAGGTATACCGGTCAATGATAGGTTCTTTACTCTATTTATGTGCATCTCGACCGGACATTATGCTTTCCGTATGCATGTGTGCAAGATTCCAAGCCGACCCTAAGGAAGCTCACCTTACGGCCGTAAAACGAATCTTGAGATATTTGGCTTATACTCCTAAGTTTGGGCTTTGGTATCCTAGGGGATCCACATTTGATTTGATTGGATATTCGGATGCCGACTGGGCAGGGTGCAAAATCAATAGGAAAAGCACATCGGGGACTTGCCAGTTCTTGGGAAGATCCTTGGTGTCTTGGGCTTCAAAGAAGCAAAATTCGACCGCTCTTTCCACCGCCGAAGCCGAGTACATTGCCGCAGGTCATTGTTGCGCGCAATTGCTTTGGATGAGGCAAACCCTGCGGGACTACGGTTACAAATTAACCAAAGTCCCTTTGCTATGTGATAATGAGAGTGCAATCAAGATGGCGGATAATCCCGTCGAGCATAGTCGCACTAAACACGTAGCCATTCGATATCATTTTCTTAGGGATCACCAACAAAAGGGAGATATCGAGATTTCATACATTAATACCAAAGATCAATTAGCCGATATCTTTACCAAGCCTCTTGATGAACAATCTTTTAACAAACTTAGGCATGAGCTCAATGTTCTTGATTCTAGGAACTTCTTTTGCTAGATTGCACACATAGCTCATTTATATACCTTTGATCATATCTCTTTCATATGCTATGACTAATGTGTTTTCAAGTCTATTTCAAACCAAGTCATAGGTATATTGAAAGGAAATTGGAGTCTTCGGCGAAGACAAAGGCTTCCACTTCGTAACTCATACTTCGCCATCACTCCAAGCAACTCTCTATTCTTTGGGGAGAAATGAGCATCAAACAAAAGGACCGGACTTCATCCTTGGGGGAGAAATGAGCCCAAGACAAAAGGATCGGACTTCGTCTTTGGTATAATCTTAACTCATTTATTTACGACCAAAGGGGAAGATAGCACTTCGAGGGCTCTAATGATTCCGTTTTTGGCGATTCATGCCAAAAAGGGGGAGAGGTGAGCCCAAAGCAAAAGGACCGCACCACCACCAAATTCAAAAACTTAAGTGTTGAATATTTTCATTTGGTTTCCTATTGTGTTCAAAAGGGGGAGAAAGTAGCATTTCAAAATGATATATCAAAACCCTCTTGAACACTAAGAGGAGGATCTCTTTTAGGGGGAGTTTTTGTTTTGTCAAAAGAAAAGCATTTGAAATAGGGGGAGAAAATTTCAAATCTTGAAAATGCTTTGCAAAATCTTATTCATTTACCTTTGACTATTTGCAAAAGATCTTTGAAAATGAATTTACAAAAGAGTTTGCAAAAACAAAGCATGTGGTGCAAACGTGGTCCAAAATGTTATATAAAAAAAACAATCCATGCATATCTAGTAAGTATTTATATTGGCTTAATTCCAAGCAACCTTTACACTTACATTATGCAAACTAGTTCAATTATGCACTTCTATATTTGCTTTGGTTTGTGTTGGCATCAATCACCAAAAAGGGGGAGATTGAAAGGGAATTAGGCTTACACCTAGTTCCTATATAATTTTGGTGGTTGAATTGCCCAACACAAATCTTTGGACTAACTAGCTTGCCCAAGTGTATAGATTTCACAGGTGTAAAAGATTCACACTCAGCCAACAAAAGAGCAAAGTGGGAACCGAAGGCCCTCTGGTCTGGGAACACCGGACAGTGTCCGGTGCGCCACCGGACAGTGTCCGGTGCACCAGAGGACTCCAACGCCAACTCGCCACCTTCGGGAATTTCCAGAGGCGACTCCGCTATAATTCACCGGACTGTCCGGTGTACACCGGACAGTGTCCGGTGCGCCAAGGGAGGTCGGCCTCAGGAACTCGCCAGCTTCGGGAAACTCCAACGGCTAGTCCGCTATAATTCACCGGACTGTCCGGTGTACACCGGACTGTCCGGTGTACACCGGACTGTCCGGTGCGACTCCGAAGCAACGGTCGTCTCCGCGCCAACGGCTCTCTGCCGCGCATTTAATGCGCGCTCTGCGCGCGCAGATGTCAGGCGCGCCCATTCCGGCACACCGGACAAGGAACAGTAGATGTCCGGTGTGCACCGGACACCCAGGCGGGCCCACAAGTCAGAAGCTTCAACGGTCGAATCCAACGGCAGTGATGACGTGGCAGGGGGCACCGGACTGTCCGGTGTGCACCGGACTGTCCGGTGCGCCATCGAACAGACAGAACTCCCAACGGCCACTTTTGGTGGTTGGGGCTATAAATACCCCAACCACCCCACCATTCATTGCATCCAAGTTTTCCACTTCCCAACTACTACAAGAGCTCTAGCATTCAATTCTAGACACTCCAAAGAGATCAAATCCTCTCCAATTCCACTCAAGCCTTTAGTGACTAGCGAGAGAGATTTGCCGTGTTCTTTTGAGCTCTTGCGCTTGGATCGCTTTCTTTCTTTCTCACTTGTTCTTGTGATCAAAACTCAATTGTAACCAAGGCAAGAGGCACCAATTGTGTGGTGGCCCTTGCGGGGAAGTTTTGTTCCCGTTTGATTGAGAAGAAGAAAAGCTCACTCGATCCGTGGATCGTTTGAGAGAGGGAAGGGTTGAAAGAGACCCGGCCTTTGTGGCCTCCTCAACGGGGAGTAGGTTTGCAAGAATCGAACCTCGGTAAAACAAATCTCTGTGTCTCACTTGCTTATTTGCTTGGGATTTGTTTTACGCCCTCTCTCACGGACTCGTTTATATTTCTAACGCTAACCCCGGCTTGTAGTTGTGTTTATATTTGTAAATTTCAGTTTCGCCCTATTCACCCCCCCTCTAGGCGACTATCAAAAGCGCGCTTGTCGACTTCTTTCGTGCGGAAAAGGACATCTTCGCCTGGAAACCCTCCGACATGAAGGGCATCCCGAGGGAAGCCACTGAGCATTCTTTACGAATTAACCCTAGGTCCAACCCATTGAAACAACGTCTATGCCGCTTTCACGAAGAAAAACGCAAGGCCATCGAGGAAGAGATCAGCAAGCTCCTTGCTGCCGGGTTTATCCGTGAAATTAACCACCCCGAGTGGCTGGCCAACCCTGTATTGGTCCGAAAGAAAAATGGGAAATGGAGGATGTGTGTTGATTACACCGGTCTAAACAAAGCATGCCCAAAGGACCCTTTCCCCTCCCATGCATCGACCAGGTGGTCGATTCTACATCTGGTTGCAAAGTCTTGAGCTTCCTTGATACCTACTCGGGTTACCACCAGATCGCGATGAAGGAGTCTGACCAACCCGCGACTTCCTTCATCACCCCTTTTTGGCTCATATTAATTGCTACGTGACAATGTTGTTCAGTATGAAGAATGCGGGGGCCACGTACCAGCGATGCATGAACAAATGTTTCAGCGATCTGATTGGAAGGACTGTGGAGGCCTATTGAGAGCACCTAGAGGGGGTGAATAGGTGATCCCACAACAATCAACTCTAAACAAGACAAACTTGGTTTATAACGAGTGTTAGTGATAGCTAAAACCAAGTTGTTATGAGTAGAGATGGAGAGAGAGGAGAACTCTTCACTTGATTGGTCCTTTTAAATGTGTATCAAACTTAGGAGAAATAACACAAGTGAATATGCAAACTCAAGAAGTCAACAGTCGCAATAAAGTAAACATACGAGAGACACGATGATTTTATCCCGTGGTTCGGCCAATGCCTACTCAATGTTGTGGTGACCTCCTTCGGTCAAGGGTTGCATTCAACCCCAAGTTATCCAAAGATCAAACTTGAGTACCACTGTTTTCTTCCTTATATCAAATCTCATTTGTGAGGAATCTCCACAAGTTGAAGCTTCTCACACCTTACACAAAATGACCTTAATTAAAACACAAGAGTAAGGAGGGAGTAGCAACACACACAAGAGCACAAGTGCAGTAACACCACACACACAAGCAAAGAAGACAGCGCAAGAATCAAAACGATAGAGTTTCTCTCAAGAAAACACTCAGTTCTCTCTAGAATAAGTCGAAAGCGCGGTCGCATTGAATCAGAGTATCGATGTACTATTGTTATGTTTGAGTACCAGGCAGAGGTGCCTAGGGGCCCTTTTTATAGCCCCAAGGCCCAAAGGAATCGTTGCTTCTTCGTATGGAAGGCCCTGGTTGGCTTCTGTCCGTGGGTGCACCGAATAGTCCGGTGCACACCGGACACTCCACGGTGCGCGATTCACTTCCATAAACAACCAAGCCGACCATTGCCAGCCGCTGCGCGCCTTTGGCCAGTTGGCACACCAGACAATCCGATGGCGCACCGGACACTTCGGTGCGGCCTAGTTACCGTTGGCTCGACAGACGTGGGCGCCACGTGGCCACCGTTGATTATGCGCCGACCGTTGGCGCTGGCGAGAGTCGTTGGCCGCCTGACTTACTGGACAATTCGATGAATTTTAGCTAGCGTGTCTCAGCACTTTCTTGAGAGTGGCCTGTTCGACCAACTAATAGCATGGGCACCAGACACTGTCTAGTGCACGCCAGACAGTCCGGTGCTCTCCAGACTGGTGCAAGTTTTGACAAACTTAGCCAAACTTCTTTACTCCAATTTGTCTCGACTTGGAGAGTTCCCTAGCACTTTGTCCCTTCAATTCAATAGGATTTCCAGTATACTTCTATATTTCTCAATTTTAGTGGTGGTGATCGCGTCTCGCGTGGATGAGGGGTGGCGGGCTGGGGCTACTCACGGCTCACGGGTAATGGACGCTGGTTGTTTCTACTTGGGCTGAAACATATTTGGTTGGTAGGTTTCAAGGGTAATGGACGCTGGTTGTTTCTACTTGGGCTGAAACATATTTGGTTGGTAGGTTTCAAGTGGGCTAAAATGATAGTAGGATAAAACGGGAACACCAACATGATTTTCCCGTATAAATACGGGTCCGTAAATGCGGTCGGAAAAACACCTCAATCGTTTCTGTTCCCGTTCCCGTCACTTTTTCCCGAGAATTTTTCCGTTACTGTTTTTTTCGGATACGGTATATGAGTAGTTATTACGGTATACGATGTCGATCGGTACGGGATTTTTCCATCCTATTTTCATTTTTACCGTCCGGATTAGAACACGTATAATAATTTTTTATCAGAATGAGGTTCAAAACATCGATAATTTTCGTTTACTTGCTCCCGTTTATCTCACTTTTTATTTCCGTTCCTGAATATTCTAGAAATGATTCTATTCCCAGTGATAAAATATGTCAGACTATTGTAGACCCTAGCCACCTATTTCTGGTAACTGAATGCTGAAACGAAAAAGATGGAAGTTTTCTCGTCAGTTTTCGACCGAGAGGCGTGCAGGTGCAGGAAAAAGAAAAGACGCCGCAGACAACACGAGTGGCAGGCGCTTGCCTTTGCGAAACGAAAGGCGTCCGTCACTCCGTAGACAACGCCTCATGTCCTCAGTCCTCAGCCACCGTCACCGAGACGGAAAGCCGGAAACGCGAAGAGGGATCGCGCAGGCCGCGCTAGTTACCACACTAGCACTGACACGTCGGCAGGCCACGGAGGCGGAGCCATTTGAATTTCAAACGCCGCCGGCCGCTACCATTCCTCCCCCGACTCTCCCCTCTTCTGCCTAGTCCTCCTGTCCTCCCCTCCCCCTCCGACCTCCACGGTTTCGCAGGCAAAGATGAAGAAGGCGTCTGCGGCGTCGCGCTACGCGGCCTACGACTCCCCGTCCCCGTCTCCTTCGTCGCGCCGTGCGGCGCCTTCCGCGGCCGCCGCGACCCCGGGAGGAGCGCACGGCAGCAGCCGCGCATTGGTGGTCGCGGGGAGATCTGGCCGCGATCTACTGGGCGCCAAGCCGCAGCCGCAAGCCCACGGCAACCTGGGTTCCGTACTACGGCGGCTCATCTCCATGGACAAGAAGCCGCCCAAGAACCAGCTCCCGGTCCCTCCTGCCGCCGCCAGCGCAGCGAAGAACAACGGCGGCGGGAAGCTGCCGGGGCTGTCGCGGAAACTATTCCAGAAAGCCTCGTCCACAGCGGCGGCGGCGCCAAGGAAGACGAAGGCCCTGACAGAAGTCAAGAACAGCGGCAACAACGCCAACACGCGGACGCTCGCCATGGTGCTGCGCACCGAGCGGGAGCTCCTGGCGCAGACCAAGGCGCAGGAGGACGAGATCGCCGCGCTTCGCCTGCAGCTCGAGAACAAGGACAGGGAGGTGGAGCGTCTCAAGGACCTGTGCCTGCGGCAGCGAGAGGAGATCAGGACGCTCAAAGACGCCGTCCTGTTCCCGGACGCGGAGCCGGAGCCCGACCGCCGCCTCCGGGACGAGATTTCCACGCTCACCGATCAGATCCAGTGCCTCGCGCAGGAGCTCACTCAGGTACGTCCCCTGTCACGGTCTCGCTGTGTGTTCTTTGCTTTTGTGCCTCGGCGGTCGATCGCTAATGCTCCGCCCCGTTGATGTTTCACTTTGTGTGCAGGTTAAGGCTGAGAAGCACTCGACAAGATCGTGCTTTGACGAGGATGGATACTGCTCTTCCCCTCGGACGCCGGGGTTTAACGAGGAGACCGCTTTCTCTCTGGTGAGTTCGATTACTCCACCATCTCACAGCGACATGATTGGCATGCTGATATGCTGTTTGCGAAATTACACATTGAGTTAACTCCCATATGACCTGGTTATCCATTAGCAGATAGCAATATGCATTCTGTTTGCGAAATCACACCTCGAGTTAAATCTCAAATAGCAATATGCCTGCTGTTTTGAAGATAATTACTAATTAATCTGTAGGTTGAGCATAGTAAGTTGGGGGAATCACTTCACTGCTTCATATCGCTTTTTCAACATGCAACTTGCATTTCCTGACAAGAGCAGCTATTTGGGTTGTTTCTGTACAAAATATATTCGTTTTCTTCTATATAAGTGCTTATACATGTTTTGTGTAATTTGTTTTATGTATTACTCTATCTGTTCCAAATTATAATTCATTCCATCCAAGTCAAAGCATCTCAAGTTTGATCAATATTATATAAAGAATTACAAAGATTTGTGACATCAAATGGAAATACTACGAAAATATGATTAATGAAGAATCTAATGATGTTTATTTGGTATTGTCACTGCTATTTTTTTTTTGTCAAACCTGAGATGTTTGGACTTTAAAAAAAGTTAAAATAACATAATTTGGAAGGCGGAGTACAAGGTACTGCTGAAGCAAACTGGAAGATTGTCATTTCACACATTAGCTAGTATTGGCAGCTGCATAATAATAAGAAACTATTATTGGCCTGATTCCAATGTTGATACAATAGATGGACTCCAATTCTAGCTCTTTCTAGCTTCTGGTTTTACCTGCGCGGCATGAAATACTTTAGTTTTTTTATTCTTAATACGATATAGCATCATTTGCACAATGCAACTTAGAACATTTTTCAGTGGCTTGTTACTTTGTTACTTCAAACTCTTTATAGTTTCAATCCTTAATTTTGTAAATATTGTAAAAGGTCTGTAGTCATCGCCAAACTATGTCATATATCTGAAAATGGAGGGAGTGATTTGGCTGTACTCATCTCCGAACTATACCATATATCTGAAAATGGAGGGAGTAATTTGGTTGTTTGGTTTCAGCTTCCGGTTCTTTTCCTTCTAAGGGCTAGTTTGGGAACACTAATTTCCCATGGGATTTTCATTTTCCCAAGAAAATGAACTAATTTCCCTTGGGAAAATGAAAATCCCATGGGAAATTAGTGTTCCCAAACTAGCCCTAAAGAAAAAAAAACATGGGTTCCTGCTCTTCTCTCAGTGCTGCAAAACAATATTCTGCACACCCTTCCCTACCTCTTTAAAACAGGCACGGATTGTGTTCCACGTCAACGAGTGCCTACTGCCTAGTTGTAATAGCAGCTTTATTGCTGTCTAAAACAGGAGTGCAGCATTGGGGAAGCAGAGACGCCGAACTATGGTAGCCCAGATGAAATGTTCAGCAAGGATCTTAATCCTTGTCTGACCCCATGCATTGCCAAGAGCAAATCTGACGTATCCGCACAATTCCAGTCTTCCTCCCAGTTCACAAAGGTGAATTTTTTTCTCATGTCGTTCGTTGGCCTGAAGCCCAGAGAGGCTTGAAATAACGTTTTTTGTCATGTACATCTTGCACTTGCCAGGAATCTAGCAGTTCTTATCGCAGCAGCGGCAAGGCAAGGGCAGACCGCTCTTACAGTTCTTTTGGCAGGCCAATGTCAAAGAGCTCTGATCATCACAAACCTGCCTCAGGAACCAGCAACAAGCGACGAGTATACAAATCCAACCAAGACAAAATCAACCAGAACCTGTTTTGAGCTCACCATCATCGTGAACTTGCCACCGAAGGCAGCCTCCAGCTTCTGCTATGTGAAATATTTAGAAGAATGTGGACTTTTATGGTCTATGGATACCGCGTGAGAAATAACAATGCTCATGGTCTATCAGTGAATGCAATCTTTGGTTTGTGCTTTTTTTTGTGTTGTTCTAGCTTGCCCAGCTGTTTGGAATACCAGTTTGGCTCTGCCATGCCATGATTAGATGAATGTGCAGAATCTTTTTTATTTTCAAAACTGGTTACGAAGATATTTGGGTCACGGCCTATGTCTTATTAGCTGCATATGGACCATATGGCAATGTGATATATCATACTATGCATGCTATAGCATGTGGTTTTGTGAAGTGCACTTTGGTTCTGGTTTGCGAAATTATGAGAACTGATATAATAATTTTTTAGAAAATTTGGATTTATACCCTTAAAAGATTACAACTTTAGATATATATTGTTGTCATCTCACTTACATATAGATTTCATGAGTCTATGATGTGTGAAATCAATGGTATATATATAAAGTTGCAATTTTTTAATGGTATAGATCCAATTATTCATAATCTTATTATATTTTCTTTCGTGTTAACATCCAGTACACGGAGAATCAATTTTTGAAATATTTTAGACTAGCATTTTTTTCTTTAGGTGTCGGTCTATGTGGATTCAGGCATCCATGATAGCACATATGCCATGTAAAGCATTGTTTATCGAGTAAAGTTTGAAATAAGAGATTAATAAGAATAAGTAACTATTGGAGATAGTATCAGAACATGTTTGCTTCATATTTAGGCTCTATCCAAATCTCTAAAATGAGTTAGCATCTAAAATTAACCGAGAAGTTTAGAACGGGTTAGATAACATACCAACTAATTATTAGTCATCATACATCTTAATAGTTATTAGTCGTTAGCTATTTTAACCTATCCAATAATTTATTAATTGACTGATAATTAGCTTTAGAGATTTGGAATATGGCCTTAAGGTCTGTTTATTTACGATTATAATCTGCTCAAATTATATAATCTAACTTGTTTTGAATAAAATAGTTTAGATTATATGATGTGATTGGATTATAATCTCAAACAATACTCAGATTTGCTTTGAAAGTGCATTATTCTTTTGTCTGAGCTCCTAGCATCCTACACATAGGATGACCTTACAATTTTCGCTCTAGCAATGTGACTAGGTGGGACAAGGTAAATAGATGCGAATAGGCGATTAGCCCAGATTAAACCAAACGTGCCTACTTATCTATTGTCTATCGTATAGTTGTCAGCTACTCTTCTTTGTGCCATAAACGTCTTACATAATAGATCTGTAGTTTTTGTATTGCGTTTCTTTTTTTCAATAGAAGGCTTTCGTATCATGAACTATTCTATTAGCTGGAAGAGGTACGGTTTTTTTTTTGTTGCACGGGATGAGAGAGGTTTGATTGATTAAGATTAAATCATTTTTTAATTTTAACCGCCAGAAGAAGCTCGGTACCAGAAATGTTAGGGCGATTTTGTATCACCAACTACCAATTCACTTAATTTCACTATCCACCAAATTAGTCCGGCTGGACTAGTGGACCCGAGTCCACATCTGACCTCCGCCTGCTCGCCCTCTCTCTCTCGATGGTCGTCTTCTCCACGAGACCACGACCGATCAACCCCAATCGTAGGGAACTGGGAACCCGGACCCAGATCTCCCCTAGATCCTCAATCCCAATCTGCCCTCCGCCGTATCGATCATACCTCCCGATGCGACCCCAAGTCTGGTCGATGCGAGTAGCGGCGGCGATTTAGCGAACTGCGCGTTCGCTAGGGTTAGGGTTTCGAGGGTTTGCGCTAGGGTTTGGGCGCACGATGGGGCGGTCGCGAGGGGTGCAGAATTCCGGCGACGACGACACCGTACACAGGTTCGCGCATGTCCCCCCTCCCAGCTTTGCCATTTTGTTCTGCTACACGCGTGCTCGGAGCGTTGAGCTGACGGTGCTGGTTGCAGGTCGAAGCGGAGGAGGGTCGCATCGGGCGGGGATGCGACGGACTCCGTTTCCGCTGGCATCGGGGGAGCTGGAGAAGGAGGGGGCAAGAAAGCGCTCTACCACTGCAATTACTGCAACAAGGACATCTCTGGGAAGATACGGATCAAATGCTCCAAGTGCCCTGACTTCGACCTTTGCGTGGAGTGCTTCTCTGTTGGCGCTGAAGTCACCCCACATCGCAGCAACCATCCTTACAAAGTCATGGTTAGTGCACATGATTGTCTGTTGTCTTTGCTTGACTTGATGCTTTGAGCAGCACTGCTCTAACTTCAGTAGTTGTATTATTATTTGATCTACAAGTGTACCAAGTAAGTTGTAATTCATAACCACTTACTTATGAAGGAGGGCATGCACTAGCTGCATCTTTAGTGGTTAATTACTTATTGGAACATTTTGTGCTGGTGAACTGAGACTCTGACCAATTAAAACCAAAAGTTAGTCTGTTCGCTATAAGTCAAATTGAAATAAATCAGCGAAAATGCAGCTCCAAAGGATTAAATTCTTTATAATCTACACAAACACTTAGTGTCCATGCTCTGCTAAAGGGCACTGGTGCTTATTATTCCTTAACCAAAGTATATTCAACCTTATAACCTTGCTTACTGAAAGTGTCTTATTCTTTGGTCATTGCTTAACCAAATTACATTATTTCTTGAATGTTATTTTACAACAGGACAACCTGTCTTTCCCACTTATTTGCCCAGATTGGAATGCAGACGAAGAAATTCTCCTCCTTGAGGTAACATTGTGTTTGTTTATTATATTTACTTCCTGGGTATTGTGTTTAATTGTTACCTGTCATGATCGAAGGGAATTGAAATGTATGGTCTGGGAAACTGGCTTGAAGTTGCAGAGCATGTTGGTACCAAGTCTAAGTTACAGTGTATTGATCATTACACAACAGCATACATGAACTCACCTTGTTATCCCCTACCGGTAACTATTTTTCTGTACCCTTTTATAAATCCAATAAATGAGTTGACATTTCTTAATTTAATCCTACCTCATGGTTGTAGGATATGTCTCATGTTAATGGCAAGAACAGGAAGGAGCTTCTAGCTATGGCTAAAGTGCAGGGTGAAAGTAAAAAAGGTGAGTCATGATGGTTTGTTTTTTTGGTGATGGAAACAGTTGTACATTTGTTAATCATTTGAAGACCTGGGAGATTTTGCTTACTACACAATTCTTGTTTTTCGTTCATGCATGCAGAACTATTTTATGTTGGAAACCCTAATCCCTCAGGGTGGGTTTTGTATTGCATGTATATTAGAAAAAGAGTTACATGGGCTGGGCCAAGGTCCATAACACTTAAGACCGAGTACAATAAACAAACACAAGAATCTAACACCCCCACACTCGAAACTCTAGCTGTGGGAGATGTTGAGACTGGACCAAAACCCCAAGAACAGCGACGAGGGAAGACCCTTGTTGAAGCTGTCGGCGTGGCGGCCGGGGGGGGGGGGGGGTGCTGCCATGGGCCGGTCGACCGTGTCCACAGCAAAGACGGTTGGGGCCGCAGCGTTCGCGTCAGCGCTAGGGGAGGGGGCATTAGCAGCTGCAGGGCCCTGGGCCTGCACAACCAAGGCGGAAGAATGGCCGGGGAAAGGATGGGTGGCTTCCATGGCTGGTGGCCCGTGTGGCTTGAGGTGGGACGCCAGCTAGGAGCCTGGCGGCTAGGGGAGAGAAGGAGAGGAAAGAAACTGGCTCTGATACCATGTTGAAAACCCTAACCCCTTAGGGTGGCTGAGTATTGCATATATTAGTGTTAGATAACTGTGTACCTATCTTCAATGTAATGGGCCTTGGCTCAGCCGACTGTGTACTTATCCCTAATGTAATGGGCCTTGGCCCAGCCCATGTACTGTCACTATATACTAATATACAGCCCCAACCCAGTTAGGGTTAGGGTTTTCTGTCCTAGATGGTATCAAGCCTCTCTCTTCTTCCGTCCTTCCCTCCCTCTCTCCTTTAGATCCTGCAGCCACCACATGGCTGGCCAGGCTCCACGCTGGTTGGTGCCTGTGGCCTCTGGCTACTCTGCGGCGCCCGACCTCCAGCCCCCACCTCCCTTCTCTGCTCCTCCCTTCCCCACTCCGATTGCACGCCCACCCTCAGCTCCTGCTGGCAGTGCTGCAGCCGCCTCCTGCCGGCAGCCCCCTTCCCCTAGCCCTACGCACACCGGCCACCTCGGGCCCCGTTGCTGCCAACCTTCCCTCGGGCGGCTCAGTCCCGCTCGCCCCGGCCACCAATGACATGCACAGATATGAGCGTGCTTTTTACCCAGTCCCTTCAACTGTAGCTGCAGCATCATTGTCAGTATGGACAAAGCATAAAACTTGATTAAACTAGAAGGAACTAGGTTTCATTGTAAATAAGAAAGACACCCAAATTCTAGTTAGTTGAAGTCTACAATTCTAGGTCCACATTGAACAGAGATGAACACGGGGATCTGCACGAATGCACGACCTTGTATTCAGATAAAAATATCAAATGGTACTCCTGCTGTAAGTTTTTTATGTCTGTAGTTTGGTTATGACTCCAATTGTGGGAATGCTAGGTACTTTCTAGTTTCTACTGCTACCCTGTACTATTCAATTACGAAAAGAAGAATGATAACAATCAGCGGATATCTGTAAAGATGGCATCTTACTATATTGGGTTCTTTTGATATCTCATCTTCTTTGCTCATATATAGGGACTTCACTGTTTCCTGATATCTTACTATATTGGGTTCTTTTGATACCTCATCTTTTTTTGTTCATATATACAGGGACTTCACTGTTGCCTGGAGAGCTGACTCCTAAGGCTGAATCTCCATTTTCTCCCTCCAGGGTCAAGTATGCCATTATTTATCTGAACATCTATGAATATGCCCCTAGGATTCAATGAGGCTTTTTACCAGCTGCTTATCTTGCATAGGGTGGAAGATGCACTTGGAGAAGGTCTAGCAGGTCGATCACCTTCGCACATAGCTGTTGGTATGTATTGGTAATGAATTAATTAACTAGCCCAACCCAATCCTGAAACAGTGCGTCGTTGGTCTACGATGCTGTCATGTATTCATATTGTGCTAATTCTCCGTTACCTGCTGCAGGTGCAAATAAAAAAGCTTCAAATGTGGGACATATTAAAGATGGGTCTAATGTATCAAAAGTTGAAGGTACAATCATCGATGAAAGCATCTCTATTATTTTCAAGTTTTTATATCATTATATGTTCATTCAGCAACCAGACTCGGCCAGATTCTTATAATGTTTTTTTAAATTCAGAGACATGATTTATGAAGAATGTCACATTCTTAACTCTTAAGAACAGAATACTCAAAAATATTGGCAGTGCTTTGTCTTTTTTTTGTGTAATTAGAGTTCTTTCTATTGGAAATGTATAAGAAATGAAATGATGATAAGTCTCACATTATTGCATGGTATGAAATGGAGTAATACGTATATCCCTTTCGTTTACTTCAAAGCCGCATTACTACATAAATAAAATAATGAACCTTGACATATTTAATTTGCATGTGGCAGATGGTCATGTCGATAGAAGTGTTGGTGTGAAGAAGCCCAGATATTCTGCAGATGAAGGCCCTTCGTTGACTGAACTGAGTGGATACAATGCAAAGAGACACGAGTTTGACCCAGAGTATGATAATGATGCCGAACAAGCGCTTGCTGAGATGGAATTTAAAGAAACTGATTCAGAAACTGATCGTGAACTGAAACTCCGTGTGCTGCGTATTTATCTGTCCAGGTTTGTTAGGAGTGAAACAATTTTTTTGTTCATAGCAACTTTACTGGATTGATTCTACTATTTTGTCCTATGTTCATGTCATTTGTCTCTATAGTTTGTATTTAGGTATTTTTACTGTTAGATCTTAGAAAATGGGAACGGGGAACGTGGGAACAATCTCGTTCCCGTAGTGTTAAAACCTAGTTATAGTATCGTACTGTGTACCATGTTCCCGTTCCTCGATCCCATCGATCCGGGAACCTGGTTACTAAGTGTTAGTTGTGAAATTTATGTTAACAATGTTTTGGTTGCGAGTAACAGTGTGAGTAAGCATGTTTATATGTTGATTTCGTTTATTAGTATAATAAATAATGTGTAATAGTGCAAAGCAACTGTTTTATTTGCAGGCTTGATGAAAGAAAAAGGAGAAAAGAGTTCATATTGGAAAGGAATTTATTGTTTCCTAATCCCTTGGAGAAGGATCTTACAAATGAAGACAGGGAAGTTTACCATCGGTATAAGGTCTTCATGCGTTTTCTTTCCAAGGAGGAACATGAAGCCCTTGTTAGGAGTGTCATTGAAGAGCGAAAAATTCGGAGGAGAATTCAAGAACTCCAGGTATTATGTTTGTTCATTCGCTTTCGCTCGTACAGAATCAACTATGTTAATGTGTTCTAATAGAAAACATACCCATGCATTGCAATGAAACATTTAGCTTATTACGTGATTACCTGGACGATTTGTGGCTCGGAGATTTATTCACCGATCGTCTTATGCATTTCATTTTGTTTAAGAATCATACTCCCTACCATGCCTTCCGTAGTTTGTTATGTAGCTGCCCTAACTTGTACGTGCACCGGAGAGTGACAGACTATGGAAATGCTTCGTAAACCAATTCATTTCGGAATTGGACTCCACTGTGCTTGGATACTCTACTCTAACTCATACAGATCAGGAGAAAATTAGGCCCATTGGATCTCCACCGGACAATTGCGAAGGACAAATAATCTTCTGATGTTCAATATTATTTAGGGTATTGATTATATAATGATTAAATATGGAGTTCTGCGCATGAAAATCTGCTACAAATATTCGTTCCATGGATCAACACTTGTATATGCGTTTGTTCTACATGAAGCTAAGAAAGTTATTGTAGATAACTTACAAGGAACAAATATATTACATATAATGATCTTCTGAGAATCAATCCTTTTATATTCATTGTTGTCTTTCTGTTTTGTTCCTACACTAGTAGAAAATAAGTCTTTAGTCCCGGTTGGGAAGGGAATTTGGTTTCTGCATAAGCTCCTAGAAGCATCAATATATTCTGGTGGGAAAATAGAAATGTCATTGTTTAGGCCATCTTCAGTACATCCCCTATCTCATCTCCTATCTCATCCCCTATTTCAAACTTCGCTCTGCAAATAGTGTCATCTACAGTTCCACATCCCCTATTTTACACGATCCATCGAAGACAGCCTTACTTATAATGTGTTGAATCTCAGGAATGTCGTTCTGCTGGATGCCGCACACTTGCTGAAGCAAAGATACACATAGAGCAAAAGAGGAAAAAAGAATACGAGCTGAATGCCCAAAAAGCTAAGGAAAGTAACCACCTTATTGCAAATACTAAATTGGTGCAGAAGATGAATCGACCTATGAAGATTGAGTCTGATGGGAATTTGGATCCAAAGAAAGGTGGTGTTGGCTTAGATTCTCCTAAAACTACAGGACTTACAAGTGTTAAGCAGTGGGATGACTGGGATATAGTTGGTCTTCCTGGGGCGGAGCTATTAAGTGCTAGCGTAAGTGCATTTCAAATCCAAGAACCCTGTCTGGTGACTGGTGATCCCATTTGGGCATATTAGTATTGTGACCTTGTTCATACCTTCTATGTTTGTTACAGTAAGGCATGACCATCTTTTTTTTTTTTTTAATTTCAGGAAAAGCTTCTATGTTGCCAGAACAGACTGCTACCCAGTCATTACCTGAGAATGCAGGAGGTGCTGATGCAGGAGATATTCAAGGGTAGTGTCCTAAAGAAGGAAGACGCACACGTCTTGTTTAAGGTTGATCCTACCAAAGTAGATAGTGTTTATGATATGGTAACAAAAAAGCTGGGCAACCATGTGGAGTTGCCTACGGTCTAGCTTATGCCTTTGGGCTTGCCTGCTGTGACATGCCGAAGAAAACAAGTCTTGGTTTCGCCCCTTGCAGCGTGTCTGAACCATAGCTGAAGGTGGAACTGTACTAGATCAAATCGGCCATAGTTAACTGAAATTCGTATCAGTTGTCAGAAGCACAATAAGGCATTCCAGCCAAGTTGTAAAATTATTGCCCTTAGCAGAATGTGTAGCGTGAGTTGTCATTTCCTTTCTGCCATTGTTGTGCACTGTTTCAGCTGTGGTAGTGCCTTGTAGTAGGTATAGGTGCCTGAGTTTATATGTATCATCGTGTATGTACCATTGGGAGCTCAATTATATGCCATTGTACCAACCCCAGACATTGATTATTACAATTCATCTAGCAGCCAGATTCTTGTCTCTAATGGAATGCATGGCGTCAATATATTTTTTTTTCTGTTGGTTTGGTTGATGAGCAGAACCTCGAACTGTTCTTGGGTGTACCTGCCACTTGTTCTGACTTTGCAGCTAACATACAGGGACGCTTCTCCTGAAATTGTATATCAGTCAAGGACGCATCTCATCATAAAACTAGCTTGGCTGCCAATCCTAGCACTTTTAGGGTTCTTCTAGAATGGTTCCAGGCTTCCAGCCTCCAGCTCTGTTTCTGAAACGGCTCCGGCTCTTTTCGGTAGTAATTTTTTCCCGACTCACCGATCCGTTAGGAGATTAAATTATCTTCTATTTAATTTTGATTAGAAAGCGATTTAATCTTCTCTAATTCCTTCAATCTCTCTAACCGAACAAGCCCCTCATGGATCTATCTATTTTTCTAGTCACCAAATTAGTCTTTAATCATCACCAAATTAGTCTTTAATCACCAGAAATATTAGAGAGAATATAAGTTTCCAAACTAGTCTTAGGGGCCGTTCGGTTGTACCGGAATAAGCCAGGATTTATTCCAGCTCATCAAAATCTATATAAATTAGAGAAGTAATCTGGCTAGGAATTAATCCGGGTGCTCCAATTCCAAACAACCGAACATGACTTTAATGGTAAAGGACACTGTTCCATTATAGTTAGCGGGTGTTTAATTTCTAGAGACTAATTTTTAGTTTTTCTATTTTATTTTATTTTAGTTCTTAAATTATTAATATAAGGACTGAAACATGTATTATCTCTATTCTAGTATGTGTGTTTATTAATTTAGGAACTAAAAAGAATAAAATGGAGGGAATACCTTAAAGACCCTTTAGAATGCATGATTTTTATAAGAAGCATGTAATTTTGAAAAAAAATACAGGAAATAAAATTATATCATATTGTAGTGTTGGTGTTGGACATGCTTTGTAAAAAAATATTCGTGTTAGTATTCTTGTTAGCCCATCCACCTCACACGAAAGGACATGTAGGGCGGGTGTGTGTGATCGGTGGCGTGGCAGGCATGGAGGACTGACGGCGATGCGTGAATGCGTGATGCTGATGCTTGGCGCGGAAGCATGTGAGGGATCCATGGGGTAGTTGACATGTGCGGAGCGCACAGGAGGCAGCGAGCGACCTTGTTGGCCGTGCACAGCGCACCCAGGCCAGTTTCCGCCGCGAAATATACAAAAGCCCCGGGCCCCGGCAGCCGCGGCGCGTCGAAGTGATGACCCCTCGTTCCATCCGTCCTCACTGAGCGGCAGCAAAGCACGCCGTGCCATTCCCATCACTAAGCGCTTGCGCGCGGCGGAGAAACCCAAGCGAAGCCCCGCAAGAGCGAGGCGAGGGAGAGTGGGGCGAGTGGGTGAGCCGCTGGCTAGCGGGATGGCGTCGCCGGGGGTGGTGGCCGCGGCGCTGCTGGTGGCGGTCCTGGCGGCATTCTGTGGCACGGATCCGCTGCGGATGGGCAGCATGGCGGGCTTCCCGGGGTTCGAGGCGCACTTCGTCGACCTCCCCGATCCCGCCGAGATGCCGCCGCACGCGGACGAGCGGGAGCGGCTCCGCGGGGCCGAGGTGCGGTTCCGCGGCGATGTGCAGGGTCCCGAGAGTGTCGCCTTCGACCCTCAGGGTCGCGGCCCGTACACGGGCGTCGCCGACGGCCGGGTCGTCTTCTGGGACGGCGAGCGGTGGGTCCCCTTCGCGACTGCCTCCCCGCGCTGGACGCAGGAGCTCTGCGGCGGGCCTAAAGCCTCGCCGGTGGAGTACCTCCCCAACGAGCACATCTGCGGCCGCCCGCTCGGGCTCCGCTTCGATAAGAAGACCGGGGACCTGTACATCGCCGACGCCTACTTCGGATTGCTTAAGGTCGGTCCCGAAGGCGGGCTGGCCACGCCGCTCGCAACGGAGGCCGAGGGCGTGCGCCTCAACTTCACCAACGACCTCGATCTCGACGACGAGGGCAATGTGTACTTCACGGACTCCAGCATCCACTACCAGAGACGGTCTGTGATGACATGCCCTCGCTCTCTTCCCTCTGCTTTGCGTGCTTGGATGGATGCTCACTTGAAACTTGATTCCTACTGACCACGGGGTAGGTGATCGGGAACATCACGAATCCACGATCCTGACATTAGGTTGGAACTTGGAAGGTCGTCTGCTTGGATTACTTTACTTTGTTTACCTTCACTCATCCTAATTGAAGTGTCAGCAAACATTATTTATATGCTACAAACGATACTCACCTCACACGTGTATTTGTTTTATAAAAAAATAGGCATTATGCTATGATCTGTCAGATCTCTTCAGCACATCATGTTTCACATCAGGGGTACAGTCACATACTTTCCTAATGAATAAACTGAAGATGGAGAATATAAAAACCCAAAATGGACCAATTCTTTCTTTGAGGGCTACAGTCCTACTCTTTTTTTAACAAACCAGGCGGGAGAGCTGCCGATTATAGTAATAAAAAGAAGCGGTCCGGACCGGACTAAACAACAAACAACAGACGGTTGGATTGTGACATCAACGCGCCGACACCATACAACTCAACTCGCCGGTTGGATTGAGAAATCAACACGGCACCACACTCACCGCCGACACAGTGTCCAAACAACACAAGCAGCGGCAACCCCACACGAGAGCACGCAAAACTGCTAAGGGTCATCGTTGTCAAGCAAGGATGCAGAGCATCCAGCAACTCCGACTTCCCAAAGCAGCCGACATGCGAAACAAACGAAAAGCAGACATACAGCCCGAAGCGAAAGGTCTCGATAGGTCATCGTTGTCGGGCTCAAGGCACAGAGCAGCTCCGACTTCCAATCTTGACCCTCCGCCCTGCCTCCGGAATTTGCCTAACCTTCGAAACAAACTGGACCACAAAGAAGGGAGGTTCGTCTCATGTTATCGTTGCCGAGGCACATCCCCTGACGTAGCAGCTCCGACTTCACGATGCAAAACCCCACCTCCACCCGCATACCAGGCGCCGAGAAGCGAAGCAACAGCCGAAGGCAAAGCCGTGGCCGAGGCGTACTTCAGAAGTGACGCCTTCAGGAATGGAGTAACGTCACCGTGACGCCACCGTCGCCTGTCCGCGATGGACCGGGCTTTCACCCAAGGAAGATAGCACTGGGGATGCGACGCCCTTAGGAGGGGAAGCGGCGCCCATGGGCGTCACCGTCGCCGAGACTTTCGCCCAAGAGCCCCCAGCACAGTGTCTGGCCGAAACCTCGAGACACCGCAAGCTGCCTCCGTCGTTGCCGCTGCCCCGCCGTCCCGCACAGAGATGAAGATTATTGGGGCCGCCGCCACAACCACCATCTAGCGCTAGCCCGAGCCACTAGCCGACGTTGTCGCGGATGAGTGGAGGTCCCGCCTCCGCCATTCAGGCCGACTGCGCAGGCCTGCCGACGCACCAACGCCGAACACCACTCTGGCACATGCGCTGGTCCGGGACCAACCTGCCGGCGCCTCCGATGGTTGGCACGCGGAGGCCGCCAACCTCGCGCGCACCAGATTCCAGCCCTCCGCGCGCGGCGCCGCTCCCTGCCCTGGGGGCGACAGACAGCATCGTCTCCGCGCCTGCGACCCACTGCCGGCCACATGCCCCCTTGCTGCGCGGGCACCCAGCCAGGACCCGCATCCCCCGGATGTGCCATACAAACGCCTCGCTCTTTGCCGCCAGGATGCCGCCGAGGCCCTGGCCAGCCCAGCCGCGCTGGCGAAGGGTCGCCGTCCCACACGCGCCGTTGCCACCTCCTGGTAACCCGACTAGATCCGGGCAGACGCGACCAAACCAAAGCAAAATCGCCCCGCCGCCACCTTCCTTGGGGCCACGCGGACATCCGGCGGCGCTCTCCGGTGACGGCGAGGTGGGATGGAGTGGAGGGAGGGGCCGGTGGCGGCTAGGGTTTCGGCCGCCCGTGTCGCCCGGGAGGAGGCGACCGAGCGGCTTATGTGGAGGAGTAACCTTCTTTTTCCAAGGGAGGAGGCAACCGTGTCGCCCGGGAGGAGTCCTACTCTTTTACTAGTTCTAGTGTCATACAAGGTTCTCCAACCATTCTACTTCATTGTATAGCACCTGGTTTAGTGACTATTATGACTTAGACTGTTATATTGGGAAAACTTATGGGGTGTTTGAATGCACTAGAGATAATAGTTAGTTGGCTAAAAATTTGCTAGTAGAATTAGCTAGCTAACAAATAACTAGCTAACTAGTAGCTAATTTACTAAAAATAGCTAATAGCTGAAATATTAGCTAGGGTGTTTGGATGTCTCTAGCTAATTTTAGTCACTAACTATTAGCTCTAGTGCATTCAAACACCCCTTTAGGTGCGTTTGGTTGTCATGACAGAACGAAATGAAATATGACGATCGTTTAAATAAAATTGTTTGGTTCAGGGGTTGGGTCCCAGTGTTGCCCTCAGCCCTCCCTTAAAATTGGAGGGACGAGAGAGAACGCGAGGGGACGTCCCTTTCCCAGCTGCCCCGCAACCAAACGCGTCCTTAATGTCTCCTCAATTTGCAAACAAGTTTGCTGGATCCAAGACACCTTGGATCTTCCATGACCTTATCAGTAATCATTCATTTTCAGGAATTTCATGCAGTTAGTTTTCTCGGGGGATCCCTCTGGGAGACTTCTGAAATATAACCCACAGACAAAGGAAACGACAGTACTGCATCGCAACCTCCAATTTCCCAACGGTGTGTCCATGAGCAAGGATGGCTCATTCTTTGTTTTCTGCGAAGGATCGCGTGGCAGGTGTGCATTATCTTTCTTACACTTGATTTAAGCTTTCTTATTTCAGCTCTATGATATCAGGCACTCAATATTTGTGTTCTTCGGAGACAGGTTGAGCAGATACTGGTTGAAAGGCGAGAAGGCAGGCACTGTGGATCTTTTCGCTATCTTGCCTGGCTTCCCAGACAATGTGAGAACGAATGAGAAGGGCGAGTTCTGGGTGGCAATCCACTGCCGCCGAAGTCTGTACGCCCGGCTTATGAGCCGCCATGTCAAGCTGAGGAAGTTTTTGCTCAGCCTCCCGATCCCCGCCAAGTACCACTACCTGATGCAGATCGGTGGCAGGCTCCACGCGGTCATCATCAAGTACAGCCCAGAGGGCCAGGTGCTTGACATCTTGGAGGACACCAAGGGCGAGGTGGTGAGAGCCGTCAGCGAAGTGGAGGAGAAAGACGGGAAGCTCTGGATAGGGTCTGTCCTGATGCCGTTCATCGCTGTCTTTGACCTCGCGAAGGCGTCTTAGCCGCCTCAAGTTTGATTGGAAACATTGTTGCTTTAAGACATGGAGTCCATGGTTACCGCTGCACGCTTCTCTGAGAGGATCAGTGATCCCAATAATTTGGTTCTGGTGCAACCTGGAGCTGTATATAATGCTCCAGCTTCTTTTAGTAGCAAATGTAAGTTGCTGACATGTTCTTTAGATTGTCACTAGAACTAGAACTATGAACGAACAGCTCGTGCTTCCGAGTCCAGATTTACCAGATGTGCTTCTTGAGTTTGATCCGTTTTTATTTTTATTTGGGCAACAAATGAAAGTTTTCAATTTTTATTTCGCCAACAAAAGAAGGTTTCGATTTTTATTTGGCCAACAAACGAAGTTTTTACAGAGCGAGAGTGTAGGCCACGTTCTAAGGGTTAGCTGAAAATAGTTCGATGACAAGTGTTTAAAGGAGCTCTCACATTACATAGCCATAAAAATAGAGGATTAATTGTATACTGCTCATTTTTTATAAAACTAGACGGCTAGTTTATTTTGATGACATGGAATGGCATGAAAATAAACTAGCTAGTTTCTTTTTTTAAAAAAAATTGAGTGCCATGCTTCTAACTAACCCAAAAAAATGGAAGTAGGATAAATAGAGAGAGAAAATGACATTTAAGCTAAGGACCTGAGCGTTGAAGTTTGTAGGAAATTGGTACAAATATACGGAGTTAGAGACGAACGAGAGAGAAATTATAGTTAAACAAATAACACAAATTCAAAATTTGTTTAAAAAAAACTAATGATCACAAAAAGATACCTACTATTACCTATGACGGTCACATGTAGAGATTGCAATGGAGATCCAATCCTCAATTCTCCGCTCGGAATTTCTCCATTATGGCATGTTTAGAAGCAAGTGTAATATAGGGGTTGAGGGGCCAAAATCTCTTATTATTTAATTCTAAATAGTAAAGGGTTTTGGTTCTCTCAATCCCTTTAGTCCCAAACAAATAGGGGAAAACTCTTCCCCACGGGAAGATAAATGGGGGAAAACTCTTCTTCCGACAGGTAAACGGGAATGGTGACGGAGAAGCATTCTCTATCCCTATTTTCCGCGGGGACCTGTTAAACTTATATGTGTCAACATTTTTGTGTACTAGTTAATGATAGAAATAAACAATTACCTTATCAAGAGATCTCGTTTTGCACAAATATGTTCATTTTAATGTACATATCATGATTTATTACATCTGACGATGTATATAAGTGACAATGTTTTGCATTAATAACAAATGACGCATGTCCTTGTTATAATTTAAGTGGGGACGGGGATCCCCGTTGAGGATTTATCCCCGCAGGGAACGGAGATGGAGAAGAAATGCCCCCACAAGCGTCCGTGGGGATCCTCGCGGGAAAAATTTTCATCGCATGATCAGGGATGGAGAGCTATTCCCGGCGAAAAATTCTCCACTGCCATCCCTAGTCATCTGCTAGTTAGCCTCTATCTAGATCATTATTTGTTAATAATTAGTTGCATAATAACTTATAGTTAATTATTAATTGTTGATAGTTGACTTGGTCATGTTTAAATACACTAAAACTAATAGTTAGTTGGTTAAAAAATTGTTGGTGGAATTAACTGACTAACTATTAGCTGATTTTAGCTGGGTTGAACCAGCTAATAACTAATAGGTAGTTGAAGGTTCAAGTAATAGTTAGCTGAATTATTTGACTATTTATTTACCTTTTCATAAAGATTATACTTTATATATAGTATCTCACTCCAACAGACTGTCTATTTAATTTGGCTATTTAGGTGGCTAGCCAAATTTGACTAGTGAGAGAGCCAATTTGGAGAGTCGGATAGCTAGTCTGTTGGAGAGTTATTTTAATATTGAGTATTCAAATTTTGGTTTGACGAGTTATTTAGCTAGTCTCTTGAAGATGCTCTTAGCTGAGGGCGTTTAGATGTCTCCAGCTAAAAGCAGCTAATAATTGAATTATTAGTTAGGTTCTTTGGATATCTCCGGCTAATTGTAGCAGCTAACTATTAGCTTTAGGCTCTAGTTGAATGCACCAGAGTTAATAGTTAACTGACTAAAAAGTTACTATATAGAATTAGCTAGCTAATAATTGTTGGCTAACTATTAACTGATTTATTAAACGTAGCTAATAGCTGAATTATTAGTTAATCTGTTGGATGTCTGCAGCTAACTATTAGCTTTAGTAAATTCAAACAGGCCCTAGTGCAATTAAATAGGACTACATTAAGATAGTTGTTAGTTTGAGATTATCTAACAATTTGCTGAATCCATTCAGATTCAAATGAGCTAATGTTTAGCTTTATGGAACAAAATAGAGCATTACAACCAGTTTGCATTGTTAACAATTAAAATATCACGACTAATGTTAATTATTATTAGTTAATTTGATCTAATTAGTAAAGGTATTTATTAGTTTATTATTTTACTAACAATTAGCTAAACTATTAACTTGACCTCATTGGATCTAAGGAGATAATTGTAGACGTATGTCAACTATTAGATTATCTGCAACAGGTCATGTAAAATTGAAAATTGAATTGTAGATTACACTAATTGTTAAGTGAAGTTTGAAATATAAGATAAGATAAAGAATGAGTAAAGATAGCTATCGAAGGCCGCCTTAGCTTTTGGTCAAATAGTATTTCCTCTATAAGCGAAGGTGTCATGGAGGGATCCTCTGCAACGGCGCCGATCGAATGAAGGAGTCCGCCGGTAGAGGTTATAATAGGTTATGATCTAAATGTTATTTTAACAAATTAGAATTTTTAATTAATTTTAGTCTAAAAATAAATAGAAATGAACTCGATCTGGATTTAGCTCGTGCACACACGCAAAAGCACGCAGTGACGCAGGAGAAAAAAAGCACTGCGTCATGAACAGTGTTCTATTTGTTCATTTGTTATCGATCGGCCTCTCAATCAATCAATAATACTAAATAGGAGTACATCGTTTGGACAGAAGCTTGAGGTTTCAGCATTTCCTGCTCCAGTTACACAAAAAAGATTAGGAGAGAGATGAAAAACCTAAGCACAATCACTGACCCCTTTCGCTTCTCCATCCCAAGCTGCAGCTGCTGGCGTGGTCCATGCTCGAGACAATGGCGTAGCAGTACAATGATGCAACCCGCACGTGCCAGTTTCGCACGTGTCCATTCAGAATAAGTGCACTTGCACGATGCCGAAGGCTGCTGCTCCTTTTGCCATGCATGCTGCGCTGACTGGCAGTTGGAGGAGACTCCAAGAACAGATGGAGTAATCGTGGGTAGTTTAGTAGCGACCGAGTGCTCACTATTTACGCCAGAACGCGCATCTATTGGTAGCGCCTGGACGAGGAGCTGGAGTTGGAGGAGACGCTGCGCCAGAAGCCGGCGCCGTAGAAGTGCGAGCTCATGATCTCGCGCTCCAGCTCCGCCGCCGCCGCCGACTCCACCTCGCCGCGCGCCTCCTCGTCGATGTCTAGCGTCGCCGCTCCGATCATCGCCTTGCCGCTGCTTCCCGAAGGCGACGCGGGCGCCGGCCTCTTCCGGTTGGCTCCGGCACCTCCGTGGCCGCGGCGGCGCCGGCGCCTCCTCCTCACCCGCCGCATGACGCCCGCGGGGAGCCGGACGGTGACGAGCAGCAGCACGTCGAGCAGCGCCAGCGGGCAGCAGCAGCACACCGCCGCGCAGTTCGCCGCCGCCTGCCCCGCGCCCTCCCCGCACCCCGGCTGGGGCTCATGCTCGTCCTCGCCGTCGCCGTCGCCGTCGCCGTGCCAGTGCTCGCGCATGCGCCCCGCTCCCCTTCCCGATCGCGAGCCCGCCGCCGATTCTTTCCTGGAGCCCTTGGCGCTCCCCGCACAGGTTGCCGCCGGCTGCGTGCGTCAACACCCAGCCAAGATTTCTTTTAAAAGGAAGATACCCTGCTTTGTGCTCTCGGACGGAGTGGTATTTAGAGAGGGAGGTGTGTATTGGTTGGTGGAGGTGGAGCAGGGAGAGAGAGAGGGGGAGGGAGAGGACGAGGATAGAGGCGGCGATGGCGTGCGTGGCGTCGGCTTCCTTTTCTTTCTCGCGGTCGCGGCTGCTCCGCGCCTCCCCGCCGGGAAAGAGAGGGGAAAAAAAATCAATCCCCAATTTTCCTCCGCCCGTGACGTATTTATCGCTCCCGTTCGCCGGATGGTGACCGCAAGACTGCAAAACACACGAAACATTTATGCACAAATTTGTCAAGACGCGGCGGGTTTTGTGACGTGGGAACGCGGGCGACGCCACGCGGGACGCGATGGAGACAGCCGAAGGAGCCGTCGCGTGCCCACCGCGGACGGGTGGAGTCCGAGTCGGCCGCGCGCTGGCTCCGGCTCAGCACGAGCGCACGCGGCCTGGTGATTCTGATGATGGACGACGTCGAATCGCGAATCTGACGGTGACGGCCGCACGCTTTGCCGCTAAGCGCTCGTTGTTCGGAAGTTGGTATCCGTCTTGTTTCGTGCGTGGTTTACTAATTTTCATTGATTGGGTCAAACGGCGTTGGTTGTGGTCCACGGTGTAGAGCTGGGGAGGCTACAGGGTTGCGCCACTTGGTTGTCGCGCTTAAGATAATGGCAAATGCCAGCTGGACATCGCTGTTTGTTCTTCCTCTTCTTCGGCTGCTGACCATAGAGGCGTTTGGAGGAACGGGAGAAAGGACAAGGA
Source organism: Zea mays (assembly GCF_902167145.1). Taxonomy (NCBI): domain Eukaryota; kingdom Viridiplantae; phylum Streptophyta; class Magnoliopsida; order Poales; family Poaceae; genus Zea; species Zea mays. The sequence goes on along the minus strand of NC_050096.1, from coordinate 283,335,126 downwards.
TCAAAATAAGCAACGGGACAAGAGCCGATGAAGCTTCCAGAGGAGTCCATACTGCGCAAACAGAAAATCAGTCGAATGAAAAAACAACAGACCACAGAATCCAGGGGGTCCCCCTACAAACCTGGCACACCTGTTTACAGTACAGCAGCAGAACACGGAAACTCTTCAGCAGGTAAAATTCAAGATCAGCCCGAAAATTTCTACAAGAAACTGGAGTGCAGCATTTGTGCACTTATAGCATAAATAAAATAAGACACCTGGCTCAGATTAAGTTGTGATACAAGTCCACCCACTGGTTGCTAGTTGCTACCAGTCTCTGGAGAGTTACAGAAGCAAAAGGTCAAGCCTAAGTCGGATCAGTTTCTCCGCTCCATCTTGAAGTGTACACCAGAGGAGAAATCGGATCCGGAACAGTGGCTTGCAGGACCTGTTGTTTTGACTCGAAGCAAGACCACCAGAAGAAGGTAGCTGATCCACGGAAAAAAGAATCAGCAGATTCGGCTTCAGATAGCTTCCAACTAATGAAGCAAATTCCGCAGCTTCCCATCTCTGATGTCTTGCTACTACGTACTAAGGATCTGAACAGCAGAAGCCAAGACAGACTAGCCTGTCACTCGTCGCATCTTTATAAGGGACCTGAAACTAGCTGCGCAGGTTCATGAATTAGCTTGGTTGTCGAGAATCAAAAGCTGCTTAGCTTCATCGACATGAATCCGGACGGCCTCAAGGTCTGCTGCCACCTTTTCACCAACGGGCAGCGTGGGTTCATCCAGACTGCAAGCGGTTAGGCTTCTTCTATCTTGCAGAAGCTCACCCAGCTCCCGGATCGCTTGGTTCAGCTTCGACTGAAGTTTATCCATGTCCCTGGCTTGATACTGCAAGGACTCACTGCACACCTTGATCTCTTCCTCCTTCAAGTTGACTTGGAAAACACAGTCTTGGTAATCGACCAGCAATGCCTCCAGATCCTTTGCGCTACCCTCCCAAATCTCTGCTAAAGTGTTGTCACGGACAAACTTCTCAATGTCAGTTTCCAGTATGGAGATGCAGGAATCCTCTATTTCTGCTTCAAGGACTCCAATCTCACGATCAATATAATCACACTCATTCATGCTTCTTATTTCCTTATGTACCATGGAGCGCTGTTCGCGGGCCTTCTGTAGTTCACACAGAAGCTTCATCCGATCCTCCTCAGATTTCAGCAGGTCGGTTGCCTTGCCATAGTTCTTGGGTTTATGCATTAGTGTAGTGGAAGTATCCAGGTTATCAATAGCAAACAGGACCTTTTCTTCCTCCTTTCTTTGAGCTTCATGAGCGCGAAGTTTCGCTTTAAGGCCATCAATTTTGCTTTTCAACTCAGTTTCAGATTCACGTGCTCTCGTTCTTGCAGCAGATAGTTCAATTTTGCGAGTTTGGAGATGATTCAACTGTTCTTTCTTCTGATTCATTGATCCAAAGCTGGCATCAAACTTGGACTCCGCAAGACTTTTGGTCTTCAAAACCAAGTTCCAACATGATGCTGCAGGCAAGAAATACTTGCCTTCAAAAGCATTTTTCTTCTTCTGTGATTCTGATAGCACAGACTTCAGGAAAGTGATTTCTTCCTGACCACGCTGCGCACCTAGACGCTGAAGCTCAATTCTTGCAGAAAGTTCTTCGGCCTTACCACTAGCTATTTCGAGTGCCTTAAAATATTTTACTGCATCCTGAGCAGACACAACCTTATCTTGGACAAGCTCCAACTTACTCCGAACAATCTGCAGCACTTCTTTCAAAGCTGCAATTGTGGAGTCATGAATATGTTTCACTTCAGGATTCTCAGCTGCTTCACTCATTTCGACATCTTTCTCGTCCAACTGAATATGTTTTACAGCTTCAGAGTCGCTTTGCTCTAAAATTTTCCGTTTGAATTCATCTCTTTCCTGCATAGCTTTCTCATACAACCCCATAAGTCTATCATTTTCCTCATGCATCTCCTCCAGCTGAAGACGCAATTCAACAGATGTAACTCTTGAGAAATTGTCCTCATTGGTGCATTTTTCGTCTACTATCTTAGACTCCTGTGCCACACTAGATGAGTTATGTGCATGGAAATCTGATGTGGCTGCTGGTTGGGCATTCAACAGATCATCTACAGGGTTTCCATCTTGATTTGCCTCAACATTGACAACAGTGTGTTCATAGAGCTCAACCAATCTCTTGTTATCCTCAATCAAAACCTTAAGCTGCAGCCTCAATTCTTCATTCTCTTTGGCCAAACCGATAGCAGTTTCATGAGCTTCTGCCTCCCGTTGACTCGCAGAAGCTATTGCATCAACCAAAGTCTTAAGTTCCATCTGAGCGTCAGACAAGTTATGTAAATCTGCTTCTCCTTGCTCCTGGAGCTGGGCAGCCTTGAACTCTTTATATGTGTTGTTGTGTTTCTTTGTAAGCTCCAACTCTGTGGTCAACTCATTGACATGCCTGCACATTATTTCATATATCAGGCAATGATATCAGAACAGTAGTAGATAGCATGGAAACCAAATATCCATACAGGCATAAGCATGATTATAATGCCTCGAGAAACTGGGAGCAAACATGAGGTGGAATTCATAGGGAACAATCAACAATATTGTCAATGTGGAGAAGTGAAACCAAATGATTTGATAAATGATCTACTCATCGGGATTTTTCAAGCATTATGAACACTCGTTCACATTACCACACAAGCTTTGAACCAAAAGATAGATGCTATAGCCAGTAATGTGGCATATCAGTGAATCAAAGGTAGCATAGCAGAAAGGAGACAAAACTTGAAAATAAGAGCCACATGGGTTTCAGAATTTCAATTGTCCTGTTTTGTGTGACATACAAGGACTAAAAACACTATTCCCCCTCCTAGTGTTTTTAAAGCGTAAGGTGAGGCGAAGCGAGGCGTTGGACCGCCGCCTGGACACCTAGGCGAGCAAGGCGGGCAAGGCGCCTTGGATTTCTGGGTGTTGGGCCACCGCCTCGACGCCTTAAAAACCCTGCCGCCTCCATTAAATCTAGGACATTTTAGGATTTTAGACAATCGAACTCTTATAATCCTTCAATATATGAAAAGCCACATTGATCGACAACACATGGTTGATGTTACTATATTCATGATGAAAAATACTTTCATAATATATAGCATTTTCTATCTAATTAGAATAGTATAGGCCTCCTAGCCATTGTACCTCAGCCTGGATGCACTCGTTTCTCAAATTGGTGGTGTCAAAGTATAAAGAAAGTGGAGAAGAGTCTAAGAAAAGGTCTTAATTCCTTGATCATTTTGGTCGCTTGAGAGATTTGGAAGCACCGTAATGCTTGTGTTTTTTAGGGGGTTGTGCCCTGCACCCAGCGAGTTCAGAGTGTTGTGATTGAGAAGGGCAGCGTTTGGTGCTTGGCTGGTGCATCAGCTCTGCAGGACCTCCTCCCGCGCCAGCTCCCTAGGGGACCCTAGCAGTTTGCCTGCTGGTGGTCGTTTTGGTCGGGTTGTTGCTATGTGTGTGTGGCGCGTTGTGTTAATGTCAGGGGGTCTCGGCCTAGGGGCCTTTGTATTAGGGGTTGACAAGTCTTGTCTCTCCTATGTTTTTTTTCGTCTTCTTAATATAATGACACGCAGCTCTCCTGCATTTGTTCAAAAAAAATTACAAGTCAAAATGTCATATTAGAAACCATGTCCATGTCCTAACCAACTTACCATTTGGAGTGACAGGGAATATTATTAGCCATCTCTAAAAACATAAATATCTCAATAGTCTATAGAAGAAGAAAACATATTGATTAATAGTAATAAACCTAGTAACAGCAAGCCGAGGCAGAACAAAATGTATACCTTTCAAGATTATCTTTTGCTTCAAGGCAGAATGTCATTTTTTTACGCAACGACTCAATTTCTCTCTCATTTTGAATAGCCTGCAGTACAAAATTATAAAGTAGTTACAGCCACAAATGAATAAACATACTTATATAAACAAAGGTATAATCAGAGTTGTATATGTCGCAGTTGTATGCTTTCACCAACCTGCAAACGAAGAAACTCATTTTCCTCATCGCCAGCTGACTCCCCAAATAATGAGAGACCCTGCATAAGTTTTTCATATATAAGGCAAGTTAAGCATGTATAGTTCCATGAAGTAAATACAACTGGATTTTTTACATATAAAGGGATTCACATCCTTCATTTTTTTCATATATTTATAAGCAAACCTTGTTAATAGGTTCCTTCTCATTCATAAGCTTCCAGTCAAGTGCCTCAAGCAGCTGCAAATCAAATTATTAAGTAAGCTCACAACTTCAATGAATCCAGATGAGTTTGCAATGCAATACCTTATCTTGTAAAACAATGATTTGCTCATGCATCATTTCTCGTTCACCTTCATCAACAAATGACTGCAACCTGTTATTTTTGAAGTAACAATAGAAGTCCATTAAAATTCCAACTAAACTCCGAGCGGATAAACAAGTAAAGACCAATAAGTTTATTTAGACAATAAAATATTCAAGAATCAGTTACTCCTTGCCATCAGTCACATACAAAAAATGAGCCGTAATCACGTAACAAAATATTCAACAAAATAAAAGTGACTGGTAAGGTTAACAGAACAATAAAAATAACTGAAATCCTAGAAACAGCTATTTCAGACAATGATATATTCAAGAATCAGTTATTCTTTGCCAGCAATCAAACTAGAAAAGATGAGTCCATATTCCATAAACATTTAAAGAGCATCATAATATAGACAGTAATACTCGGCCGGGGAGGGAAAGACCGCCCTCCCGGTATTATATTAAGAAGAGACCGAAACAATGGTCCCGGCCGAGAAAATCCCCGAACCCTGGCCCCCCATCACTAACAGACCGGCGTCAACTATCAACTCTGCAATGGCCCAACCGGAGGGTGGCGCACAGGACATCGTAACCCGAGAGCGCATGGGGCACAGCGAGGGGATTTTTTAACCAAGCCTGAAAATTCGCTCCCGAGGGGAATCGAACTCAGGACTTGGAGGTGCTACTCGGAAATCCTTAACCACTAGGCTAGAGGCCCTTTCGCTATAGACAGTAATACTAACCTTCGTAGCTCTTCCTTTAATTGTAGATTCTCCATTGCAAATTTTGTAATTTCTGGATTACGATCTAATTGACCCCGCAGGACCTCTAATTCCTTTACAAGGTTTTCCTTCTCTTGCAAAAGATGTGCTTCAGCAGATAACTTCCCTGAAGCAACCTGCTCCAATCTTTTGATCCGTTCTTCACGAAACTTAAGCCTCATCTTGAAACTTCTTACCTCTTCTGTCTTTTGAGCTACCTGCGTAGGAACAGAATATTAAAATCAGCAAACACATGGCTATCCATGTATATTTTTGCTTTAAGTGCTTTGAAGGTAGAGATGCAAAATCATGAAGAACTACAGACCAGCTGTTCAGCAGTCTGCTTTGCATCTATTACTGCCTTCAATTGTGCTTCCTTCTCTTGTTCCCTCCTAAAAGCAGCGACAAGGGCAGCATCACAATCGTTCCTCTGAACACAAGGTACCAACAAAATAGTGTAAGTAGACTGCAAGCACATCAAGTTCTGCAAGCAAGAAGAGCTTTGAATACCTGTGTAGCCCTTTTATCAAAAGTAAGTGGAGTGAACATGCCATGACCCTGATCCCATTTGAATGTGCTAGGGGACTCGCAGACAAACCCATGAGAGGCAATGCTTTCTGTTTTATCAGAACCCAATTGTCCTTGCAAACGGCTGATTACTTTCTGCAAAAGCAGGTAAGTTTAAGATGAATGATAATCTACACACTACAAATGTTAATCCAATAAGAATATTTAGGCAGTTGTCTCCAATATACAGTAAGTATCTGGTAAAGTATCAACTTATATATACCTTAAGGTTCTGGATCTGTAAACGCATGCTAAGAACATCACCAGAAGCATCCTCATTAATTATAGCCTACAAAAAGTAATAGTCAGCTGACGGCCGACGCTTGCACAAAAAAGGTGGTATTCTAAATGTGTGCAGGTTACTTACATTATTCCTTATATATTTAGCTCGTTGCGCGAATTTCAATGTGCTTAATGTCTCAGCAGCACAACTGGATAGAAAGCGAGAAATATCAAATGTGTAACTTTCAAAATGGAATGGAAGCTTCAAAATAAAAAGGGTAGTTGAATAGAACAATCATGATTAGGAGTCTACCAGCTGGATGGGCTTATGTTTGCAATTATGGTCGTTTTTGAATTTCCTCCAAGGGAATCCTGGAAAGCAGTGAAAGGCATACCAAATCTTTTATCAGCAAAGAGAATGTAAACTCACATCTAAAAATTTTGCAATCATATAATAGCTCCTTAGATGCCAAGTTACAACATGAGCAACTTTACTGCATCAGTTGCTGATATTACCTGGAGGAGGAATGTTAATTTTGAATCTCTGTATGGAACATGCTGTGACTTTTTGTTTGACACAGCAATTAGGTTCGTAATGACAAGTCTGCAATGATGCCATTGACCAAAATAGTTACAAAATATGTCATGCTATGACTTTAATCTGACTCACATACTAAGTTTATAACAAATTTCAAAAGATTTTCCACAGTTTGTGGTATTATTAGAAAATAATCAACTAACCCCAAAGTTGATAGTGATTTGTTGATGTTGGTAGCTTCCTTCAATCGCTCCCCTTCAGCACCTGAGCTCTTTTGCCTGCAAGGCAGAAGTCATGCGTGCTAAACAGGAGAGTGAAAGACATTGAAAAGTGGCCGCACTAAAATTCCATTATAGTCATATCAGATGATTATATGTGATGTTACTTATGCAAGTTACCTCTCTGAGCCCGCAAGGTCAACAAGGTTGAGTCGAGAAAAGCGGTGGTGCTTGATACCTTGTGACTCCCACTGAATAATTAATTTCAAGAGAAAGTAAGGGCAATATGTGTGCGTCATAACGAACAATAATAAGGTTGAATATATAATACCACTATGACACCTTGAAACTAGAGAACCACAATGAGATCTTATTACAAACCAGTAACAACTCTGGAGAATATGTGTTTCATCTTTCATGTACCTTACTTTCTATAAGGCAGGTGAAAACACTATGAGAGCGGCTACTTGCTCGGTTCATATTGGTGGCTGCTACCTTTCTGTTTGCTGCTCCCTGGAAAGAAATGAAGAATGTATATTAAGGTCAGTCATGTACTGAATCTTAAACTTAGGAACCAGACAATTGTGCAAACTCGATTCTGTTTGAACAGGCAAAAGGGATTCAAGCTTCCAACAATCCCAACTAGAGACAAACCTCAGCATAAAATACAGAATAAAATGAAATTATTCCATCAAACAACCTCAATAAGTTGTTGCAGCGCTTCTCGAGCATTGGAGATTTCATGTTCCGTCAAATTCTCAACATGTATACCCTTTCTGGCATCCTCCCTTATCTGAAAGAATCAAACTAGAGCTAATCAGCTAATGATATGAATAATGTATATCTCGAAATATAGACATTTGCTAACAGCACATAAAAAGATGCAACAAAGAAAAAAGCAGGGACCATTAAATTAACACGAGGTATAACTACAACAAGGCATGCAAATATATGTACAACTACAAAATCCGTGCATGAATTACCTGCAAGTTTACAGAATTTGGGTTGAGCAGATCCAGAATCTGCTCATTATAAATCTCCAAAAATGAGCATTTACAAGTAAACATGAGCTTTTCATCTCTCCTTAATTCTTTTTCCTGCAAACCGTAAGGAGTACATTTAGCTAAGAACAGTAACATGTCATGTCAGCCAAAAGCCCAAAATTAGGCGTCTAGAAAGCAACAGATCTTCGAGACTTGCCTTTTGGATCCTTACAAAGAGATGCTCAAACACTCGAGGAGTTATACCACAATTCACATTGTTCCTCCGTGTTCCATTTTCTATGTCACCAAGCATTGTATGTGTTTTTCCGCTTCCAGTCTAGCAGAAGCAGATAATTTTGTAATAACAGAATAATGCAATCTTAAAACTTGAGTATTTACAGCAGCGACTAGCAAGTGAAACCTGCAGTTTACCTGCCCGTAAGCAAACATGCAGCTGTTATAGCCAGCTATGCAGTTCTCCACCATGGGCACCCCGGCAACATTGAACATGCCCTCCTGAAGTTACGCATTTTGCACAGTTAGCACGAAAATAAGTCAGCAGATGGAAAGAGGGACGAATGCTAAACTGAGAATCGAGAGCAGCAAAAGCACCTGCGTGACATGTTCGTCAGCGACAAGATCGAAAGTGAACCTGGACTCGGGGTGTCCAATCCAGGTAAGGCTCTGGCTACTATCCTGCCTGACGCACCGCTTCTGCCCCTGCATCGACACCTCACTGCCGCTCAGCGGCCGGATACGGATCGCAACCTGTAGATTGGAGCAGTTAAACGACTAGAAACATAGATGTGCTCGATGAAATGCTAACGGGCGCAGTCCCGCGCGAGCTTAGACTAGAGCACTCCAGCTAGGGGAGAGAAACGATGGCTGAGTGGAAGGGGAGGTCCGGAGGAGGCAACTCGCATTGAGGCGGATAAAACTCTACCTGCACATTGTTGTCCTTCCAGAAGGAAGGATCCTCTTGGAGCTCAAAGCGCGCGGGGGAGGGGGCGCAGCTGCCGCCTCCGAGCTCGTCGTCGACGCCGTCCAGATGCATCGCGGATATGCTGGAGCCCGAGGTGGACTTCCGGCGCCTGGGCAGGGGAGACGGCGGCGGAGGCGGATCGGAGATACGGCAGAACGGGGTCGAGATGGGGTTTCGGACCTTTCGGTTTGAAATGGGGAGCGGAGGTCGCGAGAGGCGAGACGTTGGGCAATTTCGAATTTGGTCGCGTCCGGCACAGATTGAGGTGTGCGAAAGCAAGACAATTGCTGCGGCCTGCGGAGTGGGCCCTGTCTCTATGCCAGTGGACTTTGAATGCAGGTACGGAGCACGAAAAAAAATCAAATACGAGTGAATGGCTACGTGCATATTTTAACCGCATGTTCCCGGATAAAAACTCTACATGATACAAGTTTAGCTGAGAGTTTGTGGGTTTGATTCTCAATCCGATGAATTTTTCTCACGGATATGAAAATATTATACCGGAGCTCGCAAACCCAAGTACCTGCCACCGCCATGAATATACTTGGGTATATATGTAGTTGTATATGTGGATATATTATATGTATACATGTTTTTATATGTATATTTATATGTGTGTATAAGTATATATATTGATGATATATATAGATATATGTGTATAATTATGTGTCCGCAGGTATATTCGTAGGTTTGTGACACCCGCGGGTTGTGAGTATGGGTAGCATATTGCACCAGTTGTGCTTTTAGAGATACTATGGCTTTAGCATAGCATAGCATGGTTTAGAAAGGTTTGATCTAAACTATGGTATCAATACTTTAAAAAATAATGCATTTTTGGTAATTCTGAGGTATTCGAAACTTTGTTTTACAAAGTTCAACCAAACACCTCTTGTCTATAATAATACAATATTTTAAATATCATAGTATTATGTTGGAAACTATAAATAAACCTTGCTACCAAATAGGTCCTATGTTTTGAAATAGACCACAACGGACGCATCGGCGAACGATTAATCTAGTCGATCGACTGGTCTGCTAACCGATTGGGTCGGGCGACAAGAGCGGCATTGGAGCGGGCACAAGTGGTACTGACCTGCACGTTGAGGTCGTAGCTGTTATAGATCAAGTCTGGTTGGTAACGACGGTCAATAGCCGATGTGAATGTCTTTGATTGGTCCGAGTTGTTTTATCCGTTCGAATGTGAAAAATCTAAAAAAATTAAACAATTCAAAAAACTAATCCACTCTATAAATATAGGAAGTGATTGATTCGTTCACACACTTTCACCTTTACTTCTCAAATTCTCTCCTTTATTTACACACTTTCATCTCTCTTTTGATTTAGTTGCGATTAAACCTCAATATTGATATGAATCTGAGATGAAGTCCGAACTATTAAGCACTCAAAGAGTTGATCAACGAGCAATCTCCGCAACGTACCAAGACAACAACTAGTGCGGGCCAAGTCTTCTTCAATGGTCTTTCTCTTGTCCACCGTCGTCGAGAGAAAAAATTTCCTCATCCGTGTGGCCTAACTCCTCGACCTCTCTTTCCTTACTTGTATGCTCTTCTTCCATATCCATACTCACCCATGTTGATGCTCCATCAACTACAAGCCTCCAATGATCGACACTCTTCCTTCTAACACCGATGAAGCCCCTTCCACCTATGTTTGTCCTCCATAACTTTTCACTTATATATATACCAGGTGAGTGCCCGTGCGTTGCAACGGAAACATATAATACCACAAAAAATTATGTACAAATGTGTGTTATATTGACACGAGAAAAGATAGTGAAGATGAGCTAGCAGAAATTTGCATCCAATGTTATTGAGAATTGTCTTACTTTTGGTTCTCCTGAGCAACGACAGATTCTGATAAATGAAATGCTTGGTAGTTGGCACAACTGATGAGAACGAGCCGTTACATGTTTGTTTTCAACAATGATTCTCAGCTCGCCTTTTTTCTTTTAAAATCAGAAGTATGATGGCCTGCTGCTGCAAGATTAGACTCGATGCATTCTAACAACACTTGTAATGTAAACTTATGTCTTCTAGGCAACGATGAAAGACCAATTTGCATATTATGTAACCAGTTCGCAAACTATGTTGTGCAGAAGGTTTTGGAGATATGTGATGACCAAAACTGTGAATTGATTCTTTCTCGTATCAAGGTCTACTTGAATGCACTGAAAAGATACGACTATGGGAAGCATATTGTGGCACGTGTTGACAAGGTTATTGCCACATGAGGTAAATAGATCCTAAGACCCAAAGCTATATATTGAAAACCATTTATCCTTGTCATTTGATCTTTTGGTCACTGACTGTTTGCATTTTGTTTGTGTTTTTATCATCTTTTAGAATGGCACGCTACCCTCCTATTGAGATGGCAACGATTAGGATTACAGAATAACACATGTACAACAGAAGATAGCGAGGCATATAGCTTTTTACCATTACCAGTAGTCGGTAATATTGAGCGAGTACAACCACAAAAGTTGAAAAAATAGGCTCCCAAATCCTTTGTAAATAAAGGAGAGCCTATGGAGATAAATAAGAATGAGAAAAGATGAGATTTTACTTGTCCTCGAGGACTCCTGTATTTGTATGGTTTATTTTTCCCTCTTGCAAGCAGTAGTATAAAGATCTAAATATTGTCGAAGAAGCAAAACGATTACCAGAAGGATAAATGTTGTAGGATCATAGATGATGGGAAGCTAGGACTGTTGTAGATTATCCTTTTTATTAGGGTTTCATCGGTCAGTGTATAAGTAATGTTCATGATGATGTTAATCTCTGTAAGATTAACTTCAATTTACTAACAATTTTTTTTCCAGAATTCAAGTCAAATGCATGTTATCTTGTGCCTACTAAGTGCCAGCATCTGAGCAGCACTTCAAATATTACTTTTTTCCAATCACTCAACGTTGGCATAAGGATCATCGAATGTTAACCTTTATAGTTGATGCATCATGGACCGAGAAAAGTTTATGCGGGAGATGCCCTTACCACACGTTCAGAACTTAGTCCAATTTTTTGTCCGTGTCACTATATTGATCAACCAAAGGACATGTATGTTAGCCACGTGAGGTGACTTTAATTACAGTAGGGATTTTGTTTTTTCCCATAGGAAACATTATTGTCGAAGATAATACTCCTACTACCACATGATATAGATGAACATGGACTCTCTTTACAGCCAGGTCAGGGCATTTTGTTGATTGGACAGGTACATGCTACAAAGCTACAACCACTATATAGCACAACTCAAAGCACAGAAGCAGATGCCTAAGAAACATAAAACCCGCCACTACCAGTGTAGCGTGTTGCCGGCCGGTGACACAATGACACGCAAGGTATCCTGGTGCCGGCTACCACCTCCTTGGACATCTTCAGGAACGGGTCCATGTTGTGGTGGTACCAGCCATTTTGCCTCACTCCCGTGGATGTTGCTCTCCAGGGTAGGTGAGTTATTGGTTTTGCTCACATCTTGCTGCTCATCGTCGGACCAGTCGCCATCACGTCGCACATGGCTATGCCCTCATACTCCTCATCTGACTTGGTCAAGTGTTGGTCGAGTGTTCGTCCATGGAGCCGACATCTATCTGTTAAATTGGTAGATAGTTAGAAAGAAATTTTATACACCCAAATTCAGGGTGTTACAAAAGGCTTTCATTTTGTACCATATCATATTTTCTTAGACTATTTAAACATATACCATTGTTTCTTTCAGACTGATTAAACATCGAAATTGAAAAAGATTCCATACTGGTTAAGCTTGTATTGATCATAATGGGTTTTCATACATATGCCAGATTTCCACATTTTCAATCTTGCAACCTTTTCTCAACTTTACCTTTTACTCCACTTAGCTCTACTTTTCTCAGTTTCTTATCACTGATGGGATGCCCGTATAGGTCATTGGAAATTGTATTCTCATACCTAACATATTCTCAAAGCAAAAGTGCAGAAATTTCAGATTTGCCATGTTCTAGGAAGTATAATTAAACGAAGAACCATCTCATTTTCTAGTGCACGTACTGAAAGGGAAATGTGCCCTTGGGCCATTTCTAAGTGTTTTGGTGATTTAGTGTCCAATACAAGTGCCTAAGTGTCTAAAGGTGGACAAAGTACAAATCAAGTATAAAGGTACGTTTCTCAGACTTAGTACATTGTTTTTAGAGACTAATGTATTGTGTATAAGTGCTGGAAACAGGAGAAAACGAACTGGAGAAGAGATGGCCTTGTTCAGCCAAAGCCAGCTCTGTCTGGGTGCACCGGACTGTCCGGTGGTGCACCGGACAGTGTCCGGTGCCCCAGGCTGGCTCAGGCGAACTTGCTGCTCTCGGGAAGAAATTAACGGCGTACGGCTAAAATTCACCGGACTGTCCGGTGTGCACCGGACTGTCCGGTGAGCCAACGGTCGGCCGGGCCAACGGTCGGCCGCGCGATTCGCGCGGGACACGTGGCCGAGCCAACGGCTAGTAGGGGGCACCGGACTGTCCGGTGTGCACCGGACAGTGTCCGGTGCGCCAACGGCTCCAAGGCTGCCAACGGTCGGCTTCGCCAAATAAGGAAAGAGATCCGCACCGGACTGTTCGGTGCGCCAGTCGACAGAAGGCAAGAAAGGCCTTCCTGGAATGCACTCAACGGCTCCTAGCTGCCTTGGGGATATAAAAGGGACCCCTAGGCGCATGGAGGAGAAAACCAAGCATTCTCTAAGCATTCCTAAGCACTAAGACATCGATTTCGCGCTTTTGATTCCTTGCGATAGCAATTAGAGCTCTAGTTGAGTTGTGAACTCATTGAGTTGTGTTGTGAGCTCTTGTTGCGACTTGTGTGCGTGGTGTTGCTGTGATTTCTTGTCTTGAGTGTGTTGCTCATCCCTCCCTTACTCCGTGCTTCTTTGTGAACATCAAAGTGTAAGGGCGAGAGACTCCAAGTTGTGGAGATTCCTCGCAAGCGGGATAAAGAAAAGCAAAGCAAAACACCGTGGTATTCAAGTGGGTCTTTGGACCACTTGAGAGGGGTTGAATGCAACCCTTGTCCGTTGGGATGCCACAACGTGGAGTAGGCAAGCGTTGGTCTTGGCTGAACCACGGGATAAACCACTGTGCCATCTCTGTGTTGATCTCTTGTGGTTATTGTGTTTTGTTGAGACTCCTCTCTAGCCACTTGGCATTATTGTGCTAACGCCTAACCAAGTTTTGTGGCATTAAGTTTTCAAGTTTCACAGGATCACCTATTCACCCCCCTCTAGGTGCTCTCAATTGGTATCAGAGCCGTTCTCTTCAAGAAAGGGACTAATCGCCCGAAGAGATGGATCCTAAAGGAAAGGAGATTGTGATCAATGATAAGGAGAAGGAGTCCTTCGCCAACGAGCCGAAAGATGACAAGCCTACCGACTCGGGCTCGGGTCACAAACAAAGAGATGGGAAGAAGAAGAAGACGAGGCGCATCAAGGAGATCGTCTACTACGACGACAGCGATGAATCCTCTTCTTCCCAAAAGGACGACGACAACGACTATGAGAAAAAGAAGACGGTTAACTCAAACTTCTCTTTCGATTATTCTCGTATTCCACATAGCTCAAATGCACATTTGCTTTCCATTCCACTTGGTAAACCTCCTCATTTTGATGGAGAGGACTACGGATTTTGGAGTCACAAAATGCGTAGTCACTTGTTCTCTCTCCATCCGAGTATATGGGAGACAATAGAGAGTGGGATGAAATTTGATAGCTCGGATAGTCCTTTGTTTATCAATGAACAGATTCATAAAAATGCACAAGCTACTACTGTGTTGTTAGCCTCATTGTGCAGGGACGAGTACCATAAGGTGAGCGGCTTGGACAATGCCAAGCAAATATGGGACACTCTCAAGATCTCACATGAGGGGAACGACGTTACCATGCTCACCAAGATGGAATTGGTGGAAGGCGAACTCGGGAGATTCGCGATGATAAGAGGGGAGGAGCCAACCCAAACATACAACAGGCTCAAGACCCTCATCAACAAGATAAGGAGCTATGGAAGCACGCGATGGACGGACCACGACGTCGTCCGCCTGATGCTAAGGTCCTTTACCGTTCTTGATCCACATCTTGTGAACAATATTCGTGAGAATCCTAGGTACACGAAGATGACGCCCGAGGAGATCCTTGGAAAGTTCGTAAGTGGGCGGATGATGATCAAGGAGGCAAGATACGTGGACGACGCGTTGAACGGTCCAATCCATGAGCCTCAACCCATTGCTCTCAAGGCAACGAGGAGCAAGGAGGCGCTACCTAGCAAGGTAGCACAAGTTGAGGCGGCCGGGCTCAATGATGAAGAGATGGCCCTCATCATCAAGCGCTTCAAGACGACGCTTAAGGAACGCAAAGGACAGCCTTACAAGAACAAGACGAAGGGGAAGCGCTCATGCTTCAAATGTGGTAAGGTTGGTCATTTTATCGCTAACTGTCCCGATAATGATAGTGACCAGGAACAAGGGAACAAGAGGGAAAAGAAGAAAGCTTACAAGAAGGCTAAGGGCGAGGCACACCTTGGCAAGGAGTGGGACTCGGATTGTTCGTCGTCCGACTCCGACAACGAAGGACTCGCCGCCACCGCCTTCAACAAATCGACCCTCTTCCGGTCTTCCCCAACGAGCGCCATACATGCCTCATGGCAAGGGAGAAGAAGGTATGTACTCGAAATACTACTTATGCTTCTTCAAGTGAGGACGAGTCTAGTGATGATGAAATAGATTATTCATGTTTATTCAAGGGCCTAGATAGAACCAAGGTTGATAAAATTAATGAATTAATTGATGCCTTGAATGATAAGAATAAGTTATTAGAAAAGCAAGAGGATTTGTTATATGAAGAACATGATAAATTTGTAGAGGCACAAAAATCTCATGCTTTAGAAGTTAAAAGGAATGAGATGCTTTATTGTGAACTATCTACTTGCCATGAGACAATTTCTAGCTTAAGGAGCATAAATGATCATTTGAATGCTAAGTTAGAAATAGCTAGTAAATCAACATCGTGTGTAGAAAATGTTGTAACTTGCACTAGGTGTAAAGATGTTAACATTGATGCTTGTAGTGAACACCTAGCTCGCATTTCTAAATTAAATGATGAAGTGGCTAGTCTTAATGCCCAACTCAAGACTAGCAAGAGTGATTTTGATAAACTAAAATTTGCTAGGGATGCCTACACGGTTGGTAGACACCCCTCAATTAAGGATGGGCTTGGCTTCAAGAGGGAAGCCAAGAACTTGACAAGCCATAAGGCACCCATCTCCATCAAGGAGAAAGGGAATGCCCCTATGGAAAATAGTGTGCAAAAGAACCATGCTTTCTTATACAATGATAGGAAATATTCTAAGAACGTTCATTGCAATAATGTTGTTTCATATGCTATGACTGCTTCTGGTTCCCATGTTGTGCATGATAGAAATTTAGCGAGGAGAAATGTTATTAATCACATGCCTAGAAGAAATGTTGTTCATGTTTCTAGGAAAACAAGTAGTGAACCTTCTACAATTTATCATGTTTTAAATACTTCCTTTGCTATTTGTAGAAAGGATAGGAAGATAGTTGCTAGAAAATTAGGGGCAAAATGCAAGGGAGACAAAACTTGCATTTGGGTCCCTAAGGATATTTGTAATAACCTTGTAGGACCCAACATGAGTTGGGTACCTAAGACCCAAGCCTAAATTTGCCTTGCAGGTTTATGCATCCGGGGGCTCTAGCTGGATTATCGACAGCGGATGCACAAACCACATGACGGGGGAAAAGAGGATGTTCTCTTCCTACGTCAAGAACAAGGATCCCCAAGATTCAATAATATTCGGTGATGGGAACCAAGGCAAGGTGAAAGGGTTAGGCAAAATTGCAATCTCAAATGAGCACTCTATTTCTAATGTATTCTTAGTAGAGTCGCTTGGGTATAATTTGCTATCTGTGAGTCAACTTTGCAATATGAGATATAATTGTCTATTCACTAATGTAGATGTGTCTGTCTTTAGAAGAAGTGATGGTTCATTAGCTTTTAAGGGTGTATTAGACGGCAAACTTTATTTAGTTGATTTTGCAAAAGAGGAGGCCGGTCTAGATGCATGCTTAATTGCTAAGACTAGCATGGGCTGGCTGTGGCATCGCCGCTTAGCACATGTGGGAATGAAGAACCTTCACAAGCTTCTAAAGGGAGAACACGTGATAGGTCTAACCAATGTTACTTTCGAAAAAGATAGACCTTGTGCAGCTTGTCAAGCAGGTAAACAAGTGGGAGGAGCGCATCACAGCAAGAATGTGATGACCACATCAAGACCTCTGGAGCTGCTACATATGGATCTCTTCGGACCCGTCGCCTATCTAAGCATAGGGGGAAGTAAGTATGGACTAGTTATTGTTGATGACTTTTCCCGCTTCACTTGGGTATTCTTTTTGCAGGATAAATCTGAAACCCAAGGGACCCTCAAGCACTTCCTAAGGAGAGCTCAAAACGAGTTTGAGCTCAAGGTGAAGAAGATAAGGAGCGACAATGGGTCTGAGTTCAAGAACCTTCAAGTGGAAGAGTACCTTGAGGAGGAAGGGATCAAGCATGAGTTCTTCGCTCCATACACACCACAGCAAAATGGTGTGGTAGAGAGGAAGAACAGGACGCCTATAGACATGGCGAGGACGATGCTTGGAGAGTTCAAGACCCCCCGAGTGCTTTTGGTCGGAAGCCGTGAACACGGCTTGCCACGCCATCAACAGGGTCTACCTTCATCGCCTCCTCAAGAAGACGTCGTATGAGCTACTAACCGGTAATAAACCCAATGTTTCGTATTTTCGAGTTTTTGGGAGTAAATGCTACATTCTAGTGAAGAAGAGTAGGAATTCCAAATTTGCTCCCAAAGCCGTAGAAGGGTTTTTGTTAGGTTATGACTCAAATACAAAGGCGTATAGAGTCTTCAACAAATCATCGGGTTTGGTTGAAGTCTCTAGCGACGTTGTATTTGATGAGACTAATGGCTCTCCAAGAGAGCAAGTTGTTGATTTTGATGATGTAGATGAAGAAGAAGTTCCAACAGCCGCAATATGCACCATGGCGATTGGAGATGTACGGCCACAGGAACAAGATGAACAAGATCAACCTTCTTCCTCAACAATGGTGCATCCCCCAACTCAAGATGATGAACAGGAGGCGTGTGATCAAGGGGGAGCACAAGATGACCATGTAATGGAGGAAGAAGCGCAACCGGCACCTCCAACCCAAGTTCGAGCGATGATTCAAAGGGATCATGCCGTCGACCAGATTTTGGGTGATATTAGCAAGGGAGTAACTACTCGATCTCGATTAGTTAATTTTTGTGAGCATTACTCTTTTGTCTCTTCTATTGAGCCTTTCAGGGTAGAAGAGGCCTTGCTAGATCCAGACTGGGTGTTGGCCATGCAGGAGGAGCTCAATAACTTCAAGAGGAATGAAGTTTGGACACTGGTGCCTCGTCCCAAGCAAAATGTTGTGGGAACCAAATGGGTGTTCCGCAACAAACAAGACGAGCACGGGGTGGTGACAAGGAACAAGGCTCGACTTGTGGCAAAAGGTTATGCCCAAGTCGCAGGTTTGGACTTTGAGGAGACTTTTGCTCCTGTGGCTAGGCTAGAGTCCATTCGTATTTTGCTAGCATATGCCGCTTGTTGGGACCATGCTTCGTCGCCGAAGGTCCTGCAAAAAGAAACAACTTCGGCTGAAGCTGCTTGAACATGATGCCGAAGACACCGTTCACGAAGCTTCGGAACTACAACATATCCGAAGACGAAGGGTCGAACCGACTTAAAGATAGAATGACCTTTTAGCCCATAAGGGTCTGAGTCATTGTTGTAAACTTTTATGAGGGGCATAATTGTAATTCCTCATGAGTTGTGTCCTGTGCCTATAAATAGTGAACAGTATTCCTTTACTGTTCATGCATTCCTGTAATTGCAAACGCATCACTCAGAAATTATTGTTTGTCAAGGCAAAGGTATAAATGTACCTAAACGTTATATTCAAACATCTTAGATTCATATAATAAAATATGTGAACGATGTCATCTATTTCCAATATATTTATCTTTAATATTTCACGTTTTACATTACTTTGTATTATCTTTATAAAATTAATTACGAAGGTGAAACCTTCGTAATATTATGCTCCTGACCTTCGTCCGAAGTTCATTAAATCCTTGTGGAGATAATGCTTCGGCGGACGAAGGGCATTGATATTTAACATTTTGTGTTGTCTTGTTCTTAACTCATAGCATTTGAGAACAAGTCCCCAACATTGGCACCCACCTCCGGTGAACTCACTACCACTTTTTTGAGCTGATGGCTTCGTTCAACAATCAAGCTGGAGCTGCTTCGGCTCCGAAGCTGGTACTCCCAATAACAGGCGGTTCATGCTCAGAGCCAGCCAACAAGAAGCAGAAGAAGGGGGCACAGAGAAGGGTACATCATGTCGGGGTGCAAGGACCCTTCATCAAGTCAAGATGGTCTCACATTCCAATTACCTTCTCCCAAGAGGATCTTTAACTCAAGGATTACCCACACAACGATGCTATGGTTATCTCTTGTGTGATCAAAGGATTTCTGGTCCATAATGTTTTGGTTGATACAGACAGCGCAGCTGATATCATATTTGCTAAGGCCTTCAGACAGATGCAAGAGTCCGAAGACAAAATTCATGATGCCACACATCCCCTTTGCGGCTTCAGAGGAAGGCAGATTGTAGCACTCGGCAAAATCTCAATGCCAGTGACCTTCGGATTTATCAAGAACACAAGGACTGAACAAGTTGTGTTTGATATTGTTGACATGGAATACCCTTACAATGCAATCATTGGTCGTGGTACTCTCAATGCCTTCGAAGCAATTCTTCATCCAGCTTATCTTTGCATGAAGATACCTTTGGACCAAGGGCCCATTGCTATCCATGGAAGTCAGGAAGCTGCCAGAAGGGCTGAAGGAAATTGGACAGACTCAAAAGCAATCCATAATATAGATGGAGCTGAAGCTTGTGAGCAATACAAGTTCAGAAGGGAAAAAGCTGCTTCGGCTGATCAGCCGAAGCCCATGCTCTTATGTGAGGACATAGCAGAGCAGAAGGTGCTATTGGGATCTCAATAGTCCGAAGAACAGGAGAAAACCTTGATAAGGTTTTTGTTCAACAATAAAGATGTTTTTGCTTGGTCAGCTAATGATCTTTGCGGAGTTAACAGGGATGTTATTGAGCACTCGCTCAATGTTGATCTATCCTTCAGACCCAGAAAGCAGAGGCTTCGGAAGATGTCTGATGACAAGGCCGAAGGTGCTCGAAATGAAGTAAAAAGACTCCTCAGTGCTGGAGTTATTAGAGAGGTAAAATACCCAAAATGGTTGGCTAACACTGTTATGGTGAAGAAGGCCAATGGTAAATGGAGAATGTGTATCGATTTTACCGATCTCAATAAGGCCTGTCTGTCGGGGACCATAATTAGGGGTACCCTCAAGGCTCCTAATTCTCAGCTGGTAACCCCCATCAGCATAAAGCTGCAAAGGCCTGATGGGTGCGATTAAGTCAGGGATCAGTCCATTCGAGGGACTCGATCACGCCTCGCCCGAGCCTAGCCTCGGACAAGGGCAGCCGACCCCGGAGGATCTCCGCCTCGCCCGAGGCCCCCCCAGCGGCGAACATATTTCCGGCTCGCCCGAGACCCTGTCTTCGCCAAGAAGCAACCCTGACCAAATCGCCGCGCCGACCGACCAAATCGCAGGAGCATTTAATGCAAAGGTGGCCTGACACCTTTATCCTGACGCGCGCCCCTCAGCCGACAGAGCCGAAGTGACCGCCGTCACTTCGCCGCTCCACTGACCGGTCTGACAGAAAGACAGCGCCGCCTGCACCGCTCCGACTGCGGTGACACTTAACAGAGTGAGGCTGACAGGCAGTCAGGCCCGGCCGCAGGCACCATAGGAAGCTCCGCTTCGTCCGACCCAGGGCTCGGACTCGGGCTAAGTCCTGGAAGACGGCGAACTCCGCTCCGCCCGACCCAGGGCTCGGACTCGGGCTAAGCCCCGGAAGACGGCGAACTCCACTCCGCCCGACCCAGGGCTCGGACTCGGGCTAAGCCCCGGAAGATGACGAACTCCGCTCCGCCCGACCCAGGGCTCGGACTTGGGCTCAGCCCCGGAAGACGACGAACTCCGCTCCGCCCGACCCAGGGCTCGGACTCGGGCTAAGCCCCGGAAGACGGCGAACTCTGCTCCGCCCGACCCAGGGCTCGGACTTGGGCTCAGCCCCGGAAGACGACGAACTCTGCTCCGCCCGACCCAGGGCTCGGACTCGGGCTAAGCCCCAGAAGACGGCGAACTCCGCTCTGCCCGACCCAGGGCTCGGACTTGGGCTCAGCCCCAGAAGACGACGAACTCCGCTTCGCCTGACCCCAGGACTCGAACTCCGCCCTGGCCTCAGCCAACGGCCTCCGCCTCGCCCGACCTAGGGGCTCGAACTCGACCTCGGCCACGGAAGACGGACTCGACCTCGACCTCGGAGGAGCCTCCACATCGCCCAACCTAGGGCGCGGGCCGGCCACGTCAACGGGAGGCACCATCATTACCCTACTCCAAGCTGACTCAGGCTACGGGGAACAAGACCGGCGTCCCATCTGGCTCGCTCCGCCAGATAGGCAATGATGGCGCCCCGCACGCTCCCTGACGATGGTGGCTCTCGGCCCCCTTACGGAAGCAAGAGGACGTCAGCAAGGACTCGACAGCCCCGACAGCTGTCCCTCAGCCAGGCTCCAGCGCTCCTCCGACGGCCACGACATCACACAAACCGGGCACCAAAATCTCTCCGGCCGCCACGATGGCGTGTACTTAGGGCGCTAGCTCTCCTCCGCTAGACACGTAGCACTCTGCTACACCCCCCATTGTACACCTGGATCCTCTCCTTACGCCTATAAAAGGAAGGACCAGGGCCCTCTTAGAGAGGGTTGGCCACGCGGGGACGAGGACAAGACAGGCGCTCGCGTGAGGCCGCTCGCTCCCTCTCCCGCGTGGACGCTTGTAACCCCCTACTGTAAGCGCACCCGACCTGGGCGCGGGACGAACATGAAGGCCGCGGGATTTCCACCTCTCTCACGCCCATCTCCGGCCACCTCACTTCCCCCCTTCGCGCTCGGCCTCGCGCCGACCCATCTGGGCTGGGGCACGCGGCGACATTTCACTCGTCGGCTTAGGGACCCCCCGGTCTCGAAACACCGACAGTTGGCGCGCCAGGTAAGGGACCTGCTGCGTGTTGACGAACAACTTCCCGTCAAGCTCCAGATGGGCAGTCTCCAGCAACCTCTCTGGCCCCGGACGGTGCTCCGTTTCGGGAGTCTTGAGTTCATGTCCCTCGATGGCAGCTACGACATGATACTCCTTCCACCGCCGGGCGACAGCGACAATGGCGGCCGACAGCCCGCCCGCCGGCGGCGGAATCGACGACGTCTTCCCCGCGTGGTGGAAGAACAACCTTCCAGCTCGCCCCGTCCTCTTCCCCGCCGACGGAGGAGGAGGCGGGGCAACCAAGGCCAAGCAGGAGGCAGCGCCTTGTCGGCTGTCGAGCGAGTCGACAGCGCCAGCACCCCAATGGGGGGCGCGCCGGGCATCGACCTCGCGCTTGAGACGAAGACGAGCGCTGTCTCCCCGCGACACGCCAATCCCGAGCAAACGGACGACGCCAGCACGCTCGCGAAAGGCTTGCTGGGTGTCACCCTCGTACCTGAGACGACGGTGCAGTCAGTCCCCGACGTGACTTCATCACCGCCCGTCGACCAAGAGGTACCGACCGATTCCCATCTCACGCCTTTCGGATTCAGCCTCAACCCGCCAAGTGGCCTCGCTTTGGCGGGCGCTCTCGTAGAGGCGAGTCCCAACCCTCTGAGGTATCGTATGCGGTCACCCTGGGACCGGCTGACGGACGTCTCGACCTACGGGCCCTCTGGGTCCGAGGAAGACGACGCGCCCGACTTCTGTTGGGATTTCTCTGGACTTGGCAAACCCAGTACCATGCGGGACTTCATGACCGCATGCGACTACTGCCTTTCTGACTGTTCCGACGGTAGCCGTAGCCTCGGCGACGAGGGCTGCGGCCCAAGCCGCGAATGTTTCCACGTCGATCTAGGGGGTCCCTCCGAAGGCAACCATCTCGGCATGCCGGAGGACGGTGATCTCCCTAGGCCGGTGCCTCGCGTTGACATCCCGCGGGAGCTAGCTGTGGTCCCCGTTCCGGCGGGGGGTCACGACCCACAGCTCGAGCAAATCCGCGGGGTGCAGGCCAGGCTCGACGAGGGAGCAGGAGCGCTTGAGCCAATCCGCCGGGACGTCGGGCAGGCATGGGCGAGCCAACCTCCGGCCGGAGAAATGCGTCATCTACCCCAGGGCTTCCAGCGCCGCATCGCCGACGATGTCAAGGTCAGGCCGCCACCCGCATCCAGTGGGGTCGACCAGAACCTGGCTGCAACAGCAATGCTCCTCCGCGCGATGCCGGAGCCATCAACCACCGAGGGGCGGCGAATCCAGAGAGAGCTCAAGAATCTCCTGGAAGGCGCCGCGGTCCGGCGGGCCGAGAGCTCCGCCTCCCGAAGGCAGGGGTACCCCTCGGAACATCATGTCGCGACTTCCCGATTCATGCGGGGAGCCTCGATCTACACCGGGCGCACGCGCAACACAGCGCCTGCGGCCCCGGGTCGCCTCGGCAACGAGCACCATCACCGCGACCGTCGGGCCCACCTTGACGAGAGGGTGCGCCGAGGCTACCACCCCAGGCGTGGGGCACGCTACGACAGCGGGGAGGATCGGAGTCCCTCGCCCGAACCACCCGGTCCGCAGGCCTTCAGCCGGGCCATACGACGAGCGCCGTTCCCGACCCGGTTCCGACCCCCGACTACTATCACAAAGTACTCGGGGGAGACAAGACCGGAACTGTGGCTCGCGGACTACCGTCTGGCCTGCCAACTGGGTGGAACGGACGATGACAACCTCATCATCCGCAACCTCCCCCTGTTCCTCTCCGACACCGCTCGCGCCTGGTTGGAGCACCTGCCTCCGGGGCAGATCTCCAACTGGGACGACCTAGTCCAAGCTTTCGCCAGCAATTTCCAGGGCACGTACGTGCGCCCCAAGAATTCCTGGGACCTCCGAAGCTGCCGACAGCAGCCAGGAGAGTCTCTCCGGGACTACATCCGGCGATTCTCGAAGCAGCGCACCGAGCTGCCCAACATCACCGACTCGGATGTCATCGGCGCGTTCCTCGCTGGCACCACCTGCCGCGACCTGGTGAGCAAGCTGGGTCGCAAGACCCCCACCAGGGCGAGCGAGCTGATGGACATCGCCACCAAGTTCGCCTCCGGCCAGGAGGCGGTCGAGGCTATCTTCCGGAAGGACAAGCAGCCCCAGGGCCGCCCATCGGAAGATGCCCCCGAGGCGTCAACTCAGCGCGGCGCCAAGAAGGGCAAGAAGAAGTCGCAAGCGAAACACGACGCCGCCGACGCGGACCTTGTCGCCGCCGCCGAGTACAAGAACCCTCGGAAACCCCCCGGAGGTGCCAACCTCTTCGACAAGATGCTCAAGGAGTCGTGCCCCTACCACCAGGGGCCCGTCAAGCACACCCTTGAGGAGTGCGTCATGCTTTAGCGCCACTTCCACAGGGCCGGGCCACCCGCGGAGGGTGGCAGGGCCCGTGACGACGACAAGAAGGAAGGTCACCAGACAGGAGAGTTCCCCGAGGTCCGCGACTGCTTCATGATCTACGGTGGGCAAGCGGCGAACGCCTCGGCTCGGCACCGCAAGCAAGAGCGCCGGGAGGTCTGTTCGGTGAAGGTGGCGGCACCAGTCTACCTAGACTGGTCCGACAAGCCCATCACCTTCGACCAAGCCGACCACCCCGACCATGTGCCGAGCCCGGGGAGATACCCGCTCGTCGTCGACCCCGTCATCGGCGACGTCAGGCTCACCAAGGTCCTCATGGACGGAGGCAGCAACCTCAACATCATCTACGCCGAGACCCTCGGGCTTCTGCGTATCGATCTGTCCTCGGTCCGGGCGGGCGCTGCGCCTTTCCATGGGATCATCCCCGGGAAGCGCGTCCAGCCCCTTGGACAACTCGATCTTCCCGTCTGCTTCGGAACACCCTCCAACTTCCGAAGGGAGACCCTGACGTTCGAGGTGGTTGGGTTCCGAGGAACCTACCACGCGGTACTGGGGAGGCCATGCTACGCGAAGTTCATGGCCATCCCCAACTACACCTACCTCAAGCTCAAGATGCCGGGCCCCAACGGGGTCATCACCGTCGGCCCCACGTACAAACACGCGTTCGAATGCGACGTGGAGTGCGTGGAGTACGCCGAGGCCCTCGCCGAGTCCGAGGCCCTCATCACCGACCTGGAGAGCCTCTCTAAGGAGGTGCCAGACGTGAAGCGTCATGCCAGCAACTTCGAGCCAGCGGAGACGGTTAAGTCCGTCCCCCTCGACCCCAGCAGCGACGCCTCCAAGCAAGTCCGGATCGGCTCCGGGCTCGATCCCAAATAGGAAGCAGTGCTCGTCGACTTTCTCCGCGCGAACGCCGACGT
This sequence comes from Zea mays, assembly GCF_902167145.1. NCBI lineage: Eukaryota > Viridiplantae > Streptophyta > Magnoliopsida > Poales > Poaceae > Zea > Zea mays. Next base: position 283,309,911 of record NC_050096.1, on the reverse strand, counting down.
CTTCGCGTGGAGTCCCTCGGACATGCCCGGCATACCAAGGGATGTCGCTGAGCACTCGCTGGACATCCGAGCCGGAGCCCGACCCGTCAAGCAGCCTCTGCGCCGATTCGACGAGGAGAAGCGCAGAGCCATAGGCGAGGAGATCCACAAGCTAATGGCGGCAGGGTTCATCAAAGAGGTATTCCATCCCGAATGGCTTGCCAACCCTGTGCTTGTGAGAAAGAAAGGAGGGAAATGGCGGATGTGTGTAGACTACACTGGTCTAAACAAAGCATGTCCGAAGGTTCCCTACCCTCTGCCTCGCATCGATCAAATCGTGGATTCCACTGCTGGGTGCGAAACCCTGTCTTTCCTCGATGCCTACTCAGGGCATCACCAAATCAGGATGAAAGAGTCCGACCAGCTCGCGACTTCTTTCATCACACCCTTCGGCATGTACTGCTATGTCACCATGCTGTTCGGCTTGAGGAACGCGGGCGCGACGTACCAGCGGTGCATGAACCATGTGTTCGGCGAACACATTGGCCGGACGGTCGAGGCCTACGTCGATGACATCGTAGTCAAGACGAGGAGAGCCTCCGACCTCCTTTCCGACCTTGAAGTGACATTCCGATGTCTCAAGGCGAAAGGCGTGAAGCTCAATCCCGAAAAGTGTGTCTTCGGGGTGCCCCGAGGCATGCTCTTGGGGTTCATCGTCTCCAAGCGAGGCATCGAAGCCAACCCGGAGAAGATCGCAGCCATCACCAGCATGGGGCCCATCAAGGACTTGAAAGGCGTACAGAGAGTCATGGGATGTCTTGCGGCCCTCAGCCTTTTCATCCCGCACCTCGGCAAAAGGGGCCTGCCTCTGTACCGCCTCGGGGCGAATAACGTTTCCCCCGGAAACCTGCTCCCGAGACCTGCATCAACCCTCCGTCAAAATCGATGACACGCCCGAGCCCGAGGCACCCTCGGCCCAGCCCGAGGTACCCTCGGCTCAGTCCGAGGCATCATCGGCACGGCCAGAGGCACCCTCAGCTCGGCCCGAGGCACCCTCGGCACCCGAGGGCGAGGCACTGCGCGTCGAGGAGGAGCGAAGCGGGGTCACGCCTAATCGAAGCTGGTAGACCCCGTACCTGCAATATCTCCACCAAGGAGAGCTACCCCTCGACCGAGCCAAAGCTCGGCGGTTGGCGCGGCGCGCCAAGTCGTTCGTCTTGCTGGGGGATGGGAAGGAGCTCCACCACCGCACCCCGAGCCCTTGTTGGAGACACCCGGGGGCTACACGCACCCCTGGGAAGGGCCGCTTGTCATCGCCAAAGTTCTGAAGCCCGGAACAAACGAACTGGCCGACAGTCAAGGCGAGGTCTGCACCAACACTTCGAACGTCTAACAGCTACGTCGCCTCTACCCTTAAGATGCTTTCAAGTTGTTCGCTTACCTTGCCCCCACGCAAGTTTTAGTCATCAAGGAAGGGTCAGCCTTGCCTCGGCAGAGCCCGACCCTCCCTCGGGGGCTAAAAAGGGGGGAACCCCTCTGCGTCAAAATTTTCAATCGAAAAGGCTTTTGCGTTCCCCCGGCTATGTCGGAAGCAGGACCCCAAGGAGCGAACGCGGGTGCATGTAAGTGGCAAGGCTGACTGAGCCGAGGGACTCCTACGCCTCTGGGTTACGGACACCTCACTCGTCACCCGCCACGAAAAGTGACCCCTACTTGGGGAAGCCACCCTGCTACTGACAGGCGGGGCCGGACACGCAAAATGAAAGGAAAAGGAGCATGGCTTTATGCAACAGTAATAAAGTGTTCAGGCCTCAGCGGCCGCAGAAAGACACACGTGCATCCAACAGAAACTGCTCCGACAGAGTTAGGCGTCGCCCTGGGAAGGAGCCGCGCCTTCGGCTTCGTCCCCGCCCTCGGCAAAGTCCATCCCGGCTTCGAACGACGGCGCAGGCGGGAGGATCTCTGCCTCGAAGGTGGTCGCCAGCATTGCGCTTGGACCCGCGGCGCCGCATCGAGCCTCTGGACTTCTGCCAGGGCGGCTTCATCTTCGTCAGGAAGGCAATACCCCTCGCTGACCCGCTCCAGGTCCATGACGTAGTGGGAAGCGAGCACAGCGAAGGCCCGCCTGACGTCGTGGTGTAGCGCCTCGCGGAGTCTGCCGCGCACATGATCGCCCAAGGCCTGCAGGCGACTTTGAGGGGAGCTTCCTGAGGGGACGTCGCCGGAGCCAAGGACCCGGCAGAAGTCCGAGACGGCCTCGGACATGGCCGCGTGGTCGGCCTCCCTCTGCTCGGCCGCCCCGACAAGCGCCTCGGCAAGCGCCTTGGCAGACTCATCAAGGGCGGACTCGAGCTCTGCGAACAGCCAGAATGAAAGATCTCAAACACAAGTGGAGGAAACAAGCTGAAACGAAAACCGAAAATGGCCAAGGCTTACCTCCGGCTCGGGCACGCTGCTCCGAGGCTGCGACCTGGGCTACGGCTAGGTCGGCTGCAAGGGCTTTAGCCCGGCTTTCGGCCTCGGCAGCCCGGCCCCGAGATTGTTCCCGCTCATCGACGATCCGGTCGAACTCCGACTGCTGTCATTGCACTTCTGTGCGCGCCGCTGCCGCCTCCGCGCGTGCCGCTGCCGCCTCGGCTCTCAGATCGGTGCAGAGCAACCGAAGGTCCGCCGCCTCGGCGCCCTGCTGAGAGAGGCGCGCAGTAGCCCCGGCGAGCGAGGTCCTCAGGGATCACAGCGAGCCCCAGACGTCGACCTCGTGGCGGATGAACGACGACTTGGCGGCGCTCAGATCCGTCAGATCCTGAGGGAAGGAAGCGGGGCGTCACGAAAGACGCCTTGGTCACAAAAAAGAAAAGGTATGCCTGAAACCGTTACCTGGAGGATTTTGGGGACGTCCCTGCAGAAAACCTCCAGCGACGACCGGAGCGACCCCACCGTTGCTTCGGCACACTCGCGGAGCTCGTCCCAGGATTGCTCCTCCCGCTCATCGTCGAGAACGAAGAAGGGATCCGAGGCCTCGCGGGTCCGGAACCGGAGCAACTGGCACCGACCCTCGGAGCTCCGCCGCACAGCGACAAGGCTGCCGCTCGGCGGGACGGATCGCGTCTCCACGCCCCCCTCCTCCGAGGCACCAAGCGCCGACGCCTCGGCCGTCTCAGCGTCGGCAGCGACAGGTCGCTCCCCAACTGGGACGGTAGCAGCTTCAGTAGCAACAGGTGCCAGCACCGCCGGCACGTCCGGTGGGGCCGGGGCCACGTCCGCGTCAGCCGCCTCCCCTAGCACGATGGCCGCCTCGGCAGAAGAGCCGGCCTCGGGAACTCGCTCCACGGCGACTGGTGCCGCCTGAGCCCCTGGCTTTGGAGCGCCTTCCGAGAAGGTCAGCTGAACGGCAAGGCCTGGAGCAGCGCCGGCTGCGGAAGCCGACGCCGTCTTAAGGGCCTTTCGGGGAGCCAGATCGGTCAGGCCATGGCTTCGCTTGCTGAGGAGGAAAGAAAAATCACGGTCGAGACATACGAATGAAAAGCCAGGACGAAGACGTTCCAAGATACTTACCCGCTCCGGGCCATGATCAACCGTGCCTGAGGGGAGGTCTCTCGGATCTCGACCCCCGAAGCCGCCGCCGGGGTCCGCTTCGCCGGCAGCTTCGGCACCACCCTTGCTTTGGGCGCTTTGGACGCCCGGGAGGCGGACTGCCCAGGCACCACCACGGCGACCTGAGGGTCGCTCTCCTGTGCTGCCGGCGTGGGCGACGGCTCTCGGGGAACAGACGCCTCGACCTGGCTCCCCGTGGTCGCCTCAACTCCCCCAGCCGAGGGGTCAAGTACCCTCTCGGTCTGCCCCCGCTCTTCGGGCCGGGACCTCGGCGTCCCGACTCCGGGGACTGACGGCATCAGCCCACTCGGGGGCTGGCTTGACGGCTCCTGGCCTAACCTCAAGCCAGGGCCGAAGCCGAGGCGGGCAGCCATGTCGTCTTCCTCGTCATCATCTTCATCATCGTCGTCGTCATCAGGCGTTTCCGGCGACGGCTCCCTCGGGAGCCCCTCCCTCTCCTGCCGACGACGGAGCTTTTCCAAGGCGTCTCGAGCCCGCATCCGCTCGCGGGCCCAGGCCTTCTCCGCGTCCTTCTTTTTCTTCTTCTCCTCCGCGGCAACCCGCCGCGCTGCTCGGTCCACCGCATCCTGTGGGACCCGTGGCAGGGAAGGCTTGTGCCACCCTACCTCCTAAAGACGGATGGAAATCCCGACCGTAAGAACCAGTGGCAACCCGATGCAAGAGGAAGGAAGGAGCGGACACTCACCAGAGTCACGCACCCTTGGTCAGGGCGCATCAAAGGCTGGGAGAAGGCGCTGGGGTCCGGTTTCCCCAACGCGACGGCCACCCGCCCGTGGAGAACGTCGAAGGGAAGAGGATCCGAGGACATCCACGAGCCCACCAAGTCAGCCTCCGGTGTCATCTCCCAGAGCGGCAACCGTCGCTTCGCCAAGGGAAGCACCCTCCGGCGGTGGATGGCGGCAATCACTCCCGCGGCGGTGAGTCCCCCTTTCCGCAATGCCTCCAAGGCCTTGAGAAGGGGTTCGAGGTTCTTCTGTCTTTCGTGCGGGGTCCCGTGGCGCCAAGCATCGGCGGCGACGGTGACTACTCGCTGGGAAAACGGCGGGAGCAACTCGCCGTCATTCCGGAGGTAGAACCACCGGCGCTGCCACCCTTTGTTCGAGGACGCAAGGATGGTGGGAATATACAACGACGCCCGCGACTGCCTCAGCTGAAGGATGCAGCCGCCGGCCCGCACTGCCGCGTGGACCTTTCTCTCCCCCGTCGGCGAAGCGAAAAGCTCCGCGAAAAAGAGACGAGTCCACAAGTCCCAGTGGGGGCGATCCCCAAGTACCCCTCGCACACCGCTACGAAGATGGCGGCCTGCGAGATGGAGTTGGGGCTGAGGTTGTGCAACTCCACCCCGTAGTGGTGCAGGATCGCCCGCATAAAGCGGCTCGCCGGCACACCAAATCCCCGCTCGTGGAAGGAGACGAAGCTCACGATGTACCCCGGCGGTGGGGACGGAGCGGCTCCGCTCACGGGGGGAATCCATTCCGGCCGCCTCTTATCAGAGAGAGGGCGAAGTAAACCCTCAACAACAAGATCCTCCAGATCACCCACCGTCACTGTGGAGAAAGGCCATGGGTCACGCGGCGAGATGATGGTCACCCGGCCGGCCATCACCGAGCAGAAGGGGTGGCGGCGCAAAGGACAGGGTG